>NC_052055.2:59369505-59669505 GCF_903992535.2 Arvicola amphibius | reverse complement strand
CTCTGTGATTATCTTCTGACTCCTCTAGGCAGCATTAATTCCTCTTAAATTCTATTGACTACCCAAGTGTGGAGCCCTGCGTGAATGTTCAGTGAGAGAGAATGTGTTCTATTGACCAGGACCCTGATGCCACAAACCCATGGGAATTGGCAAAGCTCCCTCTGGTCCCTGTGGGAACGTTGACAGAAGGGACAAGAAAGCAGGGACTGAGCTCCCTCCTGGAAGTTCTACAGCCTGAGACTGCTCTCCTGCAGAGACCTCCCACCTAGTGAGCAACTTAACCTTTCCTCCTATGCTCCTGTAACAATCCAGCCAAGGCTTTGAGCTGCTGCACAGCTAGCTGGTGGTCTCTGTCAGAGCTTCCAAGGCCCTCTCAACTCAGCTGTGTCTGTGTGCCTGTCCTTGACTCCCTCGTGGCCCCTGTCAGGTTCCCAGGACCAAACCATGTAGGACTTTCAAGCTTAACAAATTAACTCATTTTCCCACCATTCGCTAAGCACCCAGCTCAGGCTGGGTGCTGCATGTACAGTGATAACAGAAGCATAGGCCAACACTGTTTATTGCTTTGTACTTTTCCTCCCAATAAACTGAGCTTTCAATAGAGAAGATTGAGCATGAGATGTCCCACACTTAAGATCGCAGCACTCGGGAGTCAGAGGCAGGCAGATTCCAGGAGTTCCTGGCTAGCCAGGGCGACATAATGAGACCCCAGGGGGTGGTATCTTATCTTTGTATAGCTGGAGCTAGCAAAGATCAGGTATACAGGGGGTGTCCTATGACTGTTTCATAGATAGTTATTAAATGTTTTATAACATGTAAAATGTAAAACATGTTATAACTGTTAGGCAATAAGGAGTGGTAGTATACTCCTACTTCTGTAATTATTCCCGAAGTTAGATTTTATCTGTGCCAAAAATAATCTTCCTTAGATGCTGCTCACCTTAGAAGCTAGTCCTGTGAGTGATGCTAACACATCAGATACTAGCGCTCAGACCCCCTTTGAGAACTAAGAACTTTTTAAGGGAAGAGTTGAAATAAGTTCTCTGGCAGCTCAGGCTGGTCCTGAACTTTCCATGTGGTCAAAATTGGCCTTGTTACCCTCCTACTGCAGCCTACTGTGTGATGGATCACAGGCATAAGCCAAATCCCTGCTATAAGGACTTTTTTTTTGTCTTTTCAGACAGGGTCTGGAACTCACTTTGGAGAAACTTACTTTATAGAACAGGCTGGCCTCCAACTCAGAGATCCACCCACTGAGCTCTCCCTTCTGAGTACTAGGATTAAAGTTGTGTGTCAACACACAGCTATGAAGTACTTATTATTCCAGGTGTTGATGGCTGAAGTGCTGCTAGCAGGTGGCCTTTGGATATCTGGTCCCACCCCATTCCTCACAGCCTACATCCAGTTGTGGTCCAATACAGTTCAGCTGTTCCCGCCTAGTCTTGCTTCCTTCAGTTCCCTCACTGTCAGGGCCAAGTTTTCTTCCTAATAAACTTCCTGTGGGTGCAGTCTTGGAGTTGGCTCCCCTATTACTCCTTCTGGTAACTCGAGGACAAGGTTGGCTGGAAACGCGGCCTGTGCTCACTCTACCCTGTCACTCTCCGTGTGTTTCCCCATCCGTTGCGAACCTGGAATCACTTTCTGAATTGAGATCACTGAGACCATCCACAGCAGAACCCCAGCGTTTGCCATGTGTGCATCCAAGACGGCAAACTTCCTCTTCTGCCTGTGCCCCTGTCTGTCCCCTCTCCCTGGCTCCATCATCCTGTGCCCCTGTCTGTCCCCCTACTTTCCCTACTTCTTTGCTACTTCTGTGCTGCTCCTCCCATGGAGGCATTCCTTACGCTTGAGCCATAGTCCTCGTCTAATTTCCACAATTTCTACACCAGCACTAGAGACATTCCAGGCAAAGGATGAAGCTGTAGAAAGAACATCTTAAGATAAGACTGAGCTGAATTCCAGCTGCGGGGAGGAAAAAAATAACCCAGGCAAGCCAATCTGTTGCTTATATGTTTCCTTGAGACAGGGTCTCATGTAACCAAGACTGATCTTGAACTCCTGATGTAGCTGAGGCTGGCCTTGAGCCCTGATCCTCCAGCCTTCAACTCCCAAGTGCTAGGGTGGCCTGTTTATGCCACCATGGCTAGTTTGTTTCATTTCTCCATCTGTAGCGAGTGGATACCTCATGGGAATGTTCTCACACTCCCTGGTACTCCAGTACGGTTCCTATGCTGGAACACTAGCCAGGGCTCACTGGTCTAACCCCTCACTTGCTCTCAGGGTCTCATGTCAGGCCTTCCTCCTGCAGAGCCCCCCCCCCAATCCACTGTGGGGAGGAGAGGGTGTCTCAGCCTAGAACTCTCAGGTCGCCCTGTCACTGAGGACGTCAGGGCAGGAACTTGAGGCCGGGGCTGATGCAGAGGCCGTGGAGAATTGCTATTTACGACTTGCTCCTCATGGCTTGTTCAGTGGCCCTTTCCCATCAATTAGTAATCAAGAAGCTGCCTTACAGACTTGCCTACAGAAAATCTGATGGAGGAATTTTGTCAACTGAGATTTCTCTTCCCAGATAACTCTCACTGCGTCAGGTTGACACAAACTGACCAGGACACTGCTCTTAATGACTGCAATGTCTCTGATCAGCTTATCTCCCTCACCCACTTAGAAAGTGTCAGAGGCTCCCAAATATCTTACACACTAAGGAAGGGAGGGGACGTGAGCTCATGGTGAATGCCTAGTTCCTGAAAATGCGTGTAGGGAGTGGGGATTTCTGAAAATGTGTGTAGGGGGTGGGAGGTTTCTGAAAATGTGTGTAGGGGTGGGGGTTTATGCTTTTTTTGGAGAGCATCTCACAGTTTAGTCAGGCTGCTTCAAATTTGCAATCCTCCTGCCTCAGACTCCTAAGTGCTGGAATTACAGGCGTGCACCACCACACCGTCTACAGATTCCACATGACCATCATGCAAATCTTAGTTTGCATGGAATTCCGTACTTCCTGTTTTCTAAACACATCTGGCTCTGCTCCAGCTGGGCCCCTTCTGCTGTCTCTAGTTTATTATATTGTAAGTATCATGAAGTTTATTATTGTACAGCACTTGGGTGGGAGAAGCAAGTGGATCTCTGCAAGTTTGAAGCCAGATAGTGAGTTCCAGGACAGTCACGTCTACACAGGAAAACCCTGTATCAGAAAAAAAAGGTTGTTATTGTACATTACATGTTATTCATTGTACCTTAACTATGTTTAGCATATCAATTGTGGTCAATACTTATGACATCAAATTTTAGCTTGGATTTGACACTGCATATAAGTTAACTGTAATAGTTATCTTCAAACCTATGTACACAATGCATTGTTTTATTTTATTAATTATTTTACTCTTCAAAATTATGTATTTATGCCAGGCAGTGGTGGCACACACCTTTAATCCCAGCACTTGGGAATCAGAGGCAGGTGGACCTCAGTGAGTTTGAGGCCAGCCTGGACAGTCAGGACTGTTACACAAAGAAACCCTGTCTTGAAAAAAATGTATTTATTATGCATACATAAATGCAGTTGTATATTGCCACAGCACATGTGTGTAGGTTACAGTGTGAAGGCCACAGCAGGCCTCCTAGGAGTCAGTTCTCTCCTTCCACCATGGGGCCAGAGATCAAACGCAGGTCTGCAGGTTTGTGTAGCAGGCACCTTCCCTGCTGAGCCATCTCAGGGCCCAAGAGTGCATTAATGTATTACTTTATTGTGATGTCAACTGTACGAGTCCAGGGGGAATAGCTCCCCGACAGACAGCTTGCCTAGCATTCAAAAAGCTCTAGGCAGGTTTTCTGCCATAACCAAATGACAAAACAAACAAACAAAAAACAGAGTAAGGTAGAAAATACAATGTAATCACAATACTTTGGAAAGTGAGGCAGGAGGATGAAACTCTGAGAACAGCCTGAGCTATGTAACAAGACCCTGTATCTGACTAACTAAATTAATAATAACTTACTACACCCATACATAACATCAGAAAATTCCTCAAGTACTGAGCAAGATTCTGTTCTGCAGAACCTTATGTTCATTATGGATGTATATAAACTGAGTTGATTTAAAATATCTTCTTGGAAGAATCCATCAAAAAGGTGGGAAACGACACTGTAATACATATGTAGTATGTAACGCATTATTCTGATCAGTGAATTACATGCTCTCTGCTGAGGGAAAATACATTTCAAAACAGTCTGATGCTGCCACCTGTTTTCTGTCCATCTCTGGGAAGCTGCCCTAGCAGAGCATAAACAAGTTCCTGCCTGAAGCGACCCACTCTTCTACTAAGAGGGAAAATAAGCCTATGACAAACCTAGACAAGAAGAAAACATAGGCTGAGCCGGGCGGTGGTGACACACGCCTTTAATCCCAGCACTCGGGTAGCAGAGGCAGGTGGATCTCTGTGAGTTTGAGGCCAGTCTGGTCTATGGAGCTAGTTCCGGAACAGGCTCCAAAGCTACACAGAGAAATTCTGTCTCCAGGATCAATATCAACAACAACAAAAAAAATCACACAGAAAGAAAGAAAACAAAACATGTGCTTGTCAGTGCAGCAGTGCAGTGCAGTGTAGTGCTGTGCTGCACAGTGTTGTGCAGTGCTGTGTGATGCAGTGCTTGCTGTGCTGTGCAGTGCAGTGCAGTGTAGTGCTGTGCAGTGTAGTGCTGTGTTATGCAGTGTAGTGCTGTGCTGTGCAGTGCTATGCAGTGCAGTGCAGTGTAGTGCTGTGCGGTGCTGTGCAGTGCTGTGTAGTGCAGTGTTGGTGCAGTGCAGGGGTGTGTGTTGCTGTGTGCAGCAGTGCTGTGTAGTGCAATGCAGGGCTGTGTGGTGCTGTGTGCAGCAGTGCTGTGTAGTGCAATGCAGGGCTGTGTGGTGCTGTGTGCAGCAGTGCAGTGCAGTGTGGTACAGTGCAATGTGGTGCAGTGCAGGGCTGTGTGGTGCTGTGTACAGCAGTGCAGTGCAGTGTGGTGCTGTGCTCGGTAGTGCAGTGTAGTTCAGTATTGTATTGTGCTGATTTTTGAGACATAGTCTCACTGCTCAGCACAGGTTGGGCTTAAACGCTAGCTGCTCCTGCCTCAGCCTTTGGATCATGGGCATATGCACTCATACGGGGTCTCAGGCCTCAGACTCAGAATCAAGAGAAACACACTAGAGTTCTTGCTTTGTTATTTATTAGCTGTATGATATTGAATAAAGTGCTTGATTTCTTTTGTTGTTTTGTCTTTTGAGACAGTGTTTCTCTGTAGCTTTGGAGTCTGTCCTGGAACTCACTCTGTAGACCAGGCTGGCCTTAAACTCACAGAGGTTCTCCTGCCTCTGCCTCCTGAGTGCTGGGATTAAAGGTGTGCACTACCCCTGCCTGTCTTAAATCAAACTTTAGTTTAATGAATAAAAATATATATGCTAGGTGTGATTCTGTACACTTGTAATCCCAAGGTTTGGAAGGCTGAGGCAGAAAGATACTAAGGTCAGGGTTAGCCTGAGCTATGTAATAAGTTCTAGGCGCTCTCTCTCTCTCTCTCTCTCTCTCTCTCTCTCTCTCTCTCTCTCTTTCTCTCTCTTTCTCTCTTTCTCTCTGAGAAAAGTTGGCTATATCCCAGGACTTGGGGGGGAGAAGCAGAAATATTAGTAGATTAGGAGTTCAAGGTCATCCTCAGCTACAGAGTGAATTTGAGTCACAGGCTGTACAAGAGCCTGCCTAAAAATAAACAAGCAAAAACCCCAGATCATATGCCCTGTCATTCATAATCTTGTTAGAATTCAGTTCTGTGAAGATGAGATTGTAAAATGCTGCAGATATCAAGTCAACAATAAAGGGTTATTCTGTAAATCACACCACAGAATATGTGAGGCCCGAGTCAGGTTTTAAAGGTAGATTCTGAGCCAGGCGGTGGTGGCGCATGCCTTTAATCTCAGCTCTTAGGAGGCAGGCGGATCTCTGTGAGTTCGAGGTCAGCCTGGTCTACAAGAGCTAGTTAGTTCCAGGATAGGCTCCAAAAACTACAGAGAAACCCTGTCTCGAAAAACCAAAAAACAAAAAACAAACAAACAAACAAACAAAAAAGGTAGATTCTGCTGTGCAGTGGAATTGTGGAATATTTGTTTAACTTTATAAAGATGTGCTGCTGTTTCATCTGGCCTGCCTAAGGCACCTGATTGGTCTAATAAAAAGCAGAACAGTCAATAGCTAGGCAGAGAGGAGACATGGAGGAAGCAGGAAAGCAGGTTAAAGCAGAATGGACAGTTATGTAGACGTGCTGATGAGGTAAGCAAGCCTTGGGGCAGTACATAGATTAATAGTCATGGGTTAAGTTAAAAAAGGCAGCCATGCCAGGTGGTGGTGGCTCACACCTTTAATCTCAGCACTCGGCAGTGCCTCAGCAGAGGCAGGAGGATCTTTGTGAATTTGAGGCCAGCCTGGTCTACTAGAGCTAGTTCCAGGACAGGCTCCAAAGCTACAGAGAAACCCTATCTCAAAAAACCAAAAACCAAAAGACAACAAACAAACAAAAAAGGCATCCAGAAACAAGCCTAAGCTAAGACCAAGCATTCATAATTAATAGTAAGTCTCCGTGTCATGATTTGGGGGCTGATGATCCCAAAAAACTTGCTACAAGGTTCTCTGTGTTGAGCCCCACTGACTTCTGCCTCAGTCTCCTGCCTTATTTCTGATTTGCTGGTCCTCAGTAGAAACCAGATTGTACTGGTTGTGCCGGGAAAGAACTGAGTCACAGGATTGGGAAACAGGAGGGCATAGCGAGCTCAGGGCAGGGCTTGTGTAGGGGCCCAGACAGACAGGTCCCTAAGCCACACTCTACCTGCCAGCCTTCATTTCTGCTTCAGAACCAGCAGGGTTTCATTCTTAGGCAGGCTTCCCTAAGTGGAGGAAGCAGAGGTCACCAGCTATATGCTGAGGCTTTCAGGATAAATGGTGATGTCTGCCACCTCCCTGGGGTCCTAAGCTAAATCCCCAACCAAAACCAGTTAGTAGGGGTACCTGGGACACAAACTGATCCCTGGAGGTAGGGGGGCGTCACCCATACTGAAACAGAGGCCTTCAGAGTCTTCTCAAGGAGGATGGGCAGAGACAGATGACAAGGCACCTAATACTGTAAAGGTTACTTTAGAAAGACTTCAAAGCCTTTACTCCCAGTACGTGGGAGGTTGAGGCAGGCCAGTCTCTGTGAGTTTGAGGTCAGACTGGTCTACATGGGGAGTTCCAGCCCAAATGGGCTGTACATTGGCACCACTATCTACAAACAAACAAACAAACAAACAAACAAACAAACCAGGGTTCATCAGGTAAAGGTTCTTCTTAACAAACCTGATTACCTGAGTTAGATCCCCAGAACCCATGTGCAAGAAGGAGAGAACCGACAAGCTGTCCCCTAACCTAACCACACGTGCACATGCACACACATACACATATTCACGCGTACACATAAATGTACAATAATTTTAAGGGGGTTTATTACTCAGGGCTCTCTAGAGAAGCAGAACTTATGGAATTACTCTCTCTGTGTACAGAAAGGGGGTTTACTGAAACGACTTACAGGCTATGGTCCAGGTAATTCAACAATGGCGGACTGTGAACAGAAAGCCTGAGACCTGGGCTGGAGAGATGGCTCAGCCGTTAAGAGCATTGCCTGCTCTCCCAAAGGTCCTGAGTTCAATTCCCAGCAACCACATGGTGGCTCATAGCCATCTGTAATGGGGTCTGGTGCCCTCTTCTGGCCTGCAGGTATACACACAGAATATTGTATACA
The DNA here is from genome assembly GCF_903992535.2 of Arvicola amphibius. Taxonomy (NCBI): domain Eukaryota; kingdom Metazoa; phylum Chordata; class Mammalia; order Rodentia; family Cricetidae; genus Arvicola; species Arvicola amphibius. The sequence goes on along the minus strand of NC_052055.2, from coordinate 59,661,714 downwards.
TAAAAAATAAATAAATAAATATTAAAAAAAAGAAAAGAAAAGAAAAAGATACAGAATAGAAGTCGTTCTTCCTACTTCAAATTAAGCAAAGAATCTCTCGCTGGTCTGCCCTCCATTTTTGGAATTTTCGTTAATTTCAGGTGTAGTCAAATTGACAACCAAAACTAGCCATGGCAGGGGATGCCAAAAGCTGTAGACTTTGTAGGCTTGTAGAGACAAGGATATTTTAGACGGGACATAGGAAAGGCCTCCCTATTTGTGTGTGCGCATATGGGTTCATGTGTGTGTGTGGATGTGGGATGGTGCGCACGCATGCGTATGCATGCACAAGCCAAAGTTTGGCATCTGCTGTCTTCCTCCATCATCCTCCATAGTCTATGTGTGTATGTTTGTGTGTATACACACATGTATTTTTTTCTTTTTTAAATTTTTATTATTTTGAGGCAGGATTTCTCTGTGTAGCCCTGGCTGTCCTGGAACTCACTCTGTAGACCAGGCTGGCCTCAAACTCAGAGATCTGCCTGTCTCTGCCTCCCGAGTGCTGGGATTAAAGGTGTGCGCCACCACCACGGGGCCTCAGCCTATTATTTTTGTGATACTTTCTCTCACTGAACTTGGAGCTTGCTGGTTCCTCTAGACTGACTAGCCAGCGAGCTGTCTACACTTCACAGGACTGGGATTAGTGGAGTGTGTCATCAGGCCCGGCTTTTACAGGAGACTGGTGACCAAGCTCCAGTCCCCAGGCAAGCCCTCTACCAGTTGAAACATTGCTCTGCCCCACTCAGCCCTCTGCAAGCACAAGTCTGGCTGACGGACAGGAGCAGTTGATATGATACCTGCCAGAGAGAGAACTTGCAGGCAGAGGGAATAGCAAGAGAAAACTCTAGAACAGGGCAGCAGCTTCTGGGAGCAATGTGCACATTCATTGTATATAACATTCGTTGTATATATTGGCATTTGATGGGACACAGCAATGTGTTATTTTCCTACACTGAAGCCACAGACTGTGTTGTTTTGTTCTGGAGACAGTCTTACAATGTAGCTGCGGATGGACTTGAACTGCCAACCTTCCTCTGCCTCTGCCTCTGCCTCCCAATAGCTAGAGTCCAGGCATGCGCCACCATTACTAGATGAAGCAATAGTTCTCCCTAAGGCAAAAATCAAACTACAAAATGCTTGACATCTGTCTAGCCTTAGAATGTTGCTCAATGTGGAGGGCCTTACATTTGATCTTCATCACAGCAAAAAAATGCTTGAATTCCTTCTTTCTTTTTCAAGAATTCATTTGTTTTTTTATGTACATTGGTGTTTTGAATGCATGCATGCCTCTGTGAGGATGTCAGATCCCCTGGAACTGGAGTTACAGACAGCCGTGAGCTGCCATGTGGGCGCTGGGAATTAACCACTGAGACATCTCTCCAGCCCTGCTTGAGTTCTTTCTGGTACTGATCGGCTTCAGCCTTCAGCTGAGTTTAGGAGTCTTGCCTAAGTGGGGAGTGCTATAGGGCGGGGCCATCCTGTCTCCCACAGGAACTAAATCCTAGGGCAGCTTCAGTGGAATGTGCCCTGCAGGAGTGAGGATGGGGCCAGCGCTGGCTCAGGAGAACTTCCCTCAAAGAGGCTCCTGAACTCTGGCCCTTTGCTCTAATTGCTGTGGACGTGCCGGGCTGCACTAAGTGGCTCCCTAGGGTGGTGCCTGCTGGTGCTGGGTAAAGGTCCCCTTATTTAATGCCAAGGACTACACAAAGTAAAAATTCCTCTGATCTCAAGCCTTAGCAAAGGTTATACTGCTCCAGGAGAAGGAAAGTTTAGGGTGGCGCACACGTGTGCAGGCTGGGAGGAGTCAGAGGCAAGTGGCCCGCCCTCCCTAACTGAACAGTTCAGTTCCTATACCAACCCTAACTAGCACTGCTCTTCCCCCACTCCCCAGCGGCAGACTCGTCCTTCATACTCACTGATACGCACTGACTTCTGAGAGGCTTGACTTGTTATTTTTTCATTATTACATTTATCTGTTTAGTAGGGAGGAGTGTAACGAACGTACAGGTGTCATGGCACAAGTGTGATGTTGATAAAACAACTTGTAGTGTCAGGACCTGACTTTGCAAACTCCATTTTAAACATTTTAAAGAAGAGGCTTCATCTTAAGCCATACAGTGAACAGGGGCCGATCTCAGCTCCAGAAATGTGCTGCGATAGCAGAATTTAAACAGATACCCTGAAAATAGCCAATTAAGGAGCTAAGGAGCAGGGCCATAAAATTTAACTGAGGTCCAGATGTTCTAGGAGGCATCCTGCCCTTGAAGATGCCTTGTCAATTATTAATGGCTCTTTGTTAGTGTTTCGCACCCAAAAACTGACCAGTGGTTTCAGAAACTACATTACCCGATGCCCTCCTTACCCAGTCTCAAGACTACAGGACATGAGCTCCCCTGATTACAGTGTCTCCCCTCTAAAAGCTCCCTCTTCCTGAGCTCGCCATTATTCTTCCCTCACCCACTGCCTTTGCTGGAGGTGTGATCCAAACTCGAGTTTGCATATTAAAAACCTTCTTATGCATAGGAATCCGGTTCCACAGAGTTTCTTTTTGGGGATCAGTAACTTGGGCATGGCAGTAGGAGCTGGCTCTTTCTTTCCGCGTCGTGGGTCTCACAGATGAAACTCAGGTCACCAGGCTTGGTAGCAGGCGTCTTTCTTTACCTGCTGAGCCATCGGTCTTAGTCAGGGTTACTACAGCTGTGAGGAAACACCATGACCAAAAAACACTTATGGGACAAAAGGGTTTATTTGGCTTACATATTCTAAGTCAGTTCATTGAGAGAAGTCAAGAACTGAAACCAGGAGGGAGAGTGGAGCGGGAGCTGATGCAGAGGCCATGGAGAAGAGCTTACTCTCTTGCTCCTCGTGGCTTGCTCAGCATGCTTTCTCTTAGAACTCAGAACCACCACGGTAGTGCTAGCACATACCTTTAAGGCCAACACTCAGGAGGCAGAAGCAGGCAGATCTCTGAGTTTGAGGCCAGCCTAGTCTACAGAGTGAGTTCAGGACAGCCAGGGCTACACAGAGAAACCCAGTCTTGAAGCGCTCAGGCACACACACACAAAGAATTCAGACCCACCATCCCAGGGGTGTTTCCTACCCCGGTGGGCTAGGCCCTCCCACGTCAATCACTCATTAAGATAAGACCCTACAGGCAGGCCTGTCTACAGTCTTATGGAAGCGTTTTCTCAACTGAAGTTCCTTCTTCTCAGATGGCTCTACCTTGTATCAAGTTGACATAGCCTAGCCAACACACTCTCTCATTGGCCTGGTTAGTGCCTCACCATCTACAATGGTTCTAGACTACTCTACCATTTTAATTGTCACAGGATATATTGTAGGCTTATCAGTTAATTTTCAGTGTATAAACACCGTGGCCATGATTATGAACAATGTGTTCTAAATTAAGTTCAATGTCTTCCTTAATTGTCTGGTCCAGGCAGGCACTGTCAATATATAAACCCCTGGTGACGGGGCTGGAGATGCAGCTTGGTGGCAGACTACTCACTTAGCGAGGGAAGGTCCTGGGTTCAGTCCTCAGCTCTAGAAGATACAAACAGACGAAATCATAAGGCATTGGTGATAGATTATGACTGAAGGGACTTTCATAAATGGCTTGCTGGTTAATGGCACTTGTCCTTCCAGAGAACCTGGGCTCAGTTCCCACCATGGATGCCAGGCAGCTCACAGCTATCTGTAACTCTGGAGACCTCGGGGCATATAGACACGCACATAAACAAAAAGAAAAACATCACAACCATGTGACTGAAACTGAAGGCTACTTCCTGGACTTTGGTCCTTCAGAACCAAACCTCCTTCTGCCTCTTACTGGTGCTTGTCCCAAACTATGACACTTTCTTTACTGAATTGTGAAATCAATAACAAGGCCAAAGACCCCTGAGCAGCGGTGGGGACGAGTGGTATCCTAGCAGATCCCCTTCTCAGCTCTGGGGGAGGGGCGGGGGTCTACAGATTCTAGATAAAAAACAGGGGAGGCAGATGGGCTAAAGGCTGGAGGAATATGTGCTTAGCTTTTTTCTGGGAATTTGGCAGTTACCTCTTCTTACAATTTTTATGGCTCTTTTAACCTTAACCACCTGGAGGGTGTTCAGTATAGCATAACAAATGAAACTCCGAGCATCCACAGTCACTCTAGAAGCCACCTGAAACCCCGCCTTCTGGGGTATTCATTTTTACCTCCCCTACAAACAGGTGTCTGCTGGCGTCAGCAGGTCCTTGGAATGAAGGTGTACCGAAGGCCTCATTCTTCTGCAGATTGCTCCTGGACAACTCCCTTCCCTCGTCTTTTCCACCTGCTTCTTTCCCAGAATGCTATGCTTCCTAGCCTGGGACCTCATTCACATTCCTATTGCCCTTCGGAATCCTAGACCCAGGAGTAGCCACGACACTCAGCTCAGAAGGAGGGCAGTAAAGAGGCCCACAGTGTGGTCAAAGCTTCAGAACACCAAATAGTGAAGGCCAAAAATAAACTCCAGTTGTGCCTTGTGGCACTGTAACCCCAACACACGGTCTACGTTTCTATTGTGATAGGAAAACAGGAAGCTCAAGGGTTCAAGGCCAGCCTTAGCTAGTGTCAAGTTGGAGGTTAGACTAGGCTACCTGAGACTCTATTTCAATCAAACAAAGCATTTCTAAAAGAAAGAACGTGGAATGGGGTTTAGGTCTTTCCCAGAGGTCTGAGAGAATGTCACAAAACTGTATTACACATTGGTTATTAAAACACTTTCATCCACTGGACACGGTGACACATGTCTTTAATCCCAGCATTTGGGAGGCAGAGGCAGGAGGATTGATGTTAGTTGGAGGCCAGCCTGGTTTACACAATGAGTTCCAGTCCAGTCAGGGCTACATAGTGAGACAACCCCCCCCACACACGCACACTTTTTTTTTTGTTCAAGACAGGGTTTCTCTGTAGCTTTGGAGCCTGTCCTGGAGTCTTGGTACTAGCTAGCTCTTATAGACCAGGTTGACCTCGAACTCACAAGGATCTGCCTGCCTCTGCCTCCTAAATGCTGGGTTTAAAGGCATGCGCCACCACTGGTTGGCTGGATATTTGGAGGGGGGGGGTTCAAGACAGGGTTTCTCTGTGTAACAGTCCTGGCTGTCCTGAAACTTGCTTTGTAGACCAGGCTGGCCTCAAACTCACAGAGATCCATCTGCCTCTGCTTCCCAAGTGCCGGTCGGGCAATGGTAGTACACGTCTTTAATCCCAGCACTTGGGAAACCCACTCTTAAAACACAAAACCAAGGGTTGGAGAGATGGCTCAGTGATTAAGAGTCCACACTGTTCCTCCACGCCCAGCGGGGCTTCAGTTCCCAGCATCTGTAACTTTAGTTCCAGGGGTCCCACTGCCTTCTTCTAGCATCCACAGTCACCCACATGATCGTACATACACGTGACATACACATCACCACACACACAACACCATACACACATGTCCAAACACATGCATGGCATACACATGCCCGTACATACATATGACATACACATGACATATACATACATAACATACACATGTACAGTGATAAATGCTTAAATAACAACAACAAAAGCACTTTTATTTTGAGGTTTTTCTCCAGTACCTTAGGAAGACTAGCCTCAGGGCAGACGGTTCAGTTTAAATCTGGCAGAGCTGCAAGCTGACTCCTCTTCTCCTGGAGTCCCCATGCCCCCAGACTAACAGTTTGTTCTTCCTGACACTCACACTGTGCTTGGTCAGGTCTCTGCCCAGTGCTGGTTGCTACAGTACAATTCTTGACTGCCAGTCTTCTCTACTGATGCTCTGAGATTTGAGGGGAAAGAGAAAAAGGTGGTTTAACATGAGGTCACGCAGTACCCCAGGCTGTCCTCAAACTCACTGTGTAGCCCAGGATGACCTTCAATTTCTGATTCTCTTGCCTCCTCCTCCCAGAGTTAGCATTATAGGTGTGTAGCGACACACTTGGTTTATGGAGCTAAGGATGAACCCAGGGCTTATTAATGCTAGTCAAACCCTACCAACTGAGCTACCTCCCCAGCCATGGAAAAGATAGCTTTAGGGAGCTTAAATATCAACAACCATAGTCTCCTTTTATTCCAAGCTTGACCAGCTAACAAATATTTATTTATTTAGTTGGTTGGTTGGTTGGTTGGTTGGTTGGCTGGTTTTTTAAGATAGGATTTCTTTATGTAATCCTGGTTATCCTGGAACTCACTACATAGACCAGGCTGACCTTGAACTCAGAGACCCACCTACCCTCTGCCTTCTGAGTGCCAGGATTAAAGGCTTGTGCCACCACCACCCCAGCTTGACAAACATTTTTTTAAAAAACTAATAAATAAATTAAGTAATACTTACACAAACCCAAAGAATAAACATACCGCTGGCCAGTGTTGCCACACACCTTCAACCCCAGCACTCAGGAGGCAGATGCAGGAGGATCTCTGTGAGTTTAATTGAGGCCAGCTTGGTCTACAGAGCAAGTGCCAGGACAGGCTCTAAAGCTACACAGGGAAATCCTGTCTTGAAGAACCAAAAAAAAAATTATTCAAGGAATAAATGAAAAAAATGGGAGTGGGTGGTTATGATGATGGTACACACCTTTAATCCCAACATTACACAGAAGGACTCTGTCTCCCCAAAACAAAATAAATATGAAAACAATTTTTATCTTAGTTCAGCATGGTACCTGCCTGTAATAGCAACAGTGAGGGGCATGGTGGAGACATCAAAACCCTTTGGCTTGCTAGAGTATCCAAATCTATGTGTGAGTTCAGTGAGAGACCCCATCTCTCAAAAAAGTGATACAAAAACCTGAAAGTCTAAGCCAGTTGTGGTGGCACATGCCTTTAATACTAGCACTAGAAGGCAGAAATAGACCTCTGTGAGTTCAAGGCCAGCCTGGTCTGACAGCTATGGCTATGTCTCAAAAAAGAGAGACACCAAGCATCTACCCTTGGCCTTCACACATGTGTATTCATACATGTAGAGCTTTGTGCACACTTATTCTAAGTATGTACACAGCCTGCACACAACACACACACACACACAAAGAAAACCTAAGCCAGCATTTGTGAGTGGGTTTGAAGAAGCTCAGTCAGTGAAATGCTTGCCTGTGAGCGTAAGTAGTCAAGGTTAACTCCTGGAACCCACATTACAATGTGGGCACAGTGACACATGCTTGCAGTCCCAGCCTACTCTGTGAGCAAGACAGCAGTGACAGGTCCCAGCTCAAAGAACAAAGTGAATGGTGTGTTAGCTACTTTCTTTCTTTCTTTCTTTCTTTCTTTCTTTCTTTCTTTCTTTCTTTCTTTCTTCCTTCCTTCCTTCCTTCCTTCCTTTCTTTCTTTCTTTCTTTCTTTCTTTCTTTCTTTCTTTCTTTCTTCCTTTCTCTCTTTCTTTCTTTATCTCAGGGTTTCTCTGTACTTATGGAGCCTGTTCTGGAACTAGTTCTTGTTGACCAGGTTGGCCTCGAACTCACAGAGATCTGCCTGCCTCTGCCTCCCGAGTGCTGGGATTATAGGCATGCACCATCACTGCCCGTCTAGCTACTTTCTTTGTGTGTGTGTGTGTGTGTGTGTGTGTGTGTGTGTAGCCTAGGCTGGCCTCGAACTCGTGATCCTCCTGCCTCTGCCTCCTTCAGCAAATCCTACCGGCATGTGCCACCACAACCGGCACAGCTACTTTCATATTACTGTGATAAAACTCCATGACCAAGGCAACTTACAGAAGAGTCCATCATGTGGGAAGCATGGCAGCAAGTGGCAGGCACAGAAGCCAGAGCAGGGGGCTAGGTGTTTACACCCTCAGCTGCAATCCCAAAGAGAGAGTAGCCTGAAAAGAGGCAAAACTCTTTACTTCAAAACCTACCTCTCCGAATAAATGTCCTCCAGCAAGGCTACCACTAGCTGGGGACCAAGTGCTCAAACCTTCTGAGGAATGTTCTCTGGCTTCCATACACACAAGCACCCTCATATGTGAACACACACATGCACAAAATAACACTTTCTCGGTAGCAGAAAGCAGTCTTGAGAACTCGACGCCCTCATCCCCTTAACCTGCCACACATAACTCATCACCTTATTATGAACAGAGAAAGACAGGCATGTTATGATTATGCTGGCCTTCCCTGTCAGTAAGAGACAAGCTTCCTCACTCCCAATCTCTCCCTTCCTGCCACCTAGGCAAGTTGCTTTATATCCTTTCTCTCTGTCTCTCTGTCTGTCTCTCTCTCTGCCTGCCAGTCTTCTGAAGAGGCAATTTTCTTTCTCTCTCCCCCTCCCTTCTTCTCTCTCCTTTTCTCTCTCCTTTTCTCTCTCCTTTTCTCTCTCTCTCTCTCTCTCTCTCTCTCTCTCTCTCTCTCTCTCTCTCTCTCTCTCTCTCTCTCTCCCTCTATTTTCTTCTCTTTCTCTCCTTCCCCCAACCCCACCTTTCATACCCTACCAAAACCCACTAAATAAACTCTCCATACCCAAGTTCTCTCTGCATGGCATATTCTGTTTCCCACAGAGTCCTACACCTGCCAGATCCCTCTCGAGCCATAAATCTTACAATGTTAGCTTTAGTTATGAACTTGACATAGTCTAGTCAACTATGAACTTGACCTGCAAAGAGAGTCTCAGTAAGAGATCGTTGAAGGATTATATATATATGAGGGGATGGGGGTGTTGTCTAGAGCCAGTTGGTCAGAAGTCATATTTGTGGGGAATTGCTTTGATTATGTTAACCAAGTTGAGAAGATTCACCCACTGTGGGTGGCACATTCCCTAAGAGGGGAAGTGAGCTGTGGACACAATGAGCTCCTCTCCACTGGCGACTGTGGGTGTTAGCTTTTAAGCTTCTACCACGGTGACTTCCACAGAACAACCTGAAACTTGGAGCTAATAATTAACCCATTCTCCCCTAAGTTGCTTTTGTTACAGCAACAGAAATTAGACTAAGACAGTTGGAATAATTTATACTTTTGTTGGACCCTGGAGTCCAATTACTGAGGAGGAGTTGCCCCAAGAAAACATTCTCACACCGCAGTTGATGTAAAAGCATGAGGATTTAATTAATTCTGTTGCAACAGGGTCACTCAGCATTCAAGAAGCCAGAAAGACCCCGAATAGCTGGAACAGGCTACTCTTAAAGCAAAAAGCCACAGAAACAAGGGGGGAGTTTTCCAACTAATGGGATTGGCTTATTCAAAGGGCTATTAACAATAATTGGTCTGAACCAGGGCTAGAGGGTGGTTGCCAGACCAGGTGGGGTAAGAGGAAACATTTAAGGGTTACTTTGACCCCTTCCCAGGGACTGAGTCAAAACATCAGGAACTGAGTCAACATCTTAAAGGTTATCTTGCCCCAATTTTAATAACTAAGTTCTGTCTGGAGAACATTCACAAAGATGGAGAGTTTCCAACATTTCAGTACGTGTGCGGGTAATTGTTAGACTCCTGGTTCCCAGGGGAGGGGAAAAGCTCTAAGGCTGAGAGAGGCCTCAGAGTTATTTTGGAGTTCTATACTTTCCAAAGAACAGAAACTTTAAGGACCTGCTATACAAATCAGCATAAATTGAGGGCGGGGTTATTTGTTTGTGTGCTGCCCATTGCTGTTGCTTGTCTAGCTGTGCTTCCTGGCAGTAATTGAAATCTTCAGCTCCTGCCTTTACTGACACTGCGGTGGAATGACCTCAGCCACCTCGGTTTCCTGATTTGGCCTCCACTACCACAGGTAGCTTCTTCCTTTTTTTTTTTTTTTTTTTTTTTTTTTTTTTTTGGTTTTTTGAGACAGAGTTTCTCTGTTTCTCTGTAGCTTTGGAGTCTGTCCTGGAACTAGGTCTTGTAGACCAGGCCTCAAACTCACAGATCCACCTGCCTCTGCCTCCCGAGTGCTGGGATTAAAGGTGTGCACCACCACTGCCTGGCTGCTTCTTCCTTTTCAAACTGTGATGACTGACTGGTCGCTAAAATCATTGCTTCTATTTCCAAAATAGCTTCCATCTTTACCAAATCCAGTGCCATTCCCACGGCCACGGTGGCAAGCACTATGGCTCCCACCAGTCACTGTGACCACTAAAGTTTCCTCCATCCAATCACCACCACCAAATTTTCCAGAACCACTATGACCTCTTTGTCACCGTAGGCACCGCACCCTGATACACACAGACATATGCTCACACACAAACAAAATCTCTTTTTGAAGTCTTTGCTACATTGTAGTGGACACCGGGTCTCTCAGAACCTTTTCTGAGCCTCTTTGGTTCCACAACCCTTCCTTTTGCCGTGCCCTTCATTCGCAGCTGTGTCCTCTCACTCCTCAGTGGCATTAGTGACGAACCCAAAGCCCTTGGGATGCTCAGTTTTTAATCTCCCATTACCGAATGTCTATGAAATGTCTCCAAAGGCCCTGTGCTAAAGAATAAATTATCATATATATATATATATATATATATATATATATATATATATATATAAAAGGATGGCACGCCCTTAATCCCAGCACTCAGGAGGCAGAGGCAGCGGGGCCTCTCTGAGTTCAGGCCAGACTGGTCTCTGTAGAGAGATGAAGGGTTTCAGTCTCCTTAGTCCAGTATTCCCTCACTGTGTTCTCTTCCCTTCCTTTTGGAATGGTAATGAATATTCTATATCATTGTATGTTAAAAGTATGCAATCTGCTCTTTGATTTTGATTTTAGGGTTAGGACCTTTCCTTGAGTATCAGAAGAGACCGAGGACTTCTCAGCAGTCTTAAGATTTAAAAATTATGGGGGCGCTTTTGAAACTGGATTAAATGCAGGTACAGTTCCAAGCCTGTGGGGGCCAGACAGTGGAATGTGGTGGTGTAACTGAGGGCAGCCCTAAGCGTGGTTAGTCTCCAGTTGACCTGTTTGGAAGGATTGGGGGTGTGGCCTTATTGGGGGAGGTGAATTGCTGGAGGGTGAACTCTGTCAGCTACCTGGGGATCAGGCTGTACAGTTCTCAGTTACCGTGCCAGTGACCTCTCTGTCTGCCTCCCACCGGGTCAAGAATGTACTGCCATCTACAACTGTAAGCAAGCTCCCAGTGAAATGTCTTTTTTATGAGACTTGCCTTGGTCATGTGTCCATTCACAGCAATATAACAGTGATGAAGACAGGCTGCAGGGCAGGCGCCATGGCATGAGAGTAGAGGTCTCGAGACAATTTTCAGGACTTGGTTATCCATGTGGATCCTGGGAATAGAACACAGGTCGTCAGGATTGGCAGGAAGTGGCTTTACCTGCTGAGCCATTTCACCAGCCCTCAACTCATTAAATTCAAGAAATTCAATTTTGAGCCAGATAGTGGTGGCGCACACCTTTAATTCCAGCACTTGGGAGGCAGAGGCAGGTGGATCTCTGTGAGTTCGAGGACAGCCTGGTCTACAAGAGCTAGTTCCAGGACAGGCTCTAAGGCTACAGAGAAACCTTGTCTCGAAAAACCAAAAAAAAAATCACAAACAAACAAACAAATAAATAAAGACAGGCTTTTCACTATGTGCTCTGGCTGGTCTGGAACTCAGAGATCTGCTTGTTCTGCCGTGATTAAAGGCATGTGCCATTTATTTATTATGTACATATGTGTGTACCTGAGTGAGTGTGTTTCACATTTGGGCAAGACTCTAAGAATGCCAGAAGAGGACATCAGACCCCCCTGGAACTGGAGATCCAAGTGGATGAAGCCACCATGTGAGTGCTGGGAATCAAATTTGGGTCTTCTGCAAAAGCTTAGGTGCTTTTACCTATTGAGCCGTCTTTTCAGGCCATAATTCCTACTTTGAGTTTATATCAGTTCTGAGAGAATAGGAATCAGTGCCAATGGAGAATCAATATTTACAGACTCCCCACTAGGGCCAGAGCAGAGTCCCAGAAGGTAAGAGACTCACCACCAAGCCTACTGACCTAAGTTGACTTCCCAGATGGTGGACTGCAAGAGCGGATTCCTAAAAATTGACCTCTGACCTCCGTACACACAAATAAACAAATGGGTGAACTTGACCTCCACATACAAATAAATATACAAATGAGGGAACTTAAATATTTTATTGATGAGACTTCCCCACCTTCCTTGGTAGATAACTATCCAGATGAATGTCCCAGTTTCCTGGGAAGGCTAGAAAAAAAGATTCATAATACTATAGGCATGGTGGTGCACACTCTTCATCCCAGCTCTGGATGGCAGAGGCAGGCGGATCTCTGAGTTCAAGGCTGGTCTGGTCTACAGAGAGAGTTTCAGGACAGCTGACTCAAAACAAACAAATAAATAAAAATTCATGTTTGTGTGTGTATTTATACAGATATAGATGTAAATACATGCATGCATAAGTATGTGTGTTCATGTACACGTACATGTGCAACAGGATCCTCCGTTTGAGGGTGGAAGCTCATATATTCCTTGTTTACAAATGTTCTACGGCAGGAAATCCCTGCTTGCCTCAAAGCTGGCTCTCTGTAACTTGGCCAAAGTACCCACTTGATTAAGTCATTTCCACCTGATACCATTTCGGTGCTGTATGCCACAGCCTGACAACATTCGTCTTATCGCTGGGGGAAAAAGAGGGCCTTTAAATGCCCTTAGGTCTAATATGGGCAATAAGCTGAAGGCAGTTCCGGTTCCCTGCCCTGCTCTAGTCCTGCCTTGCTTCCACTCAGTCTGGATCAGCATGGTTTTAGAGCAGGAAGAAAGGCTACCAGGAGTGCTATGTTAACGGGCTTGTGACAGCCATGACCTTAAACCGTGAGAAAGCTGTGGCTGGCATCTCTTGTGGGTGTGTGGCATCTCTTGTGGGTATGTGTGTTTCAGAGTAGGGAGAGAGGGGTGTGTGGCATATGTGTACACGGGCAGGGGACCGAGGAGGATGTGGGTGTTCTCTGCTGTCGTCCTCTTACCTTCTTCCCTTGAGACAGTCTCACTGGACCTAGGGATAGGCTGACAAGCAGCAAGTTCCAGAGATTCTCTTGTCCCTGAAGCCCACACTGCTGGGATACTGGAATGCGTAGCCACACCCAGATTTTTACTTGGGTGCTGTAGATCTGGGTTCTAACACTGGCAGTGAATATAAATATAATAATTTATATTTATTTCATTTATTATTTATGTTATTTAGCCAGAAGCTACATTATTTGTTGTATCTATGCCTCCTCTCCAATAGCTTTAGGTCATTTTCTATCCATCTTATAAGTGTTTAGTGGTGGAGGCTGTGAAAGGGATGTCCTCATAAATCTGGGGCATTTGAATATGCAGTCTTCCCCATTGGTGGCTACTTGGGGAGGATTAGGAGGTGCACTCTTGCTGGAGGAAATGTATGTGTTGGGGGGCTTTGAGGTTTTCAAAGTCATGTGTCAGTATCCGGTACCATCTGTCTGCTACGTGCTTGTGAATCAAGATGTACACCCCTGGCTGCTGCTCCCGAGCCAGGCCTGCCTGCTTCTTACCATTCTCCTCGCAGTGATTGTGGTGATGGTTTATCGCTGTGAAGAGACACCATGACCATGATAACTCTGATAAGGGGAAACTTGTGACTGGGCTGGCCTGGAGTCCAGAGATCCAGTCCATTATCATCAGGGCACAAAGCATGGTGGCAGACATGGCGCTGGAGAAGGAGCCAGGAGTCCTACATCTAGATCCTCAGGCAGCAGAGAGAGACTGATACACTAGGCCTGCTTAAGCATATAAAACCTCAACGCCCACGTCCACAGTGACACACTTCCTCCAACGAGGCTACACCTACTCCAACGAGGCCCCACCCTCTACAGCAAGGTCACACCCCCTAATAGTGCCACTCTTTTTGGGCCAAGCATTCAAATACTTGAGTCTATGAGGCCATTACTTTTCAAACCAACACAGTTATGAACTCTTTTTGTGGGGGGCAGGGGATCAAAACAGAGTCTCTGTGTGTAGACCTGCTGCCCTGGAACTCGCTCTGTAGACCAGGCTGGTCTCAAACTCACAGAGATTCGCCTGCCTCTGCCTCCTGCATGCTGGATTGAAAGGTGTGCCCACTGCTCATCAAAACCCTTCCTTCTTAAGTCACCTTGGTCATGTGTTTGTCACAGAAACAGAGTGACAGAGACAATACATGTTAGGAAAATAATTGATGAGTTATCTTTAATTATTTTCTAAAAGTGGGGTGTGGTGGTGCACACAATTAGTTAATACCAACAGTTAGGAAGACATAGAGGCAGGTGGATCACTGTGAGTTCAAGGCCAGCCTGGGCTACACAGTCAGACCCTGTTTTTCTTTTTTTAAAGGACAGAAAGAAAGGAAGGAAGGAAGGGAGGGAGGGAGGGAGGGAGGGAGGGAGGGAAGAAGGAAGGAAGGAAGGAAGGAAGGAAGGAAGGAAGGAAGGAAGGAAGGAAGGAGGGAAGGGAGGGAGGAAGGAAGGAAGGAAGGAAGGAAGGGGAAAAATATATTGTCTATAATCTTATCACCTCAACTGCACAATCTTGTCTGATCTTGGAAGCTAAGCAGGATTGGGCCTGGCTAGTATATGGATGGAAGACCTTCTGTGTACTTCACATCTATCCTCCCAACCTATGTTCCAACTGACATCAGACGCCTTGTACTAACTGACAGGGGCACAAAGCCATCTCAAATGTTACTTTCCTAGGTACCCAAGATTGTAACCTTCTTGACCAAGTCCCTGGTCAAGAGGGAACCATCCCCTCTGGGGAACTAGAAACTGCATGTCCTGCATCCGGGGTAGGGGGTACATCACAGGCCAAGGCACACTGAAGCCCACCACTGTGGGCCACTGAAGTGCAGGGCTAACCAACTGGGGTGACTGAGGAGGTCATGGCCCCAAGTCATTTAAGTCTTCAATATGAAAAGTTCAGGACTGGGCCTGGCAGTGGTGACACACACCCTTAGTCCCAGCACTTGGGAGGCAGAGGCAGGTGAGTTCGAGGCCAATCTGGTCCTCAGAGTGAATTCCAAGATAGGCTCCAAATTACGGAGAAACTCTGTCTTGAAAAACCAAAAAAAGAAAAGTTCATGACTGGGGATATGTACAACTCAATTGGTTGGTACGGTGCTTGCACGGGAGGCATAAACTCCAGGGTCAGATTCCCCTGCCACTCCGGGTATGGTGCTAGAAGGCTCGGAATTCCAATGTCATTCTTCGCTGCAGAGGGAATTCGAGGCTATCCTCTGCTACAAGAGACCACGACTAAGGAAAAGAAAAGAATGAAAAAAGGTCCAATATTCTTTAGATTCTCCTTCCTTCCTTCCTTCCTTCCTTCCTTCCTTCCTTCCTTCCTTCCTTTATTGGGGAGGGGGCATTGAGACAGGGTTTTTCCTGTGTAATAGCTCTGGCTGTCCTGTGGAACTCACTCCTCACTCTGCAGACTAGGCTGGCCTCAAACTGTGGCTCTCCAGTGCTGAGATCAAAGGCATGTGCTGTTGCCTGGCCTTTTCTGCGTTTGGAAAGAAAGATTAATTTTTATTTTATGTATATAAGTGCTTTTCTGCATGTGTGTCTGTGCACCCTGTGTCTGCAGGAGCCCGCGGAGGCCAGAAGAGGGTGCTGTTTCGCCGGAACTAGTTGCTGACAGTTGTGAGCGCCATGCAGATGCTGGGAATCTTTGCAAGAGAAGTGTGCTGGAGTTCATGTCTAGTATTCTTATTTTTTATTTATTTATTTTATTTATTTTTTTTTGGATTTTTTAGAGACAGGGTTTCTCTGTAGCTTTTTTGGAGCCTGTCCTGGAACTAGCTCTTGTAGACCAGGCTGGTCTCGAACTCAGAGATCTGCCTGCCTCTGCCTCCCGAGTGCTGGGATTAAAGGCGTGCGCCACCACCGCCCGGCAGTATTCTTAACTGTCGGGAAGCACAAATTAAAACTACTTTGAGATTCCATTTTATCCCAGTCAGAATAGCTGTCATCAAGAAAAAAAGCCAGCAGCTGCTAGAAGGATGTGGGGAAAGCGGGTCCTAGTGCTGAGAGAAGCTGGTGCAGGCAGCTGTGGAGGTCGACACGGAGATTTCCCAGCAGAACTAAACACAGGAGAGAGGGCTCGGCCGGTTAAAGTGCTTGCTGCCAAGCTTGACAAGCCCGGGTTACCCCCCAGGACGCACGTTTGGAAGACATCCTCAAACCTACACACAACACTGTGGCATGTTGGGATAATCTTTTTGTACAATGCGCGAAAATGTGGGTTTGTCCTTCCTTGCCTGCCTGAGGCACCTTCGGATTGGTTTTAAAAAGATTTGAATGACCAATAACTAGGCTGGATAAGAAGGCAGGGCTTCTGGGCAGAGGCAGGAATCTGAGGCACTAGAGATTTGCCAACCAGACTCAGAGGAAGTGGACAGTTCAGTGTGGAGGAGAGGTAGTGAGCCACATGCTAATGCAGATGGATATAAACGGGTTAAATTTTAAGAGTTCGTTGGAAATAAGGCTAAACTAAGGCCAAGCTTCCATCATTAAGAGGAGGTATCAGTGTCATTATTTAGGGGCTAGCAGGCCAAAGAAAGCTTGGGTATATTTGCACCTGTGCACACAAATAATAATTTAAATTAAAAAAATCTTTAAAAACAACCTTAAAGCAAAATGTTGTGGAATAATCTTTTTGTACACTGTGAAGATTTGTCACTCAGATTGGTTTAATAAAAAGCTGAATGGCTGCCAGCTGAGCGGCATTTTCTGGCCAGAGAGAATGCTGGGAAGAGGAGCAGAGACACAGGAAAAGACAGACACAGAACAAGTTGGACACACACAATGGGGTAGAGGTAAAAGTCACATGGTAGAACATAGTTCAATAAAAATGTGTTAATTTAAGCTATAAGAGCTAGTTAGGAACAAGCCTAAGCTATCAGCTGAGCTTTCATAATTAATAATAAGCTTCTGTGTTGTGATTTGGGAGCTGGTAGGCAGGACAGAAAATTCCGCCTACAGCAAAACCCCTATATGAGTCAGTTACACCACTTCTGGGCATAAACCCAAAGGAGCCTAGCTCCTACCGCAGAGATGCTTGCACTTCTGGGCTTATTGCTGCATTATTCACAACAGCCCCGAAAGGGAACCAGCCGCGGGGCCCATCAACAAGGGGCTGGATGATGAAAATATGGAACATAAACACGACGGAATTTTTCCCAACATAAGATGAGATAAAATTTGCAGGAAAATGGGTGAACTTGCAAACTATTTTACTAAATGAAGTTACTCAAACTAAGAAAGATAAATGCCATATATTCTCTCTCACTTTCAGATCCTAGATTTGATTTTTGTTTGATTTTGGTTTGGTTTGCTGAGACAGGGTTTCTCTGTGTAGCCCTGGCTGCCTTGGAACCTGTTCTACAGACCAGGCTGGCCCCGAACTCACAGAGATCCACCTGCCTCTGAAGGCATGCACCACCGTGCCCTGCAAATATATGGTTTTTTGTTTTTGTTTTTTTTTTTTTCCATTTTTGAGACAGGGTTTGTCTGTATAGTCCTGGCTGTCCTGGAACTTACTCTGTAGATCGGATTGGCCTCAAACTCACAGAGATCTTCCTGCATCTGTCTCATGAGTGCTGGGATTAAAGGTGTGCGCCTCCACCTCCCGACTGAAGAAAGATCTTCTCTGGAAGGGGGTGACATGAGAGTGGAAAGGGGACACTTTGGAGGGGTCCAAGGAGGGTGAGGGAGCCCAGGAAGGGGAGCCAGAGGGGGATTGCCAGAAACAATACCACAATAAAGATCGTTACTTTTATACTAATCTGAAAACAAGCAAAGACCTGAAAGATGGCAGAGGGGGCACAGGTGAACCTGAGTTCAGTCCCTGGAATTCATATGGTAGAAGGAGAGAACCTAGTCCCACAGCTATGACTTCCACAGGTATGCCATGGCACAATGCCCCACATACCCAATGAATCAGTTAATTAATTTTTAAAAGAAGAAAACTGCCTTACCTGCGAGGATTGTTCTGAGGGATGGCAGCCGAGGTGAGACTGAAGCTGCATAGTGCATTATCTCATTAGAAGACAGCAACTGGACGCCTCTTTGTGAGACAGCAGCCTTCCTTTCTTGCCCTAGGCCAAACAAAGATCTAATATGTAAACATTTTTTTAAAATTTTGTTTCAAGTTCTTTTGAGACAATGTCTCCCTCTAGAGCAAAGGCTGGCTGGCCTAGAACTTCCTATGCAGCCCACGCTGACTTCAAACTGGAAAATCTCCTTCTTTGGCCTCCCTGTGCTGGGATCACAGGTATGCATCAACAAGGACATAGTGGGGGAGATGAGATGACTCAGAGCTAATGCCTGTCACACAAGCCTGGCAGCCGGGGTTCGGTCCTGGAACCCCTATAAAGGTGGAGGAGAGAATGACTCCATGAACTGTCTTTCATGTGCATATTTTGGCATGGGTACCCTACTTCAAACACACAAACAATAAATAAACTAAAAAATGTTTTAAAAATGAGAAGTCTATATTTAAAAAGAAACTAGAAAAGTAGCCGGACATCTTGGCATAGCCCGGTAATCCCAGTAACTGGGAAAGCAGGGCAGGAAGTCTGTAAATTCCTGCTAGGCTAGATGTAAAAATGCTGTCTCAGGGCAGCTGGGGAGATGGCTCAGGGCTTAAGAGCCCTGGTTCCTCTCGAAGGGGACCTGGGTTTGAGTCCCAGCATCCACATGGCTGCAACTACATTTACAGGGGACTGGATACCCTCTTGTGATCTCTGTGGGAACAAGGCACATACATGGCGCACACATATACATGCAGACAAAACACCCATACACATACAATAAATCTAAAAACAAAATAACAACAAGAATGTATATGATGTATATGAGTAGTTTGCCTGCATGTCTGCATGTACACTATGTGTGTACATGTGACCACAGAGTCAGAAGGCATCAGATCTGGAACTGTAATTACAGGCACTGTGAGCCACCGAGTGGTTGGGGGAGCCAAGCCCTGATCCTCTGCAGGAGCAACAGGTGCTTTTAACTGCTGCGCCGTCTCTCCTGACCCTGTACTTTTCATGAAAGTCAAATGCAAATACTCACTTGAGTGTGGCTGTCCCAGGCCGGTCACTGAACTCAGGGGGCTGCATGCCTGGAGCAGTGGCCCGCCTCTGACCCATTCCTACACCTGTCAGGTTATTTTTGTGCTGAGAACTGGCTAGGACAGAATTTCACCACATAAGAGTGGGTTTGGCCTCCTGCCAAGGCCTGTAACTGTGAGCTTTTAACTCCTTTCTCAAGAAGAAATCTTTGTCTTTGTTCACCTTTGTGAAAAAAAAGAAAACCAAACAAACTAATAGACATGCTGTTCCCAGGCATCTGACACCAATGGTCTCAGAGAAAGTATTCTTCCAGTCTCTTGGGCTGTCGGCATCCAGGTGTGGAGAAGGTTGAACACAGGCTGAGTTGCTACCCCAGGCTAGCCCAGGCTGTATTAAAACAAAGACCTAAGAAAGATGGTGTTTTGTTTTGTTTTGTTTTTTGAGACACGGTTTCTCTGTAGCTTTGGAGCCTGTCCTGGAGCTAGCTCTTGTAGACCAGGCTGGTCTCGAACTCACAGAGATCCACCTGCCTCTGCCTCCCGAGTGCTGGGAATAAAGGCGTGCGCCACCACGCCCGGCTTGTTTTGTTTTTTGTTTTTTTTTTCTCTTTGGAGATAGGACCTCACATTACATCTCAGGTTGGCCTGTCACTCACATTGAGACCCAGTTTGACTTTGAACTCAAAGTGATCCTCCTGCCTCAGCTTCTCAAATGCTGGGATTACAAGTATGAACTACCATGTCCACCTTTTGTTTTTCAAGACAAGGTTTCTCTGTGGCTTTGGAGCCTGTCCTGGAACTCACTCTGTAGACAAGGCTGGCCTCAAACTCAGAGATCTGCCTCGCCAGGGCTGGGATTAAAGGCATGCACCACCACTGAATGGCTCATGTCCCGCTTTAGACCAATTTTTAAATATAAATATTGAAGTGGACATTTAAGTACCCATGATCAGCGTATTAATTTCAAGCTCTCCCTTTTGCAGGTTACATGTGGGACTGAGCCCAAGGCTCCATGAAGGCTCACCGAGCACTCTACCACTGAGACTCATGATGAAACTTTTTTTTTTTAATTTTGTCACAGCTTCTTACCTACTGGCCGGGATGGACTCAAATTCCGGATCTTCTTGCCTCACCATCCGAAGCAGTTAGAATCACCACACCTGACAATTTAGGCCTCTTTTTCATCGTTTTGTTTTTGTTTTGTTTTGAAACAAACGTCTTTCTTTAGGCACAATAGTGTCTAGTGCTTAAACTCTCAGGCACTGAGAAGATTAAGAATGGAGACAGTGCCAAATGAGTTCTGATGACCCTTGTGACCCAGCTTCAAGATGGGACTCTTCCCTCAGGATGACATCATTAAACACATGAATGCTTTTGTATTTTAGTCCTGTGTGTACGGGAAACCAGATTTCAAATGCTCTAAGTCCTGAGCCCTGTAATTCTGGCTCCATTATCCTTTGATGCCTGAGTGGAGAAAAGGCTTTCAAAGAGTTGCTGACAGGCATGGTGGCACAGGTCTCTGGCCCTAGCCCTCAGGAAGGGAGGCAGGAGGATCACTGTCCACTGACGGTCAGAGTAGTTTATATTTAAGTTCTAGATCAGCTAATAGTAACACTCTCAAAAAACCAAAGCCAAACAAACAGAAACAGGGCTGGAAGGATGGTTCAGTGGGTAAGAGGGTTTGCGCAAGGATCTGAGTTCACATTCCCAACGCCCACTAGAAAAAAAGCCAGCTAGAGCATACATGTGCCTATGACTCCAGTGCTGGTGGGGGGGGGGCAGGCGGAGACAGGAGGATGTCTGGGACTTGCTGATCATCAGCCTTGTTCCAGATTCAGTGAGAGACTTTGTCTCAAGGCAATACGATGGAGAGGAATTGAGCCCTCTTCTAGAGACTGCATACACATGCACATGCATTACACCCACCCATGCTCACCCACCCACTCACCCCCTGCATGCCATATACACACACATACACATATACATTCACCCCTACAATACACATACAAGCCACACACCTACACTCTCCCCCACAAACCCATACCTACACACACATACACCCCATACCACACACATACTTACATATACACACTCATACACACACACCCCTACTCACACATGCACACACATACATACATACATACACACACATACACACACACATACATACACACACACACACACACACACACACACCAAACCGTGCTGAGAGGAAGACAAGCCATGTTTGCTAAGCTGAGTCAGGGCCACAGCAATTGGTTCGTCTTTAGTTCTACAGAACTAAATCCAGATGATTTTCCTCAGGGTTAAAAACATATGCTTCTCTTTACAATTCTTCTAGCCCCCGAGTAATTCATAACTAGAGACAACCACTCTTGTTTTGGCCTCCCCTCACCCCCATGGGGGGATTGAACTGTATATGGGCCTTGTATATGCTGGGCAGGTGCTATGTCACTAAGCTATACCCCAGCCTCTGCCTGAGGAATGTTACTGCCTTTGAGACCACCAGCCTCTAGGTTAATACAAAATACAGACTATAAATCTATATGAGGGGCCATCTTATTATACTGGAGTGGAAAAGGCCCTGGGCTTGGGCCTGTCCTATGACTTTGACCTTGTCTGTAACTCCTGGGAATTTTGTTCCACATCTGTGTTGGGCCTCATTGTACGAATGCAGGTGCTATCCTGGGATGCATGTGACCTATGGATGTAGCTTAAACATTTATAGCTTTAAATTGACACGTTGCCCTGTATCGATTCACAGTAACCGTGGTAACTGTATGGTGGTGACATGGACCACAAGGTGCCCAGAATCAAAACATTCCCAGAGAGTGGGCTTGAAAGTAGTGAGTGAGCCTGGCCAACTTGCTCTTCACCTAAAGGCCGGCTGCCACAGGCCTCACCAGCTGACAGCAACTGGAAGGCTGTCAAATCACTAAAACCTTCTCCAAGGGAGCAGATCAACCGCTCACCACAGAATAAGCAAGGGGTGGATCATTGGTACCATTGTATTACATAGAAGATTTAGTACATACAGTTTTTGTTTCTTTATGGGGCAGGAGCGATGGCTCAGTGGTTAAGAACATTGAACACCCACAGGATGGCTCACAACCACTTGTGCTCCAGTTCTGGAGGTTCTTATGCCCTCTTCTGGTGCCTGAGGGCACTGCATGCACATGGTACACATAATACACTCAGGCACACACAAATGTACAGTAAACAAATAAATAAAATTTACTTAATGTGTATGTGTGTATGCCACCTGCATGTGAGTGTCCAAGGAGGCTAGAGAGGGCACTGGATCCCCTGGACCTAGAGCTATAGGTGATTGTAAGTCACCCAACGTAGGTGCTGGTAGTCAAACTTGGGTCCACTGAAGAGCCACAGTGCTCTTAACCATTGAGCCTTCTCTCCAGCAATTACATAAATGTTTTTATTAGAGAATTCTGTCAGGTCTGCAATAGAGAAATGCACCTGAGTGGCCCAGGAATAGGTGAGCAGGAAGATGATTATGCAAATGAGCATGCAGGCTATTGCTTCTTAGCTATCACCAGGGAAAGAACCTGTTCATTATCTATGCCAGGGAGAAAAAAAGCACTCAAACATAGTGTGTGTATGTGTTGGGGGGTAGGTGTGTGGGGTGTGTATGTGTGTGTGTGTGTATGTATGGGGGAGTGGGAGTTGTTGGCGGAAGCTGCTTGTTTGTTCCCGGCTGCCCTGAAACAAAATAATCACACAGAAACTTTATTATTTGCAATACTTTTTAGTCAATAGTTTAATCATATTTTTTAAAATATTTATTTATTTATTTATTTATTCATTATACAATATTCTGTCTGTGTGTATGTCTGCAGGCCAGAAGAGGGCACCAGACCTCATTACAGATGGTTGTGAGCCACCATGTGGTTGCTGGGAATTGAACTCAGGACCTTTGGAAGAGCAGGCAATGCTCTTAACCACTGAGCCATCTCTCCAGCCCTAGTTTAATCATATTCTTTATTTTATTTTATTTTTTTTTTTTGGTTTTTTGAGACAGGGTTTCCCTGTAGTTTCTAGAGCCTGTCCTGGAACTAGCTCTTGTAGACCAGGCTGGCCTCGAACTCAGAGATCCGCCTGCCTCTGCCTCCCGAGTGCTGGGATTAAAGGCGTGCGCCACCACTGCCCGGCTAATCATATTTTTTAAAGATTTATTTATTACGTATACAACATTCAGCCTCCATGTATGCCTACATGCCAGAAGAGGGCACCAGATCTCATCACAGATGACTGTGAGCTACCATGTGGTTGCTGGGAATTGAACTCAAGACCTCTGGAAGAGCAACCAGCGCTCTTAACCACTGAGCCATCTCTCCAGCCCCTAGTTTAAGCATATTTTTAGCTAGCTCTTATATCCTAAACAAACCTATCTCTATTAATCTATATATCATCACATAACTATGCCTTACTGGTATGGTTCCAGTGCATCTGTCTCTGCAGGCAGCTACATGGCTTCTCTCTGCCTCTGCCTACTCTCTCTATATATCTCTTGCAGCCTGACTTTACTCTGTTGAGCCATTGACCGAAGGCAGCTTCTTTATTAACCAATGACCATAAAACATATTCACAACATACATTACCTCCCACATGAGGGTGGGGAGAGAGAGGGAGAGAAAGGGTGAAAGAGAGACACACACACACACACACAGAGAGAGAGAGAGAGAGAGAGAGAGAGAGAGAGAGACAGAGAGAGAGACAGAGAGAGACAGAGACAGAGACAGAGATGGAGAGAGGGAGAGAGGGAGAGAGGGAGAGGGGAAGGAAGAGAAAGAGGGAGGGAGGGAGGGAGGGAGGGAGGGAGGGAGGGAGGGAGAGAGATTATGTAGCTCTGGCCGTCCTGGAAGCTCTGTTGATCATGCTGACAGAGATCCGCCTGTCTCTGCCTCCTGAGTCCTGGGATTAAAGGTGTGCTCCATCACATCTGGCCTGTACTCACCACTTTTAATTGGCAGCAAATGTAGACTATAAAATTCTACTTCAACAAAGAGCCAAGACTACAGATAAACTTATATTCTGCTTAGAAAAGGCACAGAAGTTATTTTTCAAGTAAAAGTATGGTAATAATAAAACCTTACAAATCAAGTTTATGTATTGTTAAATGTCCACTGAAAACTCCATTGACCTGTCTAGCAGGGCTTCATAGGCACTTAACTAAAGCTGTTCCCCACCTGCTGCTGTTTGCCTGATACATTACCAAGAGCTAATCACAAAATGTGTAGGGCTGTGCCTGTGTGTGTGTGTGTGTGTGCATGTGTGTGCGCGCTCACAATAGGTTTCACTGAGTAGCTCTGGCTGGGCTGAAATTTGCCAGGCTGGTAGCAAATCCACAGATCTGCCTGCCTCTGCCTCCCAAGTTCTAGGATTGAACGTGTGCACCACCATAACCGGCACTTCCAACATTCAAATTGTTTCTATTCTAATTTTAGTTCTTTATCTTTATTTTTAAATATTTATTTATTCATTATGTATACAGTATTCTATCTGTGTGTATGCCTGCAGGCCAGAAGAGGGCACCAGACCCCATTACAGATGGTTGCTGGGAATTGAACTCAGGACTTCTGGAAGAGCAGGCAATGCTCTTAACTGCTGAGCCATCTCTCCAGTCCCAGTTCTTTATCTTTAGACATTTCACACAAACATACCAGCAAAACTCGGCTTTGTGCACTGGCACCGGAAGACGGTGTATGGCACCAGTCCTCCCTTGGTGAGTACCAGATAGGATATGGGATTTTTTTTTTTTTTGACAAAGTCAACCCTATACCCATAGAATAATAAAATGCAATTTAGCTAGGAGGAAGTTTTCATCATTGTAAGTGAGCAGCACAGCTCCTAGTGAGACTGAGGCTCCTAGTGAGAAAGGGCCTAGGTGTAGGACAAAGGCCACCGTGGCCACAGCAGTCCTCCAAGGAGCTGCTTTTTGTTCCTGTCTCTTTGGCCTTCTCCAGCTATATAGCCAGAGAAAACCTGGAGATGTAAGACTCCTGCATCTTCAGGTCAGCTGGGGAACAATGGCGGCAGAGGAGGGCAGGTAGGACCCCGTAGGGAAGCTGCTGTCTGCTATTCTGTGCTGTGCTAATTGAGGGCTAAGGAGAACGTGGTGGAGTGAAACACAGCGCTTTTACCTTCTGTCTCATGAAAAATCTATTTGGACTGAGCTTTTCATACTGTTTTGTTGTTGTTTTGAGACAGGGTTGCTCTGTGTAGCCCTGGCTGTCCTGGAACTTGCTCTGTAGACCAGGCTGGCCTCATACTCACAGAGATCTGCCTGTTTCTGTCTCCCAAATGCTGGGATTAAAAGTGCCACCACCGGCCAGTCGAAATGACTAGTGACAGTAAAAATGCCTTTGGGGCGCAGAGGAACAGAAATTATCCTCAGTCAGAAGAGCTGGATGACTAGAAGCCCATCAGGGCTGTCCCTACGGGAAGAGTCACAGCTCAGAAGGAAAGGGATCCTGGCAGTGGGAGCCAAGGAATAGGACAGATTTCTTTGGTTCTGGGTTCAGGGCTAAAGTATGTTTTTCACTGGCTCAGGTCTCAGAACCAGGGGGGGTTTCTTTGATGGGCTCTTTTACCCTACACCTACTGTTGTTGTTACCAAGACAACAGCTTTGGAAGACTCTGCTGCGCTTGTCTCCACAGGCACACGGATGAGAGTCATAAGCCGCTGTGGTTCCAAACCGCACTCTGAGCTGCTGAGAACTTCACGACCACAGTGACACCTACCGACCGGCTAGAAGGGTGCACTGAGATGGGTCACAGTGGTCCATCAGGAAGCAGTAGGTCCTTCTAGAGTGTCCGCCCCTCCCTCAGAGCCTCCCAAGAACATTCTGTGTTTTACCACTACCCTCTCAGAGGGGCCAGGTCACCACTCTAAAACTTCGTGCTCAAAAGTAAACTTTAGGAAGGCACTGTGTTAACAGATACTGAGCCTAAAGCTCTTCTCAGCTCACGAGCCGATTTCCAAAAGACTGTAGCAGTCCATGGTGCCTAATCTTCAGTTCTAAAATGACATTATTTATTTATTATTTACGTGTGAGTGCAAGTGGAAGTGTATACACACATGCTGTCATGCATGGTGGACATCAGATGCCAACCAACCTTCAAGAGTCTCCTACAAGGTACTGGGGATTGAACCCAGGTCTTCAGCCTGAAAAACGGGTACCTTTATCCATCACTGGAAGCATCTCCAGGTCCTGGTGATTTCAGTCTTTTAAACATTCCACATGAGCATAACTGCCAAAGGGCACCATCCTTGCTGGCATGGGAGGACCCAAGCTTGTGCAGATTGTTTCCTAGGTCTGGAAGTTCTTGCTGGTGAATACCAAATGGAAGATGGGACTGTCTATACTTGTAGTATTGTGAAATGTCATTTAACAGTGAGGAAAGTTTAGGCTTTCTAAGAACCCCAAGAAAACCCTATGAGCCTTCATCCTGTGAGGGAGGCTTTAGGTGACTAGCAAGCACTTCCCACAAGTGTGACTGTCTGTCTGTCTGTCTGTTTTTCACCTTTGTGATACTTCCTTACCCTTCACCTTCCACTGAGAAATTTAAGGATAGAATGAAATCCTGAGCCAGATGAAGATGGATATGTCTTAATTTTATTTTATTATGACTGGAAACACTTTGAAGATTTTTTTTTTTAACTTGAGGGGGCTGGAAAGCTGGCTCAGTGGCAGAAAACACTTGCTGCCCTGAGTTTGTTAGCCAGCACCCATGTCAGGTGACTCACAGTTACCTGTAACTCTAGCTCCGGAGGGTTCACCACCCTCTTCTGGCATCGAAGGGCACCTGCGCTCAAGTGCACATTCCCGCACACAAACAAATAAATGAAATTAAAACAAATCTTTTTTAAAAGGGCATGCATAGAAGTATTTCTGAAACCTTTAACATTTTTTAATCTTTGTTTAATAAAAAATTTTTGCTGGGGACAGTGGTGTACAACATGAATCCCAGCATTTGGGAGGCAGAGGGAGGCGGGTCTCAGTGAGTTTGAGGCCAGTCTGGGTGTTTGGACTGTAAGTGTGTAAATGTGTAAGTGTGTCTGGTACCTGAGGAAACCAGGTATCAGATCACACAGAACCGGAGCTGCAGACAGTTGTGAGCTGCCATGTGGATGCTGGAGGTTGAGCCTGCATCTACTAGAAGAGCAGCCAGTGCTCTTAATTGCTAAGCCACCTCTCCAGCCCCATGTTATCCTCTTCTTCCTCCTTCTCTTCCTGTTCTTCTTCTTCTAGACAGGAACTCATGTAGCTATATCTGGTCTTTGACTTGCTATATAGCTGAGGATAACCTTGAACTCTTGCACCTCCAGCCTTCCTCATGCTGCGTTTACACACTCAGCCTCCATGCTTTTTTTTTTTTTTTTTTTTTTTGGTTTTTTTGAGACAAAGTTTCTCAGCAGCTATTGAGGCAGCCCTGGAACTCGCTCTGTAGACCAGGCTGGCCTCCAACTCAGAGATCCGCCTGCCTCTATCTCCTGAGTGCTGGGATTAAAGGCGTGCGCCACCACTGCCTGTCTTATATCTTTTACTTATTTATGGGTGCACAGATGTGTGAGTGTGTGCGACGCTGACTGTCTCATGTTATTTTATTCATTTATTTATTTTTTTGAGACAGTGCCCCTCACCAAATATGAAGCTCACAGATTGGCTGAGAAGGCTGTCAGGGCCCACAGGGACCCAATGCTTCATCCTTCATTCTTGGTGTTACAGGTTCATGATGCCACAGTGGGGTTTTTGCTGAGGTTGGAGATCTGAGCTCGGGTCTTCATACTTGCACAAGAAACAGTGTTACCAATTAAATTACCTTGCTAGCCCTCCATTATCTTTAAACATTCTTACTGCTTTATTTTATTATTTTATGTGTGCAGATGTTTTGCCGGTTGTGTGTCTGTGCACGTGTGCATGCAGGACCCATGAAGGCCAGCAGAGGGCACTGGATTCCCTGGAACTGGAGTTACAGAGGTTGTGAGACATCAGATGGGTGGTGGGAACTGAACCTGTGTCCTCTGGAAGAGCAGCCAGTGCTCTTAACCTCTAAGCCATCTCTCCAGTCTCCCATTATCTTTTTAAAAAATTCTTTATTAGTGTGTGTGTGTGTGTGTGTGTGTGTGTGTGTGTGTGTGTGTGAATATGTGGACACTGGGAAGAATTGAGGAAAGAGGATTATGATTCAAGGCTACTCAGGGCTACATAGCAAGTTCTAGACCAGCCTGGGCTATATAGGGAGTTCTAGGTCAGCCTGGGCTACTTTGAGCTACATAGCAAGTTGGAGCCAGCCTGGGATACTTAGTGAGAGCTGACAGAAAAACCAAAGGACAGATCATGGCGGTCTAGTACTTGAAATTCCAGCACCTGGGGGCTGAGGTAGTAGGAATGCTACTTGTTTGAGGCCAACCTGGGCTTCACAGTGCATTCCAGGCTTCACAGTATGGTGGGCTTCACAGTGTGTTCCTGGCTCATGGTGTCACAGGGTGAAACTGTCTAAAAGCAAAGCAAAACAAAGCCCCTCAAAAAAGCCCTAACAAAATTCTAACAAAATAAGCAGACGCTGAAACAAGAAAGAGAACGACTAAGGTGCCACCAATCCTGCCCAACTTGGCATCTGCCTAGACCCTTTTCAGTCTACCGCTCCAACAGCCTCGGCAAAGGTTTGGGGGGTCCCTAACCTCGACTATGGTCCAGAAAAATCTGTAGTGTCTGGAAGACACTGGGGAGCCTGGCAAAGGGAGCAGATGTTACCAGGCCTCGGCAATCCGTCATGATGGAACCCCTGCCCAGCGATGCTGGAATGTGGCTTTAACAACTCTTGGGCACCAGGAGACTTTTCAGAGACAGGAGCCCACTCTTGGCTTGACCTTCAACAAATAAGCACTCAAAACTTTTAATTGGCTTTATCAGTGTGGTTGTCAATGCTTCCCCATGTGAACCATTTCACAAGCAATGCAAAAGAGGCAGATTTTGGCAGGATAAAAACTGGCTCATTGTTGGGCGATGGTGCTGCACGCCTTTAATCCCAGCTCTCGGGAGGCAGAGGCAGCCAGATCTCTGTGAGTTCCAGGCCAGCCTGGTCTATAGAGTGAGTTCCAGGACAGCCAGAGTTACACAAAGAAACCCTGTCTCAAAAAAGAAAAAAGCCCCAACCCCCCCAAAAAACAACAAACAAATCAAAATGACAACAAATATACTGGAGATAAAGGAAACAAAAGGAGCAAGCTGAAATTCAGCGAAAGCTTTGTATTGGCTTCTCAGACTTGCTGCTTATTAGCAGCGCATTTATCTATCCAGACAATAACGCTAACAGCCGCCGTTTCCCACTGGTTGTAGCAAATCTCCTAACAAATGAGAACAAGGTGGGCAAACAAGCTGTCTCAGGTAGGAAGAGCCGCAGCGACCACAGGGACACTTCAGAGCAAAGCCTGAACTGGGGCTGGCCTGCAGTTCAGAGGGCTAGTCGTTATCATCTTGGCAGGACATGGCAGAGGGAAGACGTGGTGCTGGGGAAGAAACAGTTCTGCATCTTAATTCACAGGCTGTTAGAGGAGAGAGTGAGCCGTTGGGCTTGACTTGAGCTTCTGAAATCTCAAAGCCCACCCCCCACAGCCCCCACCGGGACACATTACCTCCTACAAGGCCACACCATCAATAATGCCACTCCCTGAGTCTATGGAGCCATTTTCATTCAAACCACCACCCAACCAAAACACCGAAGAGCCAATACTCACCTACATCCCAGCTTCTTGAGCAATTAAGAGCTCCTGGCCCCTAACAATACAAGCTGAAGTCCCTCTCTAGTGCTAGAGGGTGCTAAGCAGGCTCTAGGGGGTGGGGGGAGGACTGCCAATTGCCATCAACACCTACTCAGCTATTGACCCCGCGTGTTGTTCTGCTGAACTTGCCAGGCTTGATCAACAGCTGCATGAGGGCTGTCGGGTAAACAGCCAACGCCTGACGCCTGACCGACCTGGGGCTTGCTCCACAGGAGAGCACTCATGTCAGGGATGGTTAAGCTG
Source organism: Arvicola amphibius (assembly GCF_903992535.2). Lineage (NCBI taxonomy): Eukaryota > Metazoa > Chordata > Mammalia > Rodentia > Cricetidae > Arvicola > Arvicola amphibius. The sequence continues at coordinate 59,631,640 of NC_052055.2, read as the reverse complement.
GTCCAAGCCCCTGGCTGGGGAAGTCCTGGGCCCAGGAAGAGAAGCTGCTGCTGCTGGGTTGCCAAGTGTAAATGATGTGCCCATCAAATCGCCTTCCAAATACTTCCCTTCCTGCCTGTAAGGTGGTGCTGCCGTGAGCTTTGGGAGCAGGCTGTGGCTACTGCAGAGACATAGCGGGTCTAGGTGCTGAGAGTAAGCAAGGAAGGCCACTGAAACATAAGACCCGCGGTCTTTTCTGAAATCTCAGTAATCCAAAACAGAAATGAATTCTAGGAGCCAACTTCCTCATCACCGCCCTCCAGTCAGCAAACAACAGCTCTGTGCTTCTCACTGCCTGCAGAGTGTGCTAGGGCAGGGGGCGGATGGGAAAGGGCTCTTCAGGGTTCTTAAATCACCAGGAAGATGCGTTTTGATTGTTGTTTTTTGTGTTTGTGTTTTAGCTGTTGTTGTTTGCTGACAAACACACAATACACAGTTTCCCAGACGTGTTTGGAAACCGATTCCCTGAGTCTCATCTGAACCAAAGCCTCCCGCCAGCTCTGCTGTAACCTGAGGAACCACCGCTTTCCTCAGAGTAGAATCCCAGAGTCACATGCAGCTTCCCTGTTCCTCAACAAGAGATGCTGCCAGGGTGTTCAGGAATTCCCCTTCTGAGTCCCACAGCCCTTCCGGAAACACGCGAAACCAAGTGTGCAGTCACAGGCTTTTAGGTATGTGTCCAAAATAAACTGCCCACAGCAGTCATCTCTTCACTGTGGAGCGGGGCTAGAGTCTGGCCAACCTGGGTCATATAGCAAAACCAAACCAAACAGACACCAAATGAACAGACATACTACCTGTAACAAGCCGTATCGAGGCTATTAGCTAATGAAGCCCAGATAGTTGGTGAGCTTCGATTACAGACAGTCCCAGTTACCAGAGCGGATGTCTTAGACTAGCGTGGCACCTGTCTTCACCCGTAATTAACTGCACTTTCAGACTAATAATATGGCTAGGAAGTGTAGAGTGAAGTGCGGGGCTGCGTCCTGCCACCTGGCCGCCGGCTAGCTTTACACCCGAAATAATTACACAGAAACTGTATTCTTTTAAACACTGCCTGGCCCATTATCTGTAGCCTCTTATTGGCTAATTCTCACATTTTCCTTTAACCCATATTTAGTAATCTGTGTAGCACCACGAGGTGTGGCTTACCAGGAGAGATCTTAACCTGCGTCCATCTCGGAGAGGAGAAGCATGGAGACTCACTATGGCGAGTGCCTGAAGCGTCTCCCCCACTCTACTTCCTTGTTCCCACAATTCTGTTCTGTCTACTCCACCTACCTAATTTTCTGTCTCTTAAAGGGCCAAGGCAGTTTTCTTTATTAATTAACCAATGAAAGAAACATAGACAGATAACTCTCCTCCATCAAGGAAGCACTGGCCTGGGGAACCTCTGGCAACAGCCCAAAAGATTCCTGAGAGGGTCAAAGCCAGGTAACAGCAGGCACAAGCAGGCAGTCATAAAAACACCTGGTGGCAGGGGACTGGCCTAAGCACTTTGCTTCACAGGTATTAACTAATGTAACGACAACCTGTAAGACCCTGCCGTCACCCCACGTAAAGTGGTGGGACAGAAGAAAGCCTAAGCCAAGAAGTGATGGGGATGCCACGGTGGACAAGGTGGACAGCTTCCCGTGGTTTCCCTATGGGCCACATGGAAAGCTCCTAGAAGCCCACCGGCCCTGGCCAGCTCTCCTTCCATATGTTTGCTTTTGATGCCTTGAATCCCATCGTTGAAAAGCAAAGAACATCGGGGTTCCTCCGTATTACACAGCGGAAACTCAACCTGTGCCCTGAGGATGCCCTTCCAAATAGTCTGACGTATCAGTGAAGTCCTAGACCAGAGAACCGACATGGACAAAGAATCTAAAGGAGCAATATTGGCGCACGCCTTTAAAAATCCAAGCTCTTGGGAGGTAGAGGCAGGCAGATTTTTGTGAGTTCGAGGCCAGCCTGGTCTACTAGAGCTAGTTCCAGGACAGGTTCCAGGGCTACAGAGAAACCCTGCCCCGAAAAACAAAACAAAACAAAATGGAATAATACCAAACAAGCAAGCTTTGAAAGTACTCTTTAGTCCTAGTTGGGTTGCAGAGGCAGGTGGATCGATGTCTACATAGTGAATATGTAGCCTGCTCTACATAGTGAGTTCCAGCACAGCAGGGCTACATAGAACCACCCCACAGCCCTATAGCCTTTTCTGAGATAAGGTCTAGCCTCAACTCCTGCTAAGCCAAGGACGACCCTGACCTTCTGAGCCTCTTTCCTCATTACAGCACGTACCAACACACCAAGTGTCTATAGTACTAGCGACGGAACCCAGGGCTTCCTATGTCCTGGGCAAATGAAATGTTCCTAACTGTAACTCCCGCTTGGCGGGTCAGCTATTCAGGGTCCTCTGAAGGGGCACTAACCTGAAAGAACATGGGCTGGTGAGAGAAATGGAGACCAAGCAAGATTCTATTGTCAAGGTCTCGTTTATTAGGGTGATGGTTACAGCTTATATAGCCCTTGAATGAGGAACTCAGATTGGATTGGGGGGTAGGGGGTAGCAAAGGTCACTAGCTAGCAAACCTGGTGTTCCTTGTGCAAGTGGAAACATTCTTTTTGTGGTTCCCTTAACAAACAGCTCTCAAGATAGTTAAGATGTCTGGCAGGTTCTGTTAACAAACAGTTCTCAAGATAGTTAGGATGTGGGGCTCTCTGCAAACATCCTTAGAACAATGGTCCCTGCTATCATCTTTAGGACAATGGTTCCTGCTATCATCTTTTAGGACTATGGTCCCTAACACCTAACTGAGCTACATTTCCAGTTGGCCCCGTTTACTGCATCATAAATCTGGAACTATTTAAAGATACCATTTGGGAGCTGGAGAGATGGCTCAGCGGTTAAGAGCACTTGCTGCTCTTGTGAAGGACCAGAGTTCAGTTCTACATGGTGGATTACAATACATACATTTAGGCAAGAGTGCACAGGGACACTCACGCCCCAGTTCACCTGTGGAGGACAGATGACAACCTACGAGAGTTGGTGACCTGGGAGAGAGAACTCGAAGAGTATCCACTGATCCATCTTATCAGCCTGTTTTTACTTTTGATTGTTTTGAAACAGGGTCTTAGCACATGGCACTGATGGGCCTCGACCTGGCTGGCCTAGAACAAGGTGCCTCTGCCTCCTGAGTGCTAGGAATAAAAGGTGTGAAGCACAGCACCTGCCCCACCCCCAACTTCTGTTTGTTCATTAACTACTGATATGCCGTTTAAAAAAAATTGGTGGGGGGCTTTTTTGAGACAAGGTTTCTTTGTATAGCCCCGGCTGTCCTGGAACTTGCTCTGTAGACCAGGCTGGCTTCAAACTCAGAGACCTGCCTGCCTCTGTCTCCCAAGTGCTGGGATTAAAGGTGTGTACTGCCATACCCAGCTTCCCAGAATATTTATGTCCCTCCCTAAATCTTTAGCTCTTCTTTCTCAGCCAATAGAACCCATCCTGAGAGGAGATGTCACATGTACTTTATAGCCTGCTGACCTACATGATATCTCAGTCAGAGACCACACCAAATTCTAGGCCCTTAAACTATAGACCCTATCTTCACTGAAGAGTTCACATGTACTTTGCAAAACAGTTTCAATGTAGTCGTGTTTTAAGCTTTATTATGCACCAATAAATCGTTACCAAGAAACTTTTTCCAAAATGGTACCGGACTTAAATATATCTTTTTTTTGTTTTTGTTTTTCTTGTTTTTTTTTTCATTTTTGTTTAAATATGTCTTAAATAAATTAGCCTGGTGTCAGACTCCAGAAGTTTGAATCAGCTGCAGTTAAATCAGGCTGAGTCAGGTTCCCTTCCTACCTCACACAGACAATTTTCCCGTCAGCTGGCTGTGACACTTGCAGGATCCCCCACAATACTGCTCTAGACATCAGGGAAAGTGTCCAGGACAAAGGGGATGGCCTTGGGACCGGTGATAGCTTAGAGGATATGGGTGTTGCTATGCAAGCAGAGAGACTCGAGTTCACATACTAGGACCACGTGAAGCTGGGCATGGCTGTGCCTTTACCCTAGCACAGGGTGCGCCAGGGAGCTCAGCAAGCCTGACTGGAAGGTAAACCCACCTGGAGACCACGTCACATACGGGTGTGTGTGTGTGTGTGTGTGTGTGTGTGTGTCTTTCTCTTTTCCCGGCAGCTGACCCCAAGCTTCTGGGATTCTCCCGTTTCTACCTCCCATCTTTCCACAGGAATGCTGGGATTATACATGTATGCACTTGGGGCTGGAGAGATGGCTCTTCCAGATGACTTGAGGGTTTCCAACTGTCTGTAACTCCAGTCTCATCGGGATCTGATGCCCTCTTCTGGCCTCTACAGGTACTGTCTATACATGGTACACAACCAGGTAAAACACCATACACATAAAATAAAAATAAAGATGGAAAAGGGTACACACTGCTGCCTCTGGCTTCATGTGAGCGAGCTCTGGGGTTTAGACTCTGGGACCCACCTTGCACAGTTCTGTCAGCTTTGAGACACGGCTTTGCTACACAGAGATACTGACCAAGTAGCCCAAGATGACCTTGAACTCTCAGCCGTGCTGCCTCATTCTCCTGGGTGCTGAGATTACAGGTGTGAGTTGACACACTTAGCTTCTGTTGGTTTTTGTTGAGTTTCATTTCTGTTGATTTTGTTTTATCAAGACAGGGTTTCTCTGCAGCTTTAGAGCCTGTCCTGGAACTAGCTCTTGTAGACCAGGCTGCCTTGAACTCACAGAGATCCACCTGCCTCTGCCTCCCAAGTGCTGAGATTAAAGGTGTGCGCCACCACGTCCAAGGAGCCTGCTTTCTTATAGCACCCAGGATCACTAGCCCAGGGGTGGTACCACCTACAAACTGGGCCCTCCCACATCAATAACTAATTAAGAAAGCTGAACCACAGGCTTGCCTACAGGTCAGTCTGGTGAGGGCATTTTCTCAGCTGATGTTCCTTCCCTCTTCCAAAATGATTCTAGCCTGGGTCAGGTTGACATAAAAGCCAGCCAGCACACTAGCCCTCAACCAAGGAACTGGAAGTATAATGAACTAAATTCTTGGGGTAGATCATCATGAAATGTCTAATATTGCAGCTAATTATGATTCTATTAAGACTGTGAGGAACGAGTAAAGGCGCGAGGGCAATGGTCCGTTCAAAGTGCTCCAGCGAGCAGGAGGGCCTTAGCTCAGATCCCCACCCACATAAAGAGCCAGGCATGGAAGCACTCAGAGTCCCATCCAGTGCCAAGAGCCTAGAGCTCACTGGCAAGCTGGCCTAGACAATGAGAGACAAAGTGGAGAGCAAGTGAGGCAGACACCTGCGGTCCACCTCTAGTCTGCACATACGTGCACATGTGACGCATGCACACGTGAACACATACATACTCGCACACGGAATGAGTGAGCACCGCTGGCTGCAAGCATCTGACGCGGTGAGCTTGGTTTTCTGTACATAGGGCTGTGGCAAGTGAGAGTGGAACAACCCTCTGCTTCAGAAGGGGAGAGGCAAGAGGGCCTCACCCGCGTTCTCTGTGCGGATTGCTGGGAAAGTACACACAGTGCTGCAGTAAGCTGCAGGAGTTTTTGGTGGTGCTCTAAGGAGGAAGACCAGGTTGCTCAGCAGAGAGGAAAATCTGACTCTGGCGAACAAGGCCCATTGTGAAAGAGAAATAAGAACTTCTCTCCCCACCAAAGGAGAACAAGGAGCCCAAGCACTCAGTTCTCGTCAACAGAACATTCAGGCCACCCACTTCTCTTGCAAAGAAACTGAGAGATGTGGAGTAACACAGATGCAGATGGTAAGTCACCCTATGAGCAGAAGGCAAACTACCAAAGGGGATGCTGCTGAGCACCTAGTTAGAGTAGGCACAACCAGAGGGAGTTGCCATGGAAACACAGATGCAAGCAAAGATGGGAGAAAGGTAGAGATCACAAGTAACTTGGCTCTAAAGTAGTTTTCTTGTATACAAAATATTTAAACTCCATGTGTGTTTAACTCTGTGTGAGAGGGAGAGAGAGTGTGTGAGAGAGAGAGAGAAGGGAGAGAGAGAAGAGAGAGGAAGAGAGAAAGGGAGAGGGAGAGGGGAGAAAGAGAGGGAGAGAAGAGAGAGGAGAAAGAGGGAGAGGGAGGGAAGAGAGGAGAGGAAAGGAGAGGAGAGGAAGGGAGGGAAAGAGGAGAAATGGAGAGGGAGGAGAAGGAGAGAGAGAAGAGAAGGAGAGGAGAGGAGGGGGTAGAGGGAAAGAAAGAGGTGGGGGGGAGAGAAAGAGAGATCTCACTATGTGGTCCAAGCTGGCCTCAAACTCATGCTCCTGCTGCGATGGATCACAGGTGCTGGAATTACAGGCATATGCTAACATGCCTGACAGACTATTTTGAAAATGTTCTCTGAGCCATGAATGGTTCTATATGCCCATAATTCTAGCACTTGGGAGCAGAGAGTTGGGGGTTCGAGGCCAGCTTGAGTATACTGAGCTAATGTCTCAAAACACAACACAACACAAAAGAAACAAAGTGTTCTCTGGCTACGTATTTACAGGTAGAGGAACTAGAGGAAAGAAAAAATGGTGGAGAGAGCCGTGGGAGGCTACTGTAATGGTGAGGAGGGAGGTCAAAAAGGCAGGGAAGCTGGCTGAAGAAGCAGAAGTTAGAGCAATAAGTCCATGCGTGCGTGCATGCGTGCGTGTGCGTTAGGGTAAGGGGAAAGGAGGCAGTGTAAACAGTGTTGTATGGAATGAGTCCCTCTCACTTTTCTCTTTGCATGTGTTCGTACACCTTTGAGCGTGTGCTGCTGGGCCGCTATACACAGCAGTGCCTGTCAATCCTCTCCACTTAGTTTCTTTGCGACAGGCTGCCCTCTGACCCTGTAACCTGCTAACTTGGCTAGAGTGGCTGGCCAGCAAGGCCAGGGCTCCTCCTTCGAGTGTCTGGGCTCTAACGCTGCACGTGGGTCACATGCCACCACCATACCTGGCTTTAGCCATGAGCGTCAGGCTTGCACTGCACTTTATCCAGCCAAGCCCCCTCCCCCGCCCTACACAAACGCCTTCCCTTTAGTCAGTTCTTCCGTTGGATTGCTTTACAAAACAGTCTGTTCTGCCCACCCTTTTCTCCTGGGAGTTCTACTATTATTGAACCAAATATTCTTGGAAACCACAGTAGTTAGAGGACTCAGAAGCTACCCGAGAACAGAGAGAAACCATCTTTCGGTCAATTTCTATCCTCCCTACCTCATCTGCCTAGTACTTGTGTACAGCTTTGGAGCCGTGTAACCATAACCAGCCCCTTCTAACATGAAGACACTTGACAGCCATGGGTGAAATTACCTGGCGCGAGTCAGAAGGAAACATGGAACATGCAACAAACCCTCTAGGAGTTTATTAGAGGGGGCGTGTAGCGTGTATAGGTCTGAGGAAGTCAGTGTGCAGAGAGAGAGCGCGCACGCTGAAGATGGCGCCTCCATGCACGCAAGAACTCACGCAGCTGTGTCATATGTAGATGATGCAACCATGCTGCATGTGGGTCATACGGGGTCCTTTAAAATTCCCGGGGCCATTAGGCACTTCTGCCTGAGGGCTTGTCTGCACATGCATGGCCCTAGAACCCAGAAGTGTCAGCCATGTTGTGTGGCTGAATCATTACATTCCACCCTTTTGTTTATTATATAAATTTGGGAAGTTTGAGGTTTTTAATGGGTGGGAATGGGTTGTTGTCGGGTCTCTCAAGACTGCTTTGTGATGATTTTGTGGGTGTCAGAGAGTTGAGATGCTTGATCACGTCTTGGGGTGGCTGATTAATTTTGTGTTCTTTCCGGGCTCTGTGGAACTGGCTGGCTGGCAGCTTGGACCTCACAAGATGCTGGAAAGGCAGAAAATTATGTCTGGGAAAAAAATTAGAAAAAAAAAAAGCCGGGCGGTGGTGGCGCACGCCTTTAATCCCAGCACTTGGGAGGCAGAGTCAGGCGGATCTCTGTGAGTTCAAGGCCAGCCTGGTCTACTAAAGCTAGCTCTAGGACAGGCTCCAAAGCTACAGAGAAACCCTGTCTCGAAAAACCAAAAAAAAAAAAAATTAGATCCTGGTGATTAAGGGAGGAGAGTCCCAAGATGGTAGATAGAGGGTTTTTTTGGGGGGGGGGTAAGAGGAGGGAATTTCCCAGGTGTTCCCGAGACCAGGAATGATAAGGGAAGAATTAAATAATACTTATTCTGGGCAAGTCTGGTCAGTTTAGATAGGTCCAATTGGCTCCCTGGAGCTTATAAAAAATGCTTGAAAAGAAATAAATTTTAGACATTAAAAGCTTATGATTATGATGATATAGTGTTGGAATGGAAGATGGTGGGGAGGAGGGAGGAAAAGAAGAGGGAGTTATTGGAAAGGGGAATTATTAGACCCCTCAATGTTTTACCTGAAGTAAATCTTAAGGCACTTGTTCTCTTTAGCATCGTGGTATTACCTCAACATCCAGGAGACACTGCTGTAATCAGTGATAAACCTGTTATGTTAAAGTCTGTTTTGTGAGTTTTTGGAGTCTGGGGCTCTAAATGTCCCCAAACTCATTATTGTTTCTTACCACCTGGGCTTTTGACAGTCCTTGTACCTTTGGCTCTATGTTTAATGATGGTCCCTGTAATAACAGCTTATATGGAGTTTTTGGCACAGGAGAGTTGAGTATGGTGGTGAAACTTTTATTTTTCTAGAACTGGAGAAAGAGTGACTGATCTTGGTGCCCTCTGGAACTTAAGGGAACAGGGCCCTGTTTGAGTTACCATACATGAGGGGGAATCTTGAGCTGGAAGAGTAAAAGGTGGGACAGGTGGATCCAATGAGAGAGTCCCTCGAGCTTGGCAGCTGTGGGAGTTACAAGAATTACTTTAAAGGGGCCCTGCCATTTAGGAGAAAGGGGTGAGGGGCGTTGGTCTGGGGAGAGAATAGTACCTGATCTCCTATTTTAATCGGTGGTGGGCATGACATGGCACATGGTTGAGGTAATGAGTAGTCGGTAAAATCCCATAAGAGGGAGTGAAAATGAGATAACAGCAGAGTAAGCAGGTGATCAGGAAGGGTAGAGGTTTTGGGTGAGAGGCCAGGGATTAAAACCAGCTGCCCATACATGAGTTCAAAGGGCAAGGTGAAAAGGGGGCTTTTGGGAAGAGCCCTAAGCCTAAGAAGGACCAGAGGCAAAAGTTTTACTCAGTCGAGGTGAAGCTCCTGTGACATCTTAACAAGAACATTTTTTAAGGAACGGTTAGTTCATTCTACCTTCCCTGAAGACTGAGGGTGGTATGGGATATGAAAATGCTAGGGAATGTTAAGAGCCTTAGACAAAGTTTGAGAGATCTGGGAGGTAAACTCTGGGCCATTATCTGACTAAAGAGAAGTTGGGATTCTAAACCGGGGGATAATTTCTCAGAGAAGAATATCAGAAACTATCTGGGCCCTCTTATTAGTGGTGGGAAATGCTTCAATCCACTCAGTCATGTCCACCCAAACCAGGAGATATTTGACTCATCTAACTATGGGCACATAAGTGAAATCAAGCTGCCAGTCACTTCCTGGAAGGGAGCCCCTGGCCTGGTGGGTGGGAAAAGGGAAGCTCCAATATTTGGTCTTGGGATCTGACTTTTGACAGATTTTACAAGAGGCAGTGATAGCTTTTAAAAACTGTAAGTTCTCAGGGGTGGATTGGAGGTGAGCCTTGACAAAATGAAACAGAGCTTTGCTCTTAAGATGAAAGAGCTGATGTAGGTAGGACAGTATTTTCTGGGTGTCAGGGGGTGTCTGTGAGAATGTGGGCTGTACTGTATGAACCCCCTGAGGTGACTGAGGTAGGTTTGGAATGCTGCTATTCTAGCTGCTTGGTCAGCCTGGTGAAGGCAAAGGTATTTTGAGATTGAGAGCTGAGAGGAATAGAGAAAAAAGCATCCTTGAGATCTAGAGCTGAGAAGTGGGAGGTTCCTCGGGGGGGGGGGAAGTGGAAAAAAGTGTGTAAGGATTGGGCACTACAGGATGAAGAGGGGCCACTGTGGAGTTAATGAGCTGGAGGACTTGAATGGGTGATAGGTTCCGTTAGTTTTTTTAAAAAGCAAGTATAGGGGTGTTAAAGGGAGAGGAGGTCGAGCAAAGTAGCTTTTTTCTTAGAAGGTCGCAGATAATAGGCTTAAGTCTCCTAAGGCTCTGGAGAGAGAAGGGGGTACTGAGCTTGGGTAATGTACTTAGTAGGGTCTTGTAATTGGATAACAATGGGGAATGGTGTTTAACAACAGAGGGCATTTGGGTGTTCCAGACTTGGGGGTCCACCTGAAAGGCTGGTGGAAGAAAAGACACATTGGAGCTGGGAGGTTCGAGACTAGAAGAAGGAGGAGGGAAGCTGTTGGTGAGTCTGTGGTAAGGTGAATGGAAGGAGCAAATGAAATGGAAGCTCCTACTTTTGATAAAACATCTCTTCCCATAAGAGGTACCGGGCAGGCTGGCATGACTAAAAATGAATGAATGAGATAAATACCCCTAAAAACACAGTTAAGTGGTGGAGTCTGCTGAGGTAGATAAGGGTGTCCCCCTACCCTGACAATAGGGAAACTAGAAGGAGAGGTAGGGCCCCAAGATTCCCTCAGTACCGAGTATGTGGCTCTAGTGTCCAAGAGAAAGGAGATGGGCCATCCTGATACCGTGATGTTTACCCGTGGCTCCTTGTTACAGATGACAGTTGTGGCTGAGTCAAAGGAGCCTGGGCAGCCTCACTTATCCATGGCCAGACCTAGAAGGTCAAGTTGGGGATTTTCTGGGCTTGATGTCTCTCCATGCTATGATGTGTACAAGGACAATCAACTGCCCAATGTCCTTCCCTATGGCATCTTGGACAAGGTCTCACGGGACCAAGATGAGGATTAGGGCATGCTCAGGCCCAGTGACCAGCTCTACCACATTTGAAACATGAGCTTGGCTGTTCTCAAGCCCTGGGGGACAAGGACAGCATGGATCAGGCGGTCTGTCACCTCGGCTGGTCAGAGGGCCGTGGCTAGCATGTGACAGTGATGACTGTGGGCTTTGTCATTCCTCACATGGTACACCTTAAAAGCCAACTCTAAGTCTTCTGCCTGTGGGGACCAGGGACATTTCTCCAAATGTCTAAGTTTAGCCTTAATGTCAGGGTAGCACTGAGAAAAAAAAATGAGTCATGAGTAACTGTCTGCCTTCTGTGGTTTCTGGATCTAAGTTAGTATATTGTAACAGTGCTTTAGTGAGACGCTCCAAAAAATGCAGAAGGATTTTCCTTAGTATCTTGGGGTTTTTGTTTGTTTGTTTGTTTGAAACAGGGTTTCTCTATAGCTTTGGAGCCTGTCCTGGAACTAGCTCTTGTAGACCAGGCTGATCTGGAACTCACAGAGATCCTCCTACCTCTGCTTCCCAAGTGCTGGGATTAAAGGTGTGCACCACCACCGCCAGGCTTCCTTTGTATCTTGAATAACCTCTGAAAGCTTATTATAGTTTACTGGCTTGAGGGCAGCCTTACGGAGACCTGCCAGAAAGCAAATTAAAAACCTGTCCCTTGCCAAAATTCCACCTGGTGTGTTATGATCCCAGTGTGGTTCTTGCATGGGGACCACCTCTGCCCCCAGGGGGTGTGTTGCATGTGTTTGGTGAACCGCACCTGCATGTAGTCTGTGACCTGCTCCCAAACTCGCCTGTGCTCTTCAGGAAGTAGGTTATTAGATAGGATCATAGAGATATCATGAAAGGTGAGCCTGTAAGACCGAGACTTAGAGATTAGAAAGTAAAAGGCTTGGATATAAGGAAACTTCTTCCATTTGCCTGTGCACTGACAGTAGTTAGAAAACTCCTGTAGAATATTGGGATCAAAGGTGCCATTAAGTGGCCACTTTAAATGGTTACCTAAATTGTAAGGAGACCATTTTTTTGAACAAAGATGGACAAGTGTGGGAATCTGTAAGTAGGGCATTAAGGCCTGGGGTTTCAGGGCCTCTAAAAGGCATCCCAGGAGGAGGCTGGATTGGTGGTCTTGGATGGTTTGTTACCCATAGCTGAAACCGTGAAAACCCACGAAAATGGCAACACCACGTGCTGGAGAGATGGCTCAGAGGTTAAGTGCATTGCCTGCTCTTCGAGAGGTCCTGAGTTCAATTCCCAGCAACCACATGATTGCTCACAACCATCAGTAGTAAGATCTGGGCAGAACACTGTATATATAATAAATAATTTTAAACAAAGGGCAACACCACAAGGCTTATAGGGGGACATCTCTCCTCTACAGGCAGGGTGTGAAACGGCAGCAAACACTGCAGGGCTTGTGGGAGAGTCCTCTGTCTACAAGTGTGGTGTTAAAGCCTGACTGGTTCTCGTCAGATCAACTCAGAAGCCAGAGAGGCCACAGTGGGGACCACTGATGACTGGTCCAAAAGCAAAGGAAAAAAGGAAAAAGAAAAATCTGAGGGACCCTGGGCCCCCAGTTGCAGGAGAACTGACTCTAGGTCATCCAAACATGATTTTAGCTAAGGGAAGCAATCCAGAGTTGAATGTCAGCAAAGGGCTCAACGATATCCATGAAGGCTGTGGTTGGGGGCTGCCCCCCCATTTCTAGGAACACCAGAAGATTTCTGGGAGCTCAACAGTCAGTTCCTTGGGTTTGGAGAAACAGTTAAGCTGACCAGAATGAGAAAACTCACCAATTGAAGCCAATGGTGTGTGTAGAGGTTGCGCTCAGGCAGATGGAACACATGGTTGTTATCGAAAAAAATACCCCAGTCTGGATCCCAACCCCAGGAGAGGGGCTCGGGGAAGGAGAGCCTCCTGAGTCTCAGCACCAGTGAAATTACCTGATGAGCGTGAGAAGGAAACACAGAACACAAACAAACACACTTAGGAGTTTATTAGAAGGGGTGTGTACAGGCCTGGGAAAGTCAGTGTGCAGAGAGAACTGAAGATGGTACCTCCAGCTTTTAAGGGCTGCTTAGCGCATGCACACAGGGGCATGGCATGGTTACATCATACACAGATGATGGAGCTCACGCATGTTCCAAGGGCTCACGCAGCTGCGTCATACGTAGATGATGCAACCATGCTGCACGTGGGTCACGGGGGTCCTTTAAGATTCCCGGGGCCATTAGGCACTTCTGCCTGAGGGCTTTTCTGCACATGCATGGCCCTGGAACCTGGAAGTGTCAGCCATGTTGTGTGGCTGAATCACTACAGTGGGAACTTGTGCAAGCATCTCATCCTTCCATCCTCGCGGAGTTCTTGTAACATAGGGTACAGGTCACAGGAAACACACTGAAGGGTCATGTCCAAGGTCACATACACTAAAGGAGATGTGTCGTAACTGACTTTAGACACTGCTTTCACCATGTCCCTGTTGGCTAAAACGCCTACGGACACAGCAGGGTTGACACTCGCAGGCAGCTAAACGCCTAGAATCCTTCCTAGTTTCACGTGGTCATTTACCCCAAAATAGTCACTGCGCACCTCCTATGTGACAAGGGGACCTGAGGCCCACAGCCGAGGGCTGGGAGGGGATGTGGGGAGAGAGAGGGCCGCAGGTGACAGACACAGGCAACGCAGGGACGGGAGAGAGGACAGTCCCGCTTCTTGCCGCCGCCACCAGAGGGCGCTGGCCGCGCCACCCCGCGTCCCCGCCACCCGACCGCTCCGGAGCCCGACGCCCTGGGCGCCGCAGAGGTCAAGGGCAGCGCCCGCGAGCCCCGGGGCCCTAGGGACGGCTCGAGAGCACAGAGCCCCTCAAGGAGAAGGCGTCCTCGGGCTCACAAACGCTCCTTCCTCGGGACGGCCCGCTTCCGGTCCTGTCAGCGGAAGCGGCGCCGCGTCCAATCGGGGCCTTCTCCCTCTTCCAGGCTCGCACGCGGGGGGCGCCCGGCAGCTCTGGGGATCGGCGCGCGCGCACTGCGGCGTACACTCTGACCCGGAGACGACCCCTCCCTCCGCGTGAACATGGCGCTGTCCAGGGTGTGCTGGGCTCGGGCTGCTCTGTGGAGCTCGGCCGTCGCCCCTGGACCCTTTGTCACCCGGCGGCTGCAGCTGGGTCGCTCTGGCTCTGCATGGCGGGCCCCTCGGTGAGGGCCCTGGAGAGAGAAGAGCATTCTTGACGTAGAAGCCTTGGAGCGGCTCAACCTCGGCTTCTCGGGGTCCCGCACCTTGCTCCCGGGGGTTTGGTTTTTCCACGCAGGGTCCCTACTGAATGCGGGTCCCTGACAGTCTCTGCTCCGTGTTGTCTGCTCTTTCCCGCGCATCCTGAGCTCACCTTTCAGCTTCTCTCTCCGATCCCTCCATGGCCTTAGCTTGCATTCTGCTGGGCCCACAGGTTTTGCGCCCACGCCATGCTTAGCCCGTGTCATCACGTTTCTGCTTGATCTGCCCCCTCTCAGACCAAAGAGCTTTGGTTTTCAGAAACTTATATTTTACAATAGAAGCCCGAGGTACAAAGTGGCTTCAACAAGATCACAGACAGTCTCTTTGATCTTCTTTGTAGGTCTTCAAAGCTTCATCTCTCTCCCAAGGCAGACGTGAAGAATTTGATTTCTTACGTGGTGACCAAGACAAGAGCGATTAATGGAACATACCATCGTTTCTTGGGTCGTCATTTTCCCCGCTTCTATGCCTTATACACAGTCTTCATGAAAGGTAAACTAGAAATCCCCGGGGGAGCTAGAGCACAGGCAGTGAGGTCACTGGCGGGTTCTGCTGCACAGATGTGAGCTGGGATGTCTTCTCTTTCATCTGTGTTTAATTCTTACAAATTGTCATCTTAAATATCCACAAAGATGTCATAAACCACTTGGGATACCATAGGAACGGATGTAATTTCCTTGTCTGTCACAAGAGCAAGGAGTTGTGGCTGTGCAGGCTGCCCAAGTGATTTATCTGCTGCCGTAAGAAAACGCTCTACATGCTTATCAGATGGCCAGCTTAGGGGACTTGTAGGGAAATGGCACTGCATATGCTTGATTTCTGAATGTTTTGATTTAAAATGGAGGTCCAGGAGTTACAATGAAATAACACCTATAATGTCATTTGGCCACTTTGGAACCAGAATGTCTGATTCAAATCCCAGTTTGTGACTGACTTATTGACTGTGCACCTGCCCTAGTGACTTAAATTGGTTGTCTCTTGGGTTTCTCATCTATGAAACAATAATAGAACCTACCTATTGGTTATATAGTTGTGAATGTTATTTATTTATTTAGAAGCTTAGGGTACACAGTTCAAGGCTGGCCTTGAACTTCCTGTGTAGGTGAGGATGACCTTGAACTTCTGATCTCCCTGCCTCCACTTTCTGAGTACTGGGATTCAAGCTTGAGTCACCACACTAACTGTGAAGATTAAATCAACATTATAAAGTGCTTATACCTGATTTATATGAATATGGTATCTATACAGTAAGTGCCCAATAGTATGACTACTACTATTATTATATCCTACTCTTTTATCCACTAATTAAAAGAAAACAGAATGTCAACTCTGAATATTACTATAATTGTTATTAGCTTCATGGACATGGACTTTATCTAAAAAGTGGAGGTAAGAATGACTGGCTTACCAGACATGGTGGTTCTATGTCTATAATATCACAACCCAGCAATCCAAGGCAGGAGGATTAGGAATTCGAGGCCAGTTTCAGCTACATAGCAAGATTCTGTAAAAGCAAGAAACTTAAAAGTTAATGATCATCAATCACACACACACACACACACACACACACACACAAATAACACTTAGTATTATTTGAAGCCAATCTTGATAACATTTTGTTCATAAATATGGAAACATTAAAAATATTTTATTTGTATGACCGTTTGCCTGCATGTATACATGTGTACCATGTTCATGCCTGGTGCTCTTAGAGGTCAGAAGGCGAATTGTGGATGGTTGTGAGCTGCTGTGTGGGTGCTGGACACTGAATTGGGTCCTCTGCAAGAGCAGCCAGTGCTCTTTACTTCTGAGCCATTTCTCCAGCTCTGGAAGCATTTTTTAAAAGTAGATAAATGTAAGGATTATCACAGAATGAAGATTCAAAATGGGATCATAGCAATTTATGCAATTTGTAAACATGCCTCAGACAGCAGCAAGTTAATCTGGCTAGGAAACACAGGGTTAATTGATCATGATGCACTGGTGTTAAGGAGCCTGGGTTTACAACAAGGGGACGAGTAATGTGCTCAAAGGGGGCCTTGCCACAGCGGATCATAATTCTGCTGGGGGAGAGGCTGGGGGCGTCTAAGAGGGGTTTCACGCTTCCTGGTTGAAAGCTTGTAGGCAGTGTGGGGCGGGGCCTTGTGTGTGCCTGTGCTTGAGCTCAGAGTAGGACGCCATGGTGAGATGCAAACTGGGGTAACGTCGCGTTCTGTCCTCCGCTTTAATGGGGCAGGAATACAGATGTTATGGGCTGATGCCAAAAAGGCTAGAAGAATAAAGGCAAATATGTGGAAGCACAGTGTAAAGTTTCATCAACTTTCTTACCGGGAGATGGAGCATTTGAGACAGGTATGGGCCAGGGACAAATACCGAGACGTCCGTGGTGAGGTAATTAACCAAGACCCTACGTTTGTTTCTGTTGTTCCTTGTTTGTCACTGGTCACACATTTCCCTTGACCGTGAGGCCATGAGGCATTTGGTTATTTGTCAGAATTAGGCTCGTTGAGAATGAACTTCACAGCAGCACTATATAGAATTTCTGGCACATTTTCTGATTCCATTTGTAAGTAATAAAGTCCAGTTTGGTTTTGAACATACAGAGATCTCCACAGAGCTTCAGGGCAGCAGAAAGGTGTTTGGCAGTGAGCCGACAGGCAGTTTAAGCTGAGATAAGAGTCAAGAGACATTCTGTGGTCAGAGAGCTCACTGAGGGGTTTGGGATACAGAGATTAACATCAGAGGTCTACCCTCAGGAACTTCCCATTTAAACGACAGAAGTGAACACGGTCCTTCCGAGGCTGTAGTTCAGGTTCACTGTACAGTGAGTGGGATGGAGGGCTGACTACGTTACTGAGAACTTACCTGGGTTAAAGCGGTCTCTGTTTGTTTCTGTTTAGTTCCGTCGCGATGTCACCAAGTGTCTTTTCGTAGGTGTCATTTCCATCCCACCCTTTGCCAACTACTTGGTCTTCCTGCTGATGTGAGTATGTACTAATACCAGGTCCTGAAACTACAGACTTTTTAACAATTAAAAATCAGTTTGCCTGATGTAGTGGCACATGACTTAAGCACTTGGGAGACAGAGGCAGGAGGATCAGAAGTTCAAGGCTAGCCTGGGCTACATAAAACCTTTTCTCAAACAAAATGAAAAAAGGCCACTCCACTAAATTATTTATTTTTTCAATTACTTGTTTTCATCTTTTATGTCTGTGTGGGTACGTGAGCTCATGTGCTCCACGTGCATGCAGGATCCTGTGGAACAGAAGATGCCATCAGATCCCCTGGACCTGAGTTAGAGATGATTGTGAGCTGTCATCTAGATAATGGGAACTGAATCCAGGTCCTCTAAGGAACAGATAGTACTCTTAAACCCTGAGCCATCTCTTCAGCCCCAAGAAAATTATTTACAAAAATTTTCATCTCAGAAGTTGAAAGGTCATTAGACTTCCTACTTCAGTCTTTTCGGTATCTCAAAGTTTTTTTCTTTTTTTTCCCGATTTATTTTTATAAGGATGTATATACATGACATAGGGCCTCCATACAGCTGTAGCCATCATGTGGGTGCTGGGAACTGAGCCTGGGTTTCCCATAAGCGCTGCTGAGTACTGTCATGTCCCGACACAGCGCAGGGACAGGTGTAGGTGGTTCAGCGGCCCTGGTGCCTTCCCTGTTCCCAGGAACAACACTTTGGATTTTTTTTTCAGCAAAATAATAATTTTTATAATCTGTTATCATGGCTTTATTATCTTATAGCCAAAGATGTCACTTCTAAGCTATGACCCTGTGTATTACTTCAGCTGTCAATGGTGGTATCATGGCAGCTTCAGAACATACTAGATGAAAACCACCATTCTTTTCATGATTTTGGGCTCAAGAATAAGGGAAGAGGGGTGGAGAGAAGCTGCGCAGTGAAGAGCATGCACTGCTCCTACAGAGGACCTCATTTGCTTCTCAGCACTCAACCTGGGTGGCTCACAGCTCCCTGTCACCCCAGCTCCAGGGGTTCTGACACCCCCTTCTAGACTCTGAATGTCTGCATTCACATGCACACAAAATTAAAATAAATAAACAATACTCTAAAAGAAAGTATTTGGCCAGGCGGTGGTGGTGCACGCCTTTAATCCTAGCACTTGGGAGGCAGAAGCTGGTGGATCCCTGTAAGTTCGAGGCCAGCCTGGTCTACAGAGTGAATTCTAGGACAGTCAGGGCTCTTACACAGGGAAACCTTGTCTCAAACAGACAAACAAGCAAAATCAAAGAAAAGTATCTGGACAGTCTAAGGAGGGTGACGGCTTCCATACCAGGTGATGCTAACAGGCTCTGCAGTGGTGTTTAGCTCGAGTGAACCAGAGGAGGGCCTGCGGTCACTGTCTGTTTTGATGCCAACACTGGGAGATGAACTGCCTCTTCAGGCTGGCAGCTGGATGGTGGATTGTCTTATAGCACAACCAGAGCTCCAGGGATGAGTAGGCCAACGAGCACGTGACTTTGTACTGACAAAACCCAAGGTCTCACCACGTAGTCCTGGCTGTCTTGAAACTCACAAAAGTCTGTCTGCCTCTGCCTCCCAGGACCGAAGTGTCCACTAGCCTGTCCTTTCGATACCTTTGTCTTAGAGGTCACAGACTCCTTTCAGCTCTGTTGTATGAATTAATCACACAGAGTGGGAAAAAGAGGTAAATAAATCTTACCTACCCATAAAAGAAGTACCAGAGAATTGTAGCCATGTTTTAAAAAACTACCTTACATGTGAGTAACTGAATTAAAGAGCACATCCATGGCCTTCTTCGTGCTGTGTCCTCATGACTGCTCTGTGGTAGGCTGTCAGCATTACACACAGCCCAGCTCTATGACGCTGTCCCAGGTAAGTTCAAACAGAGGCATTCTGTCTGAGTGCTGCCCACCAGGGTTTCTTTCCAGCCACACTTCAGTAATTCCACTTGCAATCAGGCCAAGACTTACAGGAGAAAGAATGTGGGGTAGGGGAGCATGTCTCTGCCCGTTGCCTGATGAGCCCACTTTCAGGAAGTTATTTTGTGATGCTTTCTCCTTGTAGGTATCTGTTTCCTAGGCAACTGCTTGTCAAGCATTTCTGGACCCCCAAACAGCAAATTGATTTCTTAGACATATATCACAGTCTCCGGAAGCAGTCCCACTCACAAATCATTGCTTATCTAGAAAGGGCCAGCGCACTTGTTTCTGATGAGAGGCTTCGATGGCATTTGACAGACGTGTGCACCAAGGTACTGCTTCAGCCAAGCCTTTCTCCAGCTGGTTGCGTAGCACAGGATCTGCAAGAGCAACTGACCAGGGTCTCTAAAATCTACCCACTTCTTATTTACAAGGTGCAGAATGGTACCCACCCAACAGCCCATGACATCCTGGCTCTCAGAGAATGCTTCTCAACTTATCCCCTGGGCTTGAATCAACTCCAGGCTCTGCAAATGGTGAGCACTTTGAGGTCTTGTGTGTCCACAGAATCACTGTGTTGTAGGCTGTAAGTAAAACTATCTCAATTCTTCCTCCTCTCCTATGTCACAGAAAGCCTTGAGCCGGGCCATGCTCCTTACGCCTTACCTGCCTCCACCCTTGTTGAGATGGCGCCTAAAGAGTCATACCACAGTGATTCACCAGCTGGATAGGGCTCTGGCAAAGCTGGGGATTGGCCAGCTGACTGCTCAGGAGGTGAAATCGGTAAGAGGTTGATTGCAGCATTAAGCAGTGTCCCAGAGTGAACTGGAAGCTTATAGGGCTCTTTATCTTGCGTGTACCAAAACTCAAGCTGTTTCTGGGTCGTTGTTGTTTTTGATATAGGATCTTACTATATAGCCCTAGCTGTCCTCAAACAGCACAGGCTGGCTTCAAACTTAAAGCAGTCCTCCTGTCTCAGTCTTCCAAGTGTTGGGGTTATAGTCAGAGCCGCTGTATCTGGCTCTAAGCTAATTTATTTTATTTTTACGAATTTTTTCCCCAATGAACATAACTAGTAGGAAGAGGATAAAAAGAAAGCAAGGCCCATGGGCAGGGTATGATGCATATGCCTGTGAGACAGCACAACCTGTTTAAAACAATTCAAGGACAATATATCTTGAGCTTGCTATTTTACGTCATGTAGATGTACCAATTAGCTTTCCATTCTTGTAGTGAATACCTGAGTCTATCAACCTAAAAAGAAGGAAGCTGGTGTTTTTGTTTTAATTTTTTGGTGTTTTTGGTCCACAGTTTTGGAGGTTTTGGTCCTGATCAGTTGGCCCCGCTGGTTTTGGTGCCATGATGCAGCAGTGCATCTCAGGGGTGTGAGATGAAGCATAGTTGTTCATGTCCTGGCAGCTGGGCAGGAAGAGGAAGGCTGGCACCACATGGTGCCCTGCAAGGACATGCGCTCGTGAATGCAGACTGCTCGCTAGGCTTCATCTCCTAGTTTCTCCTCCTGCCTCTCCCATGGACGCCTGGACTAGGCTTTCCCTCTGGCGTGTCAAGCAGACCTGTGAGTGCTGCAGGAGCATCTACCAGGGACATGTTTTTAACCCAGCACTGAGCCTTCAGCACATGGGCCTTGGCAGGATGTGGAGCAATAGGTCTGTTTGGTTGTCATTTCTAGTTTACAATGCATGGTGAAGGATTTTTTCTTTCCTTTTTTTCCCCCTCTGAGACAGGGTTTCTCTGTAGCTTTTGAGCCTGTCCTGGAGCTAGCTCTTGTAGACCAGACTGGTCTCGAACTCACAGAGATCCACCTGCCTCTGCCTCCCAAGTGCTGGGATTAAAGGCATGCGCTACCACTGCCAGGCTGTTTCTTACAGGGATGAGATTGCAACTTGTTCAAGAGATCCAGTCACTGTAGATATCTGTTTCTGTAGCATATTGTGATTATTAAGGATGTTTCTCTTCTGAGTGGTACAGGCTTGCTATCTTCGTGGCTTGAATTCTACCCACATTGCTGATGACAGGTGTCGGGCTTGGCTGGGAGAGTGGTTGCAGATTTCCTGCAGCCTAAGAGGTAAGGCAAACCTTTATGGCTGTGCTGGCTGAAATCGGAACTTTAGAAAACAAACAAAAGCCAAACAGACCAAAACCCAGGGCTCACTGTGTAGCTCTGGTTGGTTTGGAACTCACTACGTACCAGATTAGCTTTGAACTTGCAGCTATCCTGCCTCTCCTCCTGAATGCTGGGATAGACATGCACCACCATACCCAGCTCATTTTTGTACTTTATCCTGGGATTACTTGCTGAGTATCATGAAGCTTTTATTTATCATGTATTTAATTTGTAATTGAAAGGGCACAAACTTGAGGGCCTACTATAATAGCACAGACTGCAAGACCAACAGACTGCCTGCTGCTGAGGCAGAGCTTTCCAGCCTGGGCGCTGCTGGCATTTTGTTAGGGGCTGTCTCATGCACAGGAGTATGTAACAAGTTACTTGCCTATACCCATTCCATGCCAGTCAGCCCCGTGTCTCTAGTGTGCCAAACAAGAGATATCTCCTGACACTAGCAGATGTTCCTGAGCTTGGGGTAATGAAGGGAGAGGGATAGACGCAGTCTTGAAGCTGAGGGATGTCCTTGCAGCACCAACTTCTACCATGAGGTGACTGCCATCATGTGAGAATCAGGACACTGTGGATGTGAATAAACAGTGGAAGCAGAGGGGCATGCGTGTGGGGTTGGAGTGAAGCCAGGGTCCGCAGATCAGCCTCATGCTGCTGCACTCCCCATCCCTGGCTTCTACCTCACGCCAAGCTCTGAACTCCAGGGCATTTAGAAGGGAAAGAGAGTCCTAGCCAAGCACTAACCCTGATGGTGTTTGCAGAAGCTGAGCTGTCCCTCTTGCTGCACAACGTGGTCCTGCTTTCCACCAACTACCTTGAGACAAGGCGCTGAGTGAACCACGGAGAGAATGCCATTGTCCTGCAGTCACATAGTATTGCAGTGTGGGACCAAGCCACATTTGGCAGCAGTCTGCACTAGTGTGGGAGGCAGAGGAGCAGGTTCCGTGGGCTTTGAAGCACGCTACTCATCTGGGAGGCACAGACATTCCCTCACAGCTTGAACTAAACCGCGTGTGCTGCCATCCCACCATGCTAACCTGGAGCTGGCAAGCACCCCTGGTACTGGACTTTTATTGTGATGTGATGTTTAGGTCCTGTTAACAGTTTTTGCCCAGGTGGGAACCATCTAACCTAAAATCCATGACTGGTTTGTTCTTAAATTTTTATTTTTTCTTATGTAAGTCTATGTTGCCCAGGCTGGCTTCAAATTTCTGTGCCCAAGGGATCCTCCCACCTCAGGCTTCTGTGAGCTAGGACTCGGGTCCATAGCACACTGGCCTCACTGCCACGCTTTTTACAGCCGTGAGGGGTTTTTGTGACAGTCTCATGTAACTGATGACCGTGAACTCCTGGTCTTCCTGCTCCCAGCTCCCAGGGCTGGGATACAGGATGAAGTACCACACAGAGCCTGTGAGGCCTTAGGAACTGACCAAGGGCTTTGCTGTGCCAGGCAAGTGCTCTCTACCCAGCCTTTCTGGGTGCCAGGAGCCCTGCTGCCTAGACTGGAGCAGTAACACCTGGGCCCGCACCTTGACACCCGCCAGCCTTTTCCTCACCCTTTGTCTTTTTCTGGCCTTTCTGGGATAAGAGTCTCACTGTATAGCCCAGGCTGGCCTGGAATTCACTGTATAGCCCAGGTTGGCTTTCAGTTCCTGGCAATCCTGAAAATTCTGTCACAGCCTCCTGGGTACTAGGACTACAGGCTTGAGCCACTTTTTGATGTGACCAAAAGTAGGGACACTTTCCCCTTCACTGGCACCGACTGTTTACCCTCTTCCTGTTCATATTCTCTCAACACCTGCTTTTCTTTGTTTTGTTTTTTTTATTTTTTGTTTGCTTTTATGGGAACATTCTAAAGGAGGTGAAAAGCTAAAGGCCGGACGCTTGGCCCCTCCCTCCAGTGTCTTAATTTTCAGGCTGTCGCAGTCCCTGAGGACCTTATGTGTTTGCTACCTCCACTGTGTTGCACTAAACCATCTGTAGCCAGCAGTGGCTGCCTTCTTTAGGCCATGGGTCGTAAGACACTTACTACTGCCTAGTCCTGGGAGACCAGGAGATCTGCATCAAGATAGTGAAATGGGTTTGGCTGTCGTGTGTACATCTATAACTTACTGTAAATGCATGAAGCATTGTTTTTAAACCCAAGTAAAGACTGCCTGAAACCAGTTTTTGGGAATTACTTACGCACACTCTACTCGTTTTTCATAAGGCTGATGTGACCTAACTAGTGGGTATTTAATTGGTTGGAACAGAGTTTTTTGATGTGATGAAAGGAAATTTGGAAGGCTCTGTTTAATGTTATCTATCAGACATACCAGAATGGTAATCAGAATAGAGAAACGGGCTGGAAAAATGGCTCAGTGGTTAAGGGCACTGAATGCTTTCCCAAAGGACCAGGGTTCAAGTCCCAGCACCCATTTGGCAGCTAACAACTGTATGTCAGCTCCAAGATCTGACATTCTCACACAGACTTACCTGCAGGCAAAACACCAGTGCACATAAAATGAAAGCAAATTTTTAAAAAAGAAAAGAAAGAAATAGAGAAAAAGGCAACTGCAGACAGCAGGGGTATAACAGGCAAAGTCTGTTTAAGCGGAAGTGATATATAAGGGAATCCCAGGCAGAACAGGTTCTTGGTGCTCAAAAGACAATTATCTACAGTTCAATCACAGAATATTCCTATCTAATAGTTCCTAACTAATAGTTTTATGCCTGCAGCAAGAGACAGTTATCTCCATTTCTATCACAGACCATTCCTATCATTGATACTAGTCCCTAACTGTTTTGTACATGCAGTAAGAGAAGCACCCGTTCTCTTAACAAATAACTGCGGCTTGCAGAGAAAACCATTCTTTTGAATATTTCTTTAATATTACATTTAAATATTCTCTTTAAATACAGCATCATTACCATGTAAAGAGCCTAAAGGGGAGAAACTGTTTTCAGAGAGCCAGACAAGCTTTGGATTCACACTGAAAATACGACCTTTGCACAGTATGCAAGGAGACAGTACAGCAAGAGCTGCGGTGAGGAGCCCCAGGCCTAGACTGAGAGGGACTGGTTCTGCTTCCGTGAGAGGCCTAGCCTTCCTAGCAGGAACTATCATTTCTGCCCAGCGCAGGTAGCACCAGAAATGAGACGGACCAAGCTGTAGAAAGGTCCTTTGCTTGACATTCGCCAGTGCTAAAATTTAGCACTCAGAGATTGGGGATCAGTTTGAGTCAGAACACGGAATTAATGAAGAGATGCATTTAGAATAAGAAACTAGGATTATATCAAATATCTTGGGGGTTTGCTCGTCTTGATGACAATGAGTAGTATGTTTCCTAATGAAAACCCAAGGCCAAGGGATGAGGACACTGGCGTCTTAAGGAGGAAAAGTGCCGAGTTCCCTCCTTCCCAACAAACTTTCAAAAAGATCCTTCTCTCCACCAGCCAGTCTCAGTTTAGCTTCGGTATTGGGTTTAAGAGTTCTAGCTGAGGGTGAGAGCATGTTGGCCTCGGGTACTCAGGGTAACTCCTGTGAGGCTGGAGAGAGAACTAGGTGCTTCTGCTGCCACACACATTCAAGCTCGCTCTGCAGCCCCAGGGCCTTAGTATCCCACCAAAAATAGAGTCGAGCAAAGTGGTGCACACCTGCAATCCCGGCACTCAGGATGCTTGACCAGGAGGACAGCCACAGGCTGGAGGCCAGCCTGGCCCACACAGTAAGTTCCAGGCCAGCCAGGGCTATTTAGCAGGAACCTGTCTCAGAAAATCAAAGCAAGTTTCATCTTTCCTTCCTGGTTGGTGGAGAATGAGAGGAAACTGTCTCACTCCACCTCCACTGAACCAAGGTAACATCGCCAGTAAAAGTCAGTGCTGAATGGGGACCTGGGAACTTGAGGACGAGAGGAGCAAGGCCTACTGACTGAGGTAAGTGTTGAGTCTGAGTCCCAGTCTATACATTTCAAAGATTATAATCAGACCTTGAATCCTTTGGGATCTGGGAGTCCTATGTCATATTACTAAGAATCAGTTTGCTTTCATAAATCTCCAAGACAGAAGGGTCCAATAAATACCCGCAATTCTCAGGTTTGAACTGTGATATCCAAAGGGCATTCTAACACTAGGTAAACAAGGACCGTGAAGGTTGGTACAGAGAGAAGATCCTAACTAGCTGATGACTTTGTACTATATATTCCATGTAGAGCCAAGCTCTCCCTAAAGGAGTGTGTGTGGGTGCACTAGGTGAGAAGGCAAGCAGTCATCTTCCGGACTGTTCTACACTGGACCCATGCCTAATGGTGTGCAAGCCCTGTGCTCTGTACCACGTCCAACCTGCATTTTTTCTTTTAAGGAAAAAGGATAGAGGAAAAGGCAGAGAAGTTTAACTCTAGTGTCTAAGAACATAGAAAGAAAGAATTCAAGTTACAGACCAGGAATCCTGTCTGCAGAGCAGGTCAGGGAATACCAAACACACTAAAAATGAACTTATTTCCCAGATAGGAGGTGGGAGAAAGGCAGAATCAATGTTTAGAACTGGGGGCTCTGTAGAGAAGTGGAGACTTCTGCACCCTCCGTTCTAGACTCAGCCGAGTGGCCTTTCCAGCAGTGTGACTGATACACCGAGATGGCTGTCTGAGGAGTGAGCGCATGCCCTGCAGGGAGCTGCTCACATCCTTAGTTCTGGCCCTGTGCATAAAAGAAGAGCTACCTGAACTACCCAGCTCACTGTGTGAGCGACATCTTTGTTCTGGTGGCCCAGTGAGCTCAGTACTGGAAACTGAGCTAGGGCTGGTCTCTTTCCCTTCTTAAAAACACATGTATAACAACCCTTTCCTACCCATTTTCCTAAGAGTTTCAATAAAATAACCTGGGAGCAGCAGTCCTGTTTTGAAATGGTGTTAGATAATAAATAGAGAATGGGCAGTGTCTACCTCAGGTCACACTGCCAGAGGGAGCTCCAGGGCAGAGTCTTCAGGGGTCCGATCCTCACTCTGCTGGGAGTTCTGCACTCCACAGCCTTCTCCATTGTCCGTTTGGAAGGGTAGACTTGAGGGAGACCAAGACGGGTGGAAGCCTTCGCTCTCAGGCTGCTTAGGGTTACAGTCATCGGGCAGCAGTTGGTCGAGAGCGGGCGTTTTCCCCACCTCTGGTTTACAGGGGGCAGCTGAGTCTGAGGAGTTGCGAGTCACCAGCGAGGTAACGGGGAGGGAGAATACGCTCAGATCTTTCTCCTTAGGGAAGGAGGCTGTGCCATCTTCCAACCCAGACTCTCCCTTCACTCCCAAAACTGGCCTCTGCTCCACCTGGTAATAGACCAGAGGCCCACTGTTCAAGTAGGATGGGTTGCTCACCGGGGGGGCAGCCGGGTGCTCTGAGTTCTCAGTAAAACATAGGACGGAGGAACCTGGGGGCAGCTGAGCCTGGATGAGAATGGGGGTTGCCAGGCCTGGACACAGCTCTTGGGGAACAGCCAGGGGCTCTTCCAGGATGCACACCCCCAGGCTCTCCATGCTGGAGTCCAGGCTAGCACTGGAGCCGCTCGAGTCCTCCTCTGCCTTGAGCCGCTCCAGCTCCTCGGCGCTCTGCAGGTGCATCACTGCAGTCTCGTTCTCGGCGATGAACTCCTGGAAGTCCTGCGTCTCAGAACTCTGGGCTCCTGGCAGGCTGCAGCCAGTAGTAGGCAGGAGCTCATCCTCAGGGGCTGCTGGGCGACTCCCCTGTCGCTTGCTCTCGAGTTCCAGCTTCATGATGGTGTGGAGGTAGTGAGTCCGCACTCGGATCGGATTAAACTCAATTCGCCCCGCCATGTTTCCGCAGCCATCCCTGGAGCAGCCACACGGAAAGGACATCCGATCCACCTGAGGGACATATGAGGTTGTGGCGAGATTAGACCAATAGCTCTAGCAGCAGGTGACATCCGCTGGCACACACAGGCAGCTGGGATCTGAGCAGTGACCAGGTCTAAGCGTAACATGCAGCACAAGCTAACAGCACTAGGCAGTAGTGAGCAGAACGCCTGCACCTCAGCTCCAGCAGCTCAGGGGTCATCTATTTTCTCCCCTGGGCTCTGTGTCCTCTTCTAAATCAAAAGACAAAAATCCCATCAAAGGCTCTTCCAGTTAGCAAGCCCAGTGCTACCTCTCTGAACGCTGCTGTCTCAGAGAAGAGAGTTTGTGCCTCAGGGACTTGCAGAACTTACCTGGTTCACTGGGACAATAAAAGGCTGGGCCCAAGCCTTCTGCAATGACAGGCGTGGTAAATGAGTGGAGATCTTGCTACTTCAATGCAATACACTCTAGGGAAACTAAACAGAGGTGCCTTAGTGCTGAGGTGAAGGTTCACACTGTGACCAGCTCTCACCACCAGCTTCTCCCTGAGGGTAACCAGTGTAGTTCTGGAGGTGACCAAGATAACTGACTTACAGCCAGGGCTATCTAGAAAGGAGATGTGCTGGCTTGGTGGCGGCACTGGGGAGGCAGAGGCAGGGGGATTGCTGTGAATTTGAGGCCAACTTGGTCTACATGGTGAGTTCCAGGCCAGCCTGGGCTACACAGTTTTAAAGAAAAAAATAGAAAGGAGATGCTTTCTGCCTCTTTATCTCCCCTTAATGCCCCAAATCGAAACTCATAAGAATCATGAAGCAAACAATACAAACACGTCTTATGGTATCAGCTTCTTAGAATCTCCAGACCCACGGTGTGGCGATGCACACCAATGATTCCAGAACTTGGGAGGTGGAAGCAGTGCTGAGAGTCCAAAGTCATCCTTGTTAAACCAACCAAGTTCAGGCGTAGGCCAGCCTGGAATGAGAACTGTCCCTCTCCGGCAAAAGGAATCCATATCTAGACCCAGCAGTTGATAAGACTCTTCTCAGGTTTGTGAATAACTGACTCACCATGGGACTGCGATCTGGAAAGGAAGATTTGTCCAGACTTCCTATAGTTCTTTGTTACTAAATAAAGCCAAGGGAAATGAGTTCTAGGGTTCAGCAGGACTCAACACCATGCCCCAGCACCAAGTTCTGTAGGTTTCACTGTTTTGGGTAGCACTGATGGTTTCCAGGAAAGTGGGAATTTCAAACAATCTCTTCGAATGCCAATAAGATGATACTTTATTTGAGGAAACTGAGGACTTAAGTTCTGTCACTCAAAACTACTTTGCCTTTCATAAAATTGGAAGGAGATGCTGTGTGCAGATGAGAAGCCGCAGGCTGCCTCACTTGTTCCCTTCCATCGCATAGAATCCCTACCTGCCGAGTGGGAAAGGTGGTTACCTGCTCACACCTGCCGAGTGGGAAAGGTGGTTACCTGCTCACACCTGCCGAGTGGGAAAGGTGGTTACCTGCTCACACCTGCCGAGTGGGAAAGGTGGTTACCTGCTCACACCTGCCGAGTGGGAAAGGTGGTTACCTGCTCACACCTGCCGAGTGGGAAAGGTGGTTACCTGCTCACACCTGCCGAGTGGGAAAGGTGGTTACCTGTTCACACTTACCGAGTGGGAAAGGTAGTTACCTGTTCTCACTTACCCAGTGGGAAAGGTAGTTACCTGTTCACACTTACCCAGTGAGAAAGGTAGTTACCTGTTCACACTTACCGAGTGGGAAAGGTAGTTACCTGTTCACACTTACTGAGTGGGAAAGGTAGTTACCCTGTTCTTTCCTTTGCTGCCAGCTGCTTAGCACCTCTGAGGTATAGTCAGAAAAGATAATGGGCACCTCCACGGCCTAAGAGTCTTCCCCTGCTTGCTTTCTTTGGGAGGGCTGTGGAACTGGAGCACAGTTCTCAGCCATGGACTATCCCTGGACCGGAAGCTTCCTGTCCTCACTGGCACCCAACCACACCCCCAATGTTGGGGTAGATATACCATCTCAGGCCAAATATGACTGACCTGGCACTTAATTCCAGCCTGGCTACAGGCACATGCTTCTGGGTCACAGTAGAGCCGACAGTCACAACCACATTCTTCCCGAGATAGGCGGATGGCTCTAAGTTCTTGCTTTTCTTCGGCATCAATCCGGTGGACCCCGGATGCTCTCAGCAGGGCCCGCCGCCTCTTGGTGGGCAGGGGTTGGAGGAAGAAGTAGTCATCCACCTCCACATTTTCCACATCGATGTCTTCATCTGAAACGTCGTCCAGTGTCAAGCCATCAGCCTCCACTGACTCCACTGTCCCATTCTTGGTCAGCTGCCAGGAGACAGGAAAGGTCAGCGTTGGAGCATGAGCAATGTAGTGACCACAACAGACCGCAGCTCTGCAGCTAGA
The DNA here is from genome assembly GCF_903992535.2 of Arvicola amphibius. Lineage (NCBI taxonomy): Eukaryota > Metazoa > Chordata > Mammalia > Rodentia > Cricetidae > Arvicola > Arvicola amphibius. The sequence goes on along the minus strand of NC_052055.2, from coordinate 59,602,125 downwards.
GCTGTCGTCCTACACCACAGCAGAGCGGCAGAAAGGTAAAGCCTGTGAAACTGAATTTTATTTAATTTTACATTTAAATAGCCAAAACAAGTGATGGTTGCCATACTAGACCACACGGGACATGATTAAATACCAGAGCAGAAAGACAGAAACTTTATCTGGCTCTCACACTATGCTGTCAACAGCAGAGACATCACCTGGGTTCTGGGTCCTCAAAGACCGCTCTCTGCCCAGTCTGGCAGCACAGCCATCACCCCATCTACTCAGGAAGCTGAGGCTGGGGGCACAAGCAACATCATGGTCCTGTCTAGAGAAATGTTTAGAATACAGCACAAACATTCCCTCCGTTTCTAGATTGCTACCTGCACTGCAGTGGATGTGTATCAGTGGCTGGGTATTCCTCAGTGATATCAGTAACCTTGTAAAACACCCTCAACTTAAACCCTGGAGAACCCGAAACTATCTTCAGAGAAAAAGGGTACTTTACAGTAACACCAGCTTCCAGGGTGTTCGTCAACAAACTGATTCCCGACACTGTAAATAATTACCTGTGCACTCACAACAACTGCATTTTACTGCTAAGGGAGTGGGCAGCCAGTTACTAACCACTATCAAAGCCCTGACTTCCAACAGAGTCTAGAAGAAATGCTTTCTTCCTTCTGATCCTGGTTTATTTCACACCAGAGGAAAACCTGTGTGAGATGGGCAGGGTAATAACATTGTGTGTGTCATCTACAGGCAGAGATCTGGGTTTTCTGCACTGATCTGGATAGAAAGTCAGGGCAGGACTCTGGAAGGACAGGCTGGAAACAATTTCTGGCTGAATGAGCTCTACAAACTCACTAGAGGATCTAAGTAAAGAAAAGAGGCCCCAGCCCCTGGGGCCCCGGGAGCTGCTAGCAGGCTGGAAGCTCGGCTGGAGTCTTTGCTTTGTTTCATCAGACAGCAGGAGTGCTGGGAGAGGAACAACTCTCAAGGGAGGTGTGATGCAACAGCCTGAGGAGGAAGGCTGGTGGGGGATCTGGAGGACTGGGAACCCCACCCGGACTTCTCCAGTCTGTTACCTCTGTACCAGGCAAGCGGCTGCCAGGTTCCTATCTGTAGACCTTAGGACCGTTCCTGTTTGTGGCTCATTCCCAGCATTCCTGCTGCTCTCAAGGGAAAGTGATCAGGGAAGCGAGCCGACTCCAGATCTCCACGGAAGGGGTATTTCGGAGCAGTGCAGGCTTCTAGCCATTACACAGTGCTGGGATGAGATATTCTTGGGGAAAGAAAAGCCAAGGCCAGGAGTGGTGGTTCCCGCTTAATAATCCTGGCATTTAGGAAGTAGAGGCATGAGGAACAAAAGCACAAAGCTATGCCCTGCTCCACAGCAAGTTCAAGGCTAACTTGGACTCCATGAGATTTCCCCAAAACAAAAACAACTACCACCTAATTCAAACTACTTACAATAATGAATCCCATATGGATAAAACAAAACCAAACTATTAGAAAATTATATGTAATGAAGATTACGGAGTTCTAGAAGTTGACTGGAGCAGCTCCAAAGGAAAGAGAGACATCAAGTGACACACGAGAAGACTGTGCCTGGGGAGGAAGGCAAGCATCTTCCTGACATCCCTGTCAGCACCGCTAGCACTCAGTATGTCCTGCTAGGGACAAACAGATGCTACTTAGATCATTCCTTTGCCTCATTTGGGAGAGTTGTCTTATAGGAAAAGGGCAGAGAACCTTCACTGCAACTGAGAAGAATGTTTGTCTAGCTGTTGCTATAGCAACAGAAGGGCGACAGGGTCAGTGACAGAATTCCTCAGAAGAAAGGGCAGGCCGAATGCCATTGTCATTACAGTAACAGGTGTAAGACCCAGGAGCGGCTGGGGCTGCAAAGAATGACACTGGCGAGACCCAGGCAGCCTCTGCCCTCTGCGCAGGTCTCCAGCAGCCGTAGCCTGTTCAATTCCCTCTACACCCTGAAAATAAGGCAGCCACCTCATGCTCTGGGCTCAGAAATCAATTACCATTCATATTCTCTCTGTCTCCTGAACTGGGGACTTCATGCTCTATCACTAAGCTATGCCCCATTTCTGGGGAAATTGGAGGCTTACAGAAACTCTGACAATGGAGTGTCGGCACTCTCAGGTGTGGGTATCTGCAGAGGGTCTTCCGGTGCTGTCAGCACAGTAGAGTAGGTAAGTGCTTTTTAAAAACTGATTTACTTGACCAGGTCTGGTAGTGTATACCTTTAACACCAGCACTTGGGAGACAGAGGTGGGCACATATCTACTAGTGACTTGAAGCTAGCTGGTCTACATAGCAAGTTCCAGTCCAGCCATACGATCCACCATGTAGGTGCTGGGGACCAAACCCAGATCCTTCAAAAGAATGACACATGCTCTAAGTGCTGAGCCACTCTCCAGGACCGTGGTGTGCTGGTCTGTGAAACTAACCATGAAATAATGCTACCTCTAGACCAAGGGGGCTGGGTCAGTTTTCGGGGCTGATGGTGGGGAGTGAAGGCTCTGTTCTACTCCCGTGGGCAAGGATAGTTGCTAACAAACTGGGAAGTTTTAGGTGTTCACATTCCCCAAAGCGTCCCTGTGCTAGGGAGACGGGGACAGTGCAGGGAGAGTCGTTTTTGTCTTAGTTGCCAGTGCCACCAGAGATGGCAAGGAGACTCAAACTAAGATCTAACTGAAGACCTTGGTCTCAACATGCAGGAGGCACCAGACCCCACGCCCCACAGGCACCTTCATTTTCTTGGCATGAAGTTTCTCCTCCTTCAGGTGCTCACGAAGAATCTCTCTATGGTTCACTTCTTGTTCTTGTGCGAACTCACAAAGGGTGTAGCTGCGAACAGAATTATGGCGCTGGGCCATTCCCAAAGAACTTCCACCCTGGCTGGGCACACTTGTGAAGCCCTGGCGCCGGGCAAAGTAGTATACAGTCACCTGGTCAAAGCGGACATTCTTCCTCCGCAGCTGCTTCTGCCGCTTCAGGATGGATGTGGCTGTGAATGGAACACAGGGCTCTCACCGGCTCCTATTCATCCAGACTCTTAACCTGTCCCCAAATGTTAGACTACTTCCAAGTCTTATGCAATACTGGAAAGAACCTTGAACCTCAGCTGGTTCATACTACTGCCTCCAGAATGACTTCATCTAAATAGATGGCCACAAAATCTATTTTTAGGCAGTAACTGGGGAACACTAGGTGTTCTTTTCAGGAGAAAAGAAAATTGCCATGTGATAGTTGAAACGAATTAAAACTCAATTTAGAAACCCCAGCTCTTCAGTCTGCACTTCAGTCGGCATGTGTGACAAAGAACTAGCAGTGGACCGCGCTGACGAGGACCACTTCCACCCAGGAAGTCCAACCGGACAGCACTCTACAGGGAGCATTTCTCCAACACGCCTGCTGAGAAATATTTTAGGCTCTTTAGGGCATGAGGTCTCTGACGCAACTACTCAAGCATGCTGCTAGTGCATAAAGACGACCACAAACAATGGGTGTGAGTGTCCCAACGAAACCACGGGAACGAGCAGCGGAACAGACTTAGTCCACAGCCCTGGCCTCACTACCAGGGGTTCTCTAGAGGGACAACCTGAGAGCCGGGAGATGCCACTGTGCCCAGGCTAGGTGCCATTGGAAAAGCTGCAGGCGGCTCTGAATGGAACCAATAGTACCCTCACAGCTTTCGTTTCAGAGTTCAGACCCTTGGAGAGCTATGGGATCAAGATAATAGGAAGGAAGAGATCTGGAGGTGCCATGTGTCCAAACCAAATATCCACTCCTGCTCCAGTTACAATTTCTTGAACCTCTGGGCAAGTCCTCTGAGGTAAAAGCAGAATACCAAGCTCCTGTTCCTCCATCACATCCCACCCATTCTGGGCACCCCAAACCACAGCACAAGTAGAATAAATAAATCAGACCAGTCTCTGCTATTGGAGTAGTGAGGCTTGCCAAAAATCAAGGACACGCTATGGAAAGGGCACATCCCCAGGATGGACAGAAGCGGTCTCAGGCTGCAGGAGCTCTTGGGGACAGGGTGCAGGCAGGAAGGGAGCAGCTCACTCACGTGTGAAGCTGGCGGTTGTAGGAGGGCTGAGACTGTCACAGCTGTCAGCGCTGTCACTGCTGGAGACCTCATCATCTGAGTTGGAGACTGACGAGCCCACATCCACATCATCAAATTTCCTCTTGAGCCCTGAGCCCGAGAATGCATCCATTGGATTCAAATGGTTTGCTTGGGAAGTCAACCACGATGGCCCCGAAGCTGCTCACCACCAGTTAGCCAGGAGCATTAGGATTCTGCCCAAGGGAGAAGGGGAGTCAGCACTGCTGTCCGGAGACACACCTGCCAAGTCTGTAAACGCATCGTCCTAACTGAAGAAAAGCTAAGCACCTGGCCTAGCATGGTCTGGCTTCTCAGGACCAGGTCATTTCTCTGTTGACTCTGGCCAGCATTCTTACTTGCTTCCTTTGGCTCTTCCAACCTCAGTTACTCTATGAGTGAGTCTGCATAGCCCTTCCCAGTGGAGGAGTGGCTTCCACTGGGAAGGGCAGTCACTGGGCTAGCATTCACTGTTCAAAGACAGCAAACCCTCTGCTTAAACCAAAGCCAGGCCCAAATATTTATCCCAGTGATAACACAGCCTGGCATGTCCCCAAGTGTGTATCTTAAATACACTAGTTCCATGGTATTAATAGCTTCTTGAATGAAAATAGGACTGCTGTTAAAATAGCTGAAACCAGCTATGGCAGAATCTCCTAGGGTTTTTAATATACTTGCGAGCATGCATGGTAAAGGCTGGAAGAAAACAGGGCAGTGTTTCAAAACTTCATTGTGGAACCCACTGTTGCCAAAGTTATGGGGCAGATAGTCCCTGGAACACACTTTAGGAAATTCTGCTCCAGGCTCTCAATTTTGAAGGACATTGGCAGTCAGGAAAACCCTTGACCCAGATCTTCACAAGTGTGAAGTGTCTCACCAGGCTCCTAGAAAGGGCAAATTTAGTACTAAAGAAAGGAGCCAAGATTAGAATCTATACTGGCTTCCAAACCCAGAAACTGGGGCTGTGGGTGCAGCTCTGCGCAGAGCGCTTGCCTAGTGTACACGAGGCCCTGGGTTTGAGCCCCGCTCCGTGCAGAGCGCTTGCCTAGTGTACACGAGGCCCTAGGTTTGAGCCCAGCACCACAAACAACACAAAAACCAGGCTCATTTTCAATCTGGTCTCTCATTGTCCCCGTGCAAAAAGAAAATAAAACTTTACAATCTCTGGTCTCTAAAAAGAAACCATCAAGGGAATACAGAAAAGAGGTGACAGCTAAAACTGGTTACATCAGCACAGCAAGCAAGGTCTTTCTCCGTCTCTGTCTTTGGACTTAAGTCCTGAAAGGACAGGAGAGATGCTGCCAGCTAAACCCACATGTGACGAGGTAGGACACTTCCCGTACTGCAATCTCACAGGCAGTTAACTGCAGCAGGATTACCAGCACTGCCTTACTGCGGAGTAGCTACCCAGATTCACTGTGGAAACAGAGATGGCTGGTTTTCTGGACTACTTTAGTAGCAATTTAGATCAGCTCTACAAAGTTAGCCAGATCTGGTGCGTGCTTCAGGGATTTCCTAAAATACATACTCAGGTCACATAAAAATCCTGCGTTCGAGTCACAAGACGAGCTGAAGCGTCTTAGCTTTCAGTTTCAGGCAAGCAAACCCTCAAGTAAGTTTGGCTAAGAAGAAAAATTAAGTCAAGGAGCGTGGTGTGGTGGCGCACAGCTTCAATCCCAGCACTCGGGAGGCAGATGCAGGAGGATCTCTGTGAGTTCGAGGCCAGCCTGTTCTACAGAGTGAGTTCCAGGACAGTCAGAACTACACAGAAACTGTCTTTTTCTGTGAAAAAGAAAGAAAGAAAGAAAGAAAGAAAGAAAGAAAGAAAGAAAGAAAGAAAGAAAGAAAAAGAAAAGTGTATGTAAAAGATAACAACGGGCTGGTAGGCAGCAGTTAAGAGTGAGGGCTGCTCTTCCAAAGGACCCAGGTTCTGTTCCAGCATCCAACCCTTTAACTCCAGTTTCAGTTTCAGGGAGTCTGAAACCCTCTTCTGGCCTCTTCGGGTACCAGGCACACAGTGGTATGCAGATACAAATGCAGATTTAAAAAAGCCTATTCACATAAAATACAACCAAAACATGTTTTAAAAGAATCGAATGAGTTCAGCCTGTCAGCTGTGATCCTTGGGTCTGACCACACCTTCTTAGAAATGATGAGAGTGAGGGTGAAGGGACTTTCTATGGGTAAGATTTTAGCTGGGCTTAAAGATGATACCTTTCAGCTAACAAATGTCTCATTCCGTTCTATTCTGGGTGAAGGAGCATGGCGTGTGCGCCAGGAGGGGGCATGTTTGTCATTAAATATTCATGTGGATACTATAGAGGAAAAGGAGATGGCTGTCTGCTGAGTCCAACCACACACACCACCTGGGCCCTCTCAACTACATAGAAGCCAACACTGAGCAGAAAACCTGCCTCTTGGAAATGGCGTAAGCGCTCCTTCCGTTTAACTGAGCTCCAGCTAATACTTGTAGAAAATGCTGTTCCTCAGCCTGGAAGCACTCAGGGATTCATGATTGGGAGCAAATGTGCACTCTGCTCTTTCCTTGGGCTCCTTTGCTTCCGGTAATGTGGATTTCCTTTGACTGTTACTCTTTAAGTCTCACGTGAACTTGGATCTGGGCCAAAACCATCTTTATTACTAAAATTCTCCCTTATCTTAACCCAGCTGCCCTTAAGAGCACCTTTTCATCAGGGTTACTTTGTGCCCTTGAGCGTGGCAATGCTGGCTCCTTGCTCTAAGCCTCTTTGTTCATGTCTTCTCACTTCTGGGGTTGTGGTTTGGGCAATGACAGAGGAAGGTAGGAAAGAAAGAGGGAGGGGAAAGCTGTAAACTAAGGAAAAGTAATTTTCCTTAAGTTGCCAATAACCAGGTCTACATGAGTAAGTACTGTGTATACTGATCCATGTGGCCTATTCCATGAAAGGGCTGGGGAGGGACCTCCGTAGAACAGCGGTTGCCTACCTACCACGCTTGAAGCCTTCCCTGGCTTTAATTCCCAGCAATACAAAATAAAAACCAGTTCATGAGTGCTACTCTGCAACAGTCTTGAAACTCCACTGTTCTAGGTTCCATCCCCTTACTCAGGATGTTATGACACTCCTGTAAAGTTACCTGTTACTGAAAATTGTTTACGTTTAGTTATGTAGCCCAGATTGGCCCTACCAGGCCCCAGCTTGTTTTGGAGAAAGGTATGGAACTCACAGTGGTCCTGTTGCTTCAGCTTCCCAAGTGCTGGGATCAAGGTGTGTGCACCAAGTGCAGCCCTCCAGCACTGAGAACTTAAATTCCTATCATCTGCAAACAATGGAAGTTTATATTTCAACTCAGCTCTCCTTATCCAGCTTTTTGGTGTGAACTTGACCTTGAACTTCCCACCTGGTTAGTCTCAAACTGCCTTGAAGTTACTACAGTAACCACTAGAACAGGTTCCACTAAGAATCAGTCATTCCCACTGGCTCAGCTATTCCCTGATAACTATTGGTAAAAGATCATGCATGAGTTCAGAAGATACTCTGTAGCCCTCACCTGACGGCACATGCATGTAATCCCAGCACTTAAGTGCAAAAGGAGCAAAAGTTCAAGGTCACCCTTGGCTGCAAAGCAAATCTGTAGCTACCCAAGGCTACATGAAACCTGTCTCAACCCCTACCCCTCCACTTTTATGAGTTATATCCAAGCACTCAAACCTATGCAGAAATAACCAAGGTGAGACTAGAAATGCCGGTCAGAATACTTAATGTCTAAATAAACATCTCAAACAACAAATAATGGTGTCTCTCTCTCTCAAAGCTTTCACATGCTGGTGAGTGAAGTCAGCTGACACATTCTGACTACAAGCCGCATGGCATTGTGTTTCTAGCTGAACACTTCCCAAAGGTACACAATAGAGTTCACAGCCACAGTACATAGAGGACATAAAATCACCGTGTGTATTTCAGTATTAGGTCTATGCTTTCTTCAGGTAAGGACTGCAAACCCCAAATCCCAACTTCCATAAGAATAGCAAAAACTGGGTGTGGCAATGCATTAAAGTGCCTTTAATCCCAGCACTCAGGAGGCAGAGGCAGGTGGATCTCTGTGAGCTTGAGGATAGTCTGGTCTACAGAGTTCTAGGACAGCCTACGCAGAGGGAGGGACAAGGTCAAAAAAAAAAAATCACGTGGTACGTATTTCAGGGCAACTCTGGAGCTGTGGCCGAAGAGTTATTTGTACAGTTTGGGTGTGTGAGCCTTTTCTTATATTAGTCCAAAATCCCAAGACAAGGCTCACCTCACTGGAAAGGCCTTTCCACTCAAATAGAGCCCAGTGTTCTGCTAAAGGTCAAGGAATCTCTTGGACTACCAGCCAGGACTGGGCTAGAAAGCCTGATGTCCCTCCACACAGTAATCGAGTAAGATGCGTTACCCTGCTGCCCTTTTACAAGATGCTGTGGTGATTCTCAAATACTACGGTATTATGGACCCCTGTGTCCTTGTGTTCACCAAGATCATGAAATCGGAAAAGCACTTCAGGTGCTCACTGAAAACCTCCTGCTAGGTTTAAAGAGGGCCTTTTTCTGCCCCCACGCCCCGGGGGTTCTACCAGTTTAATAACACTAGGTTAGAAGCTGGCTTTCCACGTGTAAGCCACATCCTAGGGAAGACACAAGATATTTGTGGGAGACCTGGAACATGATGCTGCATTAGCTCTCCTCTAAAGGACAGCGTCACGTAACTGCCACATACCAACACCCTGGTTTTAAAGATTCCTAAGATTTAAAGCCACCAAAGAAAAGGAGAATGTGAATCGGCTGCGGTTTTACCATGAACTGAAAACTGGGGGACAAGGGGAAGAGTGTTGTCTCCTGGGGAGAACTTCTAACCTTGCATACTGAAGAACAATTTGTATGTCACACTGCCACTCCAAACCCTTCTAAAAGGATGAATCAAGACCACAGCACTCAAAAGGGGTTGGAAAGCAGGCGGGTGCGTATTTGGGCCTGAAAAAAAAAAGATCAAGCTAGCAACCAGGACAAGTGATGCTCTCATTTTTGCACACAACGCCAGAAAAATGGGAGCCATCAAGACCAGAGCAGAAGGGACATGTCAAGTCACCAGCTCACCTTAACACAGCTGAGGAACCCTTCAGCTCTCAACCCATTGATTCCCGCTAGCCTTCCCGCTCATTCCGATCATCTGCAGTCCCCACACAGCCTTCCACATCTTCCTGCCCGCTACTCACAAATTCCCAACCACTCCTCCCACATTTTCCTCCGGTCCCCCTCCCCTTCCTTCACTTCTCTCCATCCTACATCACTGCCCACTCCATCCCGATCTCAGTCGTCAGCCGCAATCCTGCCGGCTTCCAAGACGCCCAGCCGTCCCTCGAGCTAGCCTGCAGCTCGGCCCGCGTCCCCGGCGCCCCTAGCTCCCACGCCTCTTCCCAGAGGCGCCCCGGCTCCCCGCCCCCCGCCCCCTCGCTCCGCACGGCTCTGCGCCGGAGCTGCTCCACGACAGCCCGGGAGCCGCTGCCCAGAGAGGACGAGGCGGACCCCTCGCCCCGCACCCCAGGCCCATTACCGGCCCCGCCGCGGACGCCTCTCCCGTCAGGGTCTCCGCCACTCCCGCTGCCGCCTCAGCCCGTGTGCACTGAGGGAAGACCGAGGCGCGCCGGTCCCCGGGCCCGTCGCGTAGCTCCCCGGGCTGCAGGGTGTGTGGGCCGGCCGGCAGGCGGCGGGGGGCGGGCGGCTCTGCACTCGGGAACCCCGGGCAGCACAGCCCAGAACCGCCCCGGCTCCGGCTAACAATAGGCTCCGGCTGCGGCGCTCTGCCTCTTATAGGCGCCGGCGCGTCGTGGCCGGGACCTGGGGCAGCCTGGGAAATGGAGTCTACACCCGGCCCACGCCCAATGGCATGCCGGGAGTCGGAGGCGGCGAGTGCCGCAAAGCCCTAACCCGCCCTGGAACTAGCTGCAAAGGGAGCGTCCACATCGGACCCCTGGAGAAAGGCATCAGGGTAGCTGCAGCCTTTTGAAAAGGAAGGCTGCCGACCTTCGGCCACACAGAGGCACTAACTAAACAAATGCTCCTATAAAGCCCTCCTCCTCGCGCCATGACCTCATGCCCATGCCTGAAGAACGTAATCCTCGTTCATGGGACTGTGCCCATATGACTTGCTGCAGCAAGCCTAAATTAATCAAAGGAATTACAAAATGACCTATCTATTTATATGATGGATTGATATACCCCACCCCCACCTTTTTTTGTTTTGTTTTGTGTTTTGTTTTCAGACAGGGTCTCACTGTGTAGCCCTGGCTATCCTGGAACTCACTATGTAGATCAGGCTGGCCTCAAACTCACAGAGACCGGCCTGCCACCCTCCTGAGCGCTTGGATTAAAGGCTTGCGCCACCCCTCTGCCGTTTTCTCCATGTTCTTTAAAAAACAAAACAAACCTTTTTACTATCATCTCTGATAATCATAGCTTTGTAGCTCATCTTTAAAATGGGCAAGTTAAGGAAGGATCAAGAAATTATTTGGGACTTGTCAATGACCTATATATAGCCTTCCTTTCTTATCCTGTGTCTCCGTTGACCTATAAAGTCAAGATCTAGGTCCATCCTGTGGTTTCCCTTCTCATAATCTCTCATCCTATTTCCTGCTACTCTCCTCATTTATATTCTCTGCCTCGACAAATTAGCTTTTCCTGTAGCTCATTCAACAATCATGCTTCTACCTTGAGCTTTTTGTCTTAATGGTCTTATGTCAACCAATCATAGGCAGGTTCATATAGTAACTATTCAAATGTCTCCATATTAGGTCTCTCATACACACACCGTTTTTGTTTCGAATAAGGTCTATATAGCTCAAGATGACTTTGAATTCTCCCGCCCCCTCCCCCCCAAGATAGGGTTAACAGTCCCATCTGTCCTGGAACTAGCTCTGTAGATCAGGCTGGCCTTGAACTCACAGAGATCCACCTGCCTCAGCCATCACCGCCAACTCAGCTTTCAAGTCTTTTTTAAAAAATAGTTATTAGTATTTTATGTACACTGGTGTTCTGCCATACATGCAGTATGCCTATGAGAGGGTGTCAGAAATCCCTGGAACAGGAATTATAGGCAATTGTGAGCTGTCATGTGGGTGCTGGAACTTGGACCCCAGGTCCTCTGGAAGAGCAGCCAGCACTCCCAACCACTCTCCAGCCCCTAGCTTTGAATTCTTAATGATCCTGCTTCATCTTCTTGAGTGCTGGAATCATAGCCATAATTAGAAACAACAGCTTCTCCTGGTCTCTTTCTCTTATTTCTCTGGCATCACTACTGATTTTTTTTTAAGTCATCCATCACTTGACTAGACTCCATGAGACTAAGGAGTTGTTTGTGTACTTTATTCTCAATACCGGGTTTAAAACAATCTGCTTCCTTGATGTTGAGGAGCACAGATGGATGACAGGATTAAACTGCTGTAGGTGTGTATGGTGGTTCTAAATCCTAGTGCAGTCTCCATGTAGCCAAGAAACTACGAAGCCAGCTCTGCTGGCTACCAAGCTATTTTTAAAAGTGCTGTGAATTCTGATTTTCTTCCCTAGGTGACATCAGAGACTTTTAGTTGTCTAGGAAGGGGACAACAGCACAGGAGGGAAAAGAGCAGATCATAAAAAGTATTTTTAGGACAGCATGCACCGATCATCGAAACTCAGAGAACACATGATGAAAACCTCTCTACCTTAACTCCCACATGGTGGCTTACACCTGAAACTCCATCCAGTTCCAGGGGATTGAATGCCCCTGGCCTTTGCAGGCACCCGCTCTTCTCACATACCCACATGCACAAGACTGTGTGCCTGTGTACACACACACACACACACACACACACACCCCTACATGTAATTAAAAATAAAAATGAATCTTAAAAAAAATCTCAGCTAGATGATGGTAGCTCATGCCTTTAATCCCTGCACTTGGGTGGCAGAGTTTGAGGTTAGCCTGGTCTACATTGTGAGTTCCAAGTCAGCCACAACTATATAGTAGAAGCCTACCTAAATTAATTAATAATTAATTAAAGGTCATTTACAGGAAAGGAAGGCTGTGGAGATAGCTGTCAGTGAAGTGCTTGCTGTAGGAGGAGAGATGTGTGCCACTGTGCCCAGCTAAATGGTTTCTTAATCATTTACATGAACATTCTCTTTTTAAAATATACTTTAGGCCGGGCGCTGGTGGCACACACCTTTAATCCCAGCACTCGGGAGGCAGAGGCAGGCAGATCTCTGTGACTTTGAGGCCAGCCTGATCTACAAGAGCTAGTTCTAGGAAAGGCTCCAAAGCTACAGAGAAACCCTGTCTCGAAAAAAAACAAAAACAAAACAAACAAAAAAACCTTTAAAAATCGTTTTTCAGGATTTTTATTTTATGTTTATGGGGTTGCCAGCGTGTATGCATACACACAGAGGTCAGAAGAGGACATCAGATCCCCCTATAGCTGGAGTTATATATAGATGGTTGTGGTCTACTGTGTGAGTGCTGGAAATGAAACCCCAGTCCTCTGTAAGCAAAGCAAGTGCCCTTAATCAGTGAACACTGTTCCCAGGCTGACCCCAGAATTGAAGTTTGACAGCTGAAGTCACCACGTGGGTGCTGGAGGCATATGCTGTCTCCACTGAGCTGACCCTGCTGTCCCTGAAAAAAACATTTTTTTTTTTTGTTTTTGTTTTTCGAGACAGGGTTTCTCTGTAGCTTTGGAGCCTATCCTGGAACTAGCTCTTGTAGACCAGGCTGGTCTCGAACTCACAGAGATCCGCCTGCCTCTGCCTCCCAAGTGCTGGGATTAAAGGCGTGTGCCACCACCGCCTGGCTTGAAAAAAACATTCTTACTGGGCCATAAAAATCGGAAACCTTATTACTAACAATCAATGCACTTAGTGACAATGCTGGACAGTTTATGTCAACTTGACACAAGCTAGAGTCATCAGAAAAGAGGGAGCCTCAACTGACAAAATGCCTCAAGATCAAACTGTAGGCAAGTCTGTAGGGCATTTTCTTAATTGGTGATTTATGGGGTAGGGCTCAGTCCATTGTGGGTGGGGCCATCCCTGAGCTTGTAGTCCTGGGTTCTATTTTTTAAAAAGATTTATTTATTTTATGTATATGAGCACTCTCTGCATGTACACCTTTATGCCACAAAAGGGCATCAGATCACACTATAGATGGTTGTGAGACACCATGTGGTTACTGGGAATTGAACTCAGGACCTCTGGAAGAGCAGCCCGTACTCTTGGCTGCTGAGCCAACTTTCCAGCCCCTAGTGCTGGGTTCTGTAAGAAAGCTGGCTGAGAAAGTCATGGGGAACAAGCCAACAAGCAGTTCCCCTTCATGGCCTCAGCATCAGCTCCTGTCTCCAGGTTCCTGGCCTGTTTGAGTTCCTGTCCTGATTTCCTTTGACAACAAACAGTGATTTGGGAAATAAACCCTTTCCTCCCCAACTTGCTTTCAGTCATGGTGTGTTATTATAGCAATAGTGACCCTAACTAAGACACTGACTAACAACCAAAGAGCCCTATAATGAGTTCGAGGCCAGCCTGGTCTACAAGAGCTAGTTCCAGGACAGGCTCCAAAGCTACAGAGAAACCCTGCCTCGAAAAACCAAAGTGCCCTATAATGATCACTTCTCCCTTTTATTTCCCAGTAAGTCCTGTTTCACTATTATGTTTTTATACATATATTTCTAAAAGGATCCCATTCTTTTTTTTTTCTTTCTGAGACAGGGTTTCTCTGTAGCTTTGGAGCCTGTCCTGGAACTAACTCTAGTTAGTTCAGGCTGGCCTCGAACTCAGAGATCCGCCTGCCTCTGCCTCCCAAGGGCTGGGATTAAAAGTGCACACCACCACCGCCCAGTCTTCCTATGATATTTCAAGAGAAAAATATAGACAATGTTGAGTCAAATAGGATATGATTTCATTTTCACATTCTCATTTGAATGTGATGTTTAAACTTTAATATATCAATCATCAGTCACATAAACATAAAATCCCCTTTTAAATATTTATTTATTTATTATGTATACAATATTCTGTCTGTGTGTATGCCTGAAAGCCAGAAAAGGGCACCAGACCTCATTACAGATGGTTGTGAGCCACCACGTGGTTGCTGGTAATTGAACTCAGGACCTTTGGAAGAGCAGGCAATGCTCTTAACCTCTGAGCCATCTCTCCAGCCCCCCCTTTTTTTAAAGCAGGGCGTCACTGGAGCACAGAATGACCTCAAACACTGGCTGCATTTGAACTTTTGTTCTTCTAGCTCCATCCCCAAGTGCTAGGAGAACAGGTATGCCCGCCTGGTTGTAGGTGGTGCCAGGGACTGGATGCAGAACTTCCTGGAGTTCCCGTTTTACCTCCAGCCACCATCAAATCTTGCTTCGAGAATATTTCTGAGATGTGTGCAAACATGTATGAAGGAAATCTTTCCAAATGTGTTTAACTTAAATAGCATCCTGAATCTACTCCTAAGAAAACCAAAAAAACAAAAAAAAAAAAAAAAAAAAAGCAGAAAACTCAACATCCCACGCAGAATTAGAGGTGGTTTACTTAGAAGAGGGACCCACAACAATAGAGGTGGGTTACAGAGCTGGGGAAGTAGGTGCTCTGGAGCATGGAGAAGTCACTCTGCAAGGCAATAATACAGAATGAGCAATTCTAGTATAGACAAGATGTTCAAGATGTTAAATACTAAAGCTAAATCATGGATTATTAGAGTCTCTATGTATGTGCAGAAATGTGTTGAGGAAAAATTTCTTGCAATGATTAATTTTATTTTAATTTTGAGATAAGGTCTCTGTAACTTAAATGAGAATGGTCCCCACAGGCAAATATGTTTGAGTGTTTTGTTTAGTCCCCAGTCAGTGGAACTGTTTGGGAAGGATGAAGAGGTGTGGCCTTATTGGAGGAGCTGTGTCGCTCTGGGGGTGGACTTTGAGGTCTCAAAAGCCTACACCATTCCCAGTTAGCTCTCTCTCAGAGCCTCCTGCTTGGGCATCAGATGAAAGCTCTGAACTATGGTTCCAGCCCCGTGTCTGCCTGCCTGTTCCACGTTCCCTGCCACGATGGCCATGAACTGTAACCCTCTGGAATGGTAAGGCCCCAAATTAAAGGCTTTCTTTTACAAGTTCTCCTGGCCATGATGTTTTGCCACAGCAATAAAAGAAAGTTAAGACAGTCCTATCATGCAGCCTTGTGCCTCTGTTTCCTGAGTGCTGAGATGAGAACCACCCACAGTCAATGACCCCCTCTTTAGAGGCAGAACTAGGAGAAAAATAAAGTTATAACCTTATCATCCATATTATAATTGTAAATATGACTTTTACAATGGAAAAGCTAACTGAAATTTCTCATTTAACTGAAAAGGTCAATAATGGAATATTGTAATTTTGTAAGTAATCATAATGTTCTATCACTAAGCCTTATCAGTTACACAGCAAGACATAGCAATACCTTGGAATGTAGGAGGGGCCACTTGTTTATATCCCTGCTAACCCACAAACCAAATAACCACACAGAAAATTGTATTAATTAATATCACTGCTTGGCCCATTAGCTCTAACTTCTTATTGGCTCTTACGTCTTAATTTAACTCATTTCTATTAATCTGTATATCATCACAAGGTCGTGGTCTACCAGCAAAGTTCTAGCATGTATATCTCTGGCGGTAGGTCCATGGTATCTCTCGACTCCACCCTTCTCCCAGCATTCAGTTCAGTTTTCCCCACCTACCTAAGTTCTGCCCTATCAACAGGCCAAGGCAGTTTCTTTATTCATTACCCAAGAAAAGCAACACAGAGACAGATGGACTTCCCACACCTTTGGAAGGGTGTGATACCGGGGATGAACCCCAGAGTACGGGCAGAGGAGACAGAGGGTCAATGAAGTTCCAGACCATTTACAGCCTACAGTCGCAGTTCCAGGCTGTAACTCAGGCCTCAAGAAACAAAACAAACCTGGCGGTGGACAGGCTCCAAAGTTAGAGAAACCCTGTCTCAAAAAACCAAAAATAAAATCTAAAACTACAGTAGTATATAAATTTACTTCTATAATTTTGAAGACTACTCCAATAAAAACTAACTTCAAATAAAAATTAGAACACATAAATTATGACTGTTAATAGAATTATATGCATCATCTGTACTTCACAAAAATATGAGAATCATGAATTTGGAAGGAACCTTAAGTTACCAGTTCAAGTTCAGGCACGGTGTCAATCATCTTTGGTCTCAGCTTGTGTGAGGCTGAGGCACAGGTTTGGGAGCAGCCTGGGCTGTCCATCGACTGTGTCGCTGGAGTCACCCACCTACTTCAGCTCCTCCGTTCACCATCCCGACAGGGTTGGGATGGCGGCGAACAGCAACTTGCTGAGGACAAGAACCAGCTGTACTGACTGGGAACCAGCCCCCCATAACACAACTAGAAATGTCACCTCAAAACCGGATACTAGAAAAGTCAAGCTGTTTGCATCAGGGTTAGTAATTTTCAGGTTTCAAACCAGAAGAAATTAGAAACCACGTTACAGGTTGATTTTAATGAACACCAACAAAACACTGTGTGTGTGTATGTAATCTTTATAAAATGCTTCAAAAACATACACACATAAATTCAAATCCAATACAGAATCTTTTAATATTATCTTTGTTCATCTCAACAAAATTTGAGGAAATTTCTGGATAAAACTTTGTATGTGGCCAGGTGGTGATGACGTATGCCTTTAATCTCAGCACGGGAGGCAGAGGCAGGTGGATCTCTGTGTAAGCCAGCCTGGTCTAGAGTGAATTTCAGGACAGCCAGGATTATGCAGAGAAACCCTGTCTCAAAAAGCAAAACAAAACAAAAAGACCCCTAATACTTTACAATTCTGCACATGCATACAGACATGTGCACACAGACATGTTCATTTGGAAGGCAGAACATAGACACTGAGTGAGTCTGAATGGGAAAAGAATGTAATTTTTGCAAATCTTACATAAAGAACACTATGCCAAAATAAGACAGGAGGAAAAGTGAGGCTGGAATAACTCATTTATAAACACATAGCGTGAGAGTACCAATCAAGAACAAGGAGCTCCGGGAGTCAGAGACACTCTGGCCTCTCCCACCTCCCACTCTGTGCTTGAGGTTCGCGGTCACAGGTACCTGTCTGGTTTTCAGGTCTTGATTATCATTACTTAGGGATGTCCTCCCTTCTTCACTGAATAACTCATCAGTTTCCACAGAGCTGTAGTAAAAAATGATGGTGAGCACAGGCACTTCATGGGATGGGACATCAGATGCTAGATGCCGGTCCCCCAGCAAGCTCCACCATTTTTTCACATTTCCTCTTCTTCCCCTAGTTATTATGAATTTATTAAGGGGATGAAAACAAGATAATCCATATATAGAATTTATCACTCTGCCCACCCCAATAAATATTAGCCAAAATCACCCTCAGTTGTGGTACTGCAGGTGAACAAAATATAAATCCTGAGACTCTGTCCTAACATAAAGGGAAGGGCCTGCTGCAGCTTAGCTGGAGTACTTGCCTAGCACTGTGAGGCTCTGGTTCAAGCCCAGCACTGCAGAAACAGGGAAGGTGGCAAATGCTTATAATCCCAGCACTTGAGAGTAGACGCAAGAACATGAATCACTGTCCCCACTCCACAAAACAAACAAACAACAAGCAAACAAAGCAGAGCTGGCATATGCTCGATACAAAAGAGATTGATAACTTAAGTTCCATGAATACACATGTTCACGTTTATATTAGAAAAATGGCAGGGAGGGCCGGGTGGTGGTGGCGGTGCACGCCTTTAATCCCAGCACTCGGGAGGCAGAGGCAGGCGGATCTCTGTGAGTTCAAGAACAGCCTGGTCTACAAGAGCTAGCTCCAGGACAGGCTCTAAAGCTGCAGAGAAATTCTGTCTCAAAAAACCAAAAAAATAAAAAATAAAAAACCACAAAAAAAAAAAAAAAAGGCAGGGAGGTAGTGATGCATGCCTTTAATCCTAACACTCAGGCAGGCAGAGCTCTGTGAGTTTGAGGCCAGCCTGCTCTACAGAGAAAGTTCCAGGACAAAGAGCTGTTATACATAGGAACCCTGTCTCAAAAAACAAAACAAAACAAAATGAAAACAAAAAAACCAAAAAAAAAAAAAAAAAGAAAAAGAAAAGAAAATGACAAGAGCTCTATATCACAAAGATTAAACTCTTTCCATTAAACGTCACGCCATTCCCCTGCCCTCCCTAATGACTGAAGTTCATATTGGTATCCAACAGGGACCAGAAACTAAGCAGATTGCTGCTCAACTCCATGTCTGGCAGGGATCTGAGGGTGCCATACTGCTTGGGCTGGAATTTCACTTTAGGGCCTGGTCACCCAGCATGCCCCCGCCCAACATTCACATAAGCTGGGTTCCAGAAGACCTTCAATGTCTGGTCATGTCCCCTTCAAAGGGCAGTCGTCAAGAGGACAGAAGCAGCAGCCAGCAAATGTGGAATGCTCCTCCTACTTCAGAATGATGTGATAGCTATCACTGGTTTCTGCTGTAAAAAAGATGGGAGAAAGGAGTGAGTTTTTTTTGTTTGTTTGTTTTTGTTTTGTTTGTTTTTGTGGCAGGGTTTCTTTGTGTAGCCCTGGCAGTCCCGGAACTCACTCTGTAGACCAGACTGGCCTCAAACTCACCAAGATCCAACTACCTCTGCCTCCCGGGTGCTAGGATTAAAGGTGTGTCAAACCACTGCCTAGCAAGAAGGGGTGATCTTTAGCCACCTTTAGAACAGTAAGGAAGAAAACTATCTTGTGGGAGAGAATAACGAGTCAAATTGGATGGCCAGGTGTGGTGGCACAGACCTTGGTTCCCACTCTGCACAAGGCAGGAGCAGGTAAAGACATCAATCTTACACTTTTTCTGGGCCAGAGATACACAGAACGATGCTCTCACAGCGGTATGCAGTGGTCAGAGATACACAGAACGATGCTCTCACAGCAGTATGCAGTGGCAATAGTTTACATCAGACACATGCTCACTAAGATGAAACATTGGTATTCTACAATGTACTATGTTGCAAAGCGGTAACACTAGAAAGATTAGGCCTATTAAACACTTTACAAATATTTATAATTACACTTATTTATTTTTGGGGAGTGTGCACCATGGCATGCAAGCACTTGGAGGTCAGAGAACAATTTGTGGGAGTTGGTTCTTCTCTTTCACTACATGAGTTCTAGAGACTGAACTCCAGTCTTCAGGCTGGGTGCCACCCCACAGCTCTTACATGCTTTTTATTTATTTGTTTTAAAGGGTTACTTTATTTTTATTTTGTGTGTGTATGTGTTGCCTACATGCATGTACATGTATCACATGTGTACCTGAAGTGCCCTCTAAGGCCAGAGAGTGTTGGACCCCCTTGAACTGTAGCCATAAGCAATTATTATCCACATAGAATGTGTGCTGGGAACCAAACCTGGGTCTACCCCAAGAGCAGTAAACACTCTTAACCTCTGAGCCACCTCTTGAGGCCCTGCTTATTTGTCTCTGAGAGAAGATCTTACATAGTCCAGGCTTGTTTCAAACTCACTACATAGAGAATAATGCTAAACTCATAATTTTTTTGTCTCCACTCCCTAAATGCTGGGATTTCAGGTCTGTGCCACTACATCTGGCTTTTAAATACTCTTTTTTCTTGGGGGCGGGGGGGGGGGGGTGACAGGGTCTCTCTATGTAGCCTTGGCTGTCCTGGAACTAATTATGTAGATGGGGCTAGCCTCAAACTCACCAAGATTGCAATGCCTTTTCTCCTGAGTGCTGGCATTAAGAATTATTGATTTTCAGCATTTTCAACTTATACTGGGCTTACCAGGATGGGGCCTTACCATAAATGAATAAGTATGTGTAATAAAAACACATCTTGATTTCCTCCTTTGCTAAGCGAAGCTGTAAGAGAATGGTAGTGCTGCCAAGTATGCTTTCCTCAAAGGTGTCAGGAAGCTGCTTCACAGAGAGAACAATAACCAAGCTTCTCTCCATACACTCTTCCCATCTCCCTCTTAGGGAAGAAAATATGCACCCGGGAGGGATGCACATGCCTCTAATCCAAGCACCAGGGAGGCTGAGTTAGGAGTTTCCTAGTTTGAAGCCAGCCTGCGGTTCATAGACCACATTAAAATAAAAAAAGAAGTTTCTCTATTTTACCTCACAAAGGTAAAACATTAAAGATCTTTTTGTTGCTTAAGAACTAGAATGCATAGCCGGGCGGTGGTGGCGCGCGCCTTTAATCCCAGCACTCGGGAGGCAGAGGCAGGCAGATCTCTGAGTTCGAGGCCAGCCTGGTCTACAAGAGCTACTTCCAGGACAGACTCTAGAAACTACAGGGAAACCCTGTCTCGAAAAAAAAAAAAAAAAAAAAAAAAAAAAAAGAACTAGAATTCATACCAAGGCCTTGTGTATGCTAAGTTAAAACACTAGTCTGGAAAACCTTTAAAATTCTTTACAAAGGGGGCTGTGGAGCTAACAAAGAAAGTGCTGTCCTTGAGTCCCAGAACAAATATAAAACATGTCCTGTCCTGATGGTGCTGAGTGCATCTAGTCAGAGTGCTGAGAAGGTAGAGACACATCTTTAATGACAGTCAGTCTAGCCTTCTTGGCAAGTTCTAGGCCAGCAAAAAACAAAACAAAAACCCAATGGAACTGGAAAGACGGCTCAGTGGTTAAGAACACTTGTTGACTTGGATTTGGTTCCCAGCACCCATATGGCAGCTCAGAACAGTTCTTACCTCCAGTTCTGACCAACACAGCCCCGCTGTTTACACATGGTGCATATTACATACACTCAGGCACATACACAAAATGAATAATGTTTTTTAAGGGGGGGCTAGAGAGATAGCTTGGTGGTTTAAAGCACTGGCTGCTCTTCTAGAGGAATGTAGTTCAATTCCCAGCACCCACACAGCAACTCACACATCTGTAACTCTCGTCCAAGGCATCTAAGGCCTTTCTCTGGCATCTCAGATATACACGCAGGCAAAACAGCTATACATGTAAAAATGAAACTTTAAATATAATTTTAATAGATTTATATTAAGATAGAAAACATAAATTAAAAAAGGGTGGCTAGTGCCTGAGACCGTGCTCTGGCTCAACACATGCATGCTCACCCAGATGCATGTACTCTCTCTTATATTTATTTTGGGTTGACAATAAGGTTCAGTGGCGTAACGGTATTTGCTGCCAAATCTAATGACCTGAGTTTGGTTCCTAGAACCCACAAGGTGGAAGGACAGAACCAATTTCTATAGGTTGCCATATGATCTGTGTGTGCCATGGCACATGATAGCCCATCTCACACACACGTGAACAGACAATAAGTGTTAAAGCATGTTTTCGTATTTCATTACCTTTCATTGTGTCCAGGATAAAGCAGGCTTCTTCCTGAAAGTTCTGTATCATCTGAAAAAAACAACAAGATTTGCTGATCATTGCAGTGCTTCTTTTCATGACATTGTCCTGAAGTAGAAATTAAGCTCTTTTGTTTCTTCTGAATAGTGTAAAATTTTACGTTTACAACTAAGCTTGTGAACAGTGTAAGATAAGAATAACACTGCAGCTCTAGTTAGCTTAAAGATATCCATTAGTCAGCAAGCTTCAAATTAAAGAACCCATAAATTCCATAAGTCAGAACAACTAACTCTGAATGATACCTTAATCACTTACTTTGGGAGGTACTGGCAACGCCTAAAATCAATTCAAAAATTTTTCAAAATAAATCATAACTTTACAAACTAGTCTATTTTTAAGCTAAAAATAGCTTTACCTGAGCCTTCCTTCAAAATCAATAGCTAAAGAAACAAAGCATTTGGAAAATGTGGTGCTGAACAAGTCATGGTAGGAGGTAAATGTACTTAACTTCCACCTCAAGTTAGACCACTTTCTGTCCCACAGCCCTGAAGAAAGGCGAAGAGCATCCTTTAAGCAATCCAGAGCAGCAGCTGCCTGAGCAAGCTCTATCAGCTGACCGTGGACACCTCAGAAGGGTTTGGGAAGCATGATCAAAGGAGCCAGATTCCTTTTTTTCGAAAGAATTATTTATTTTACATGGCTGATCATTTTTCCTGTGTCCCTGTA
The DNA here is from genome assembly GCF_903992535.2 of Arvicola amphibius. Taxonomy (NCBI): domain Eukaryota; kingdom Metazoa; phylum Chordata; class Mammalia; order Rodentia; family Cricetidae; genus Arvicola; species Arvicola amphibius. The sequence continues at coordinate 59,579,898 of NC_052055.2, read as the reverse complement.
TGTGAAGCACATGCATTCCTGACCCCTGCAGAGGTCAGAAGGTACCAGATCCCTTGGAAGTGGAGTAGCAGTAGGTTGTGAGCCAACATCTGAGTGCCCAGAACTGAACTTAGGTTCTCTCACAGTACAACGAAAGCTCTAAACCACTGAGCCTCTGCCCAGACTCCACCTCTGATGGAGAGTTGACATGGCCCCTCAAGCGGTGCTGCTGCCCAGCCCTGCTCCAGCCCTGTACTACTGCTACACCTTCTCTCTAGGCGTTCAGCATCCAGGAAGCTCCGATGATGCAATGAGGTCAGCAGTTTCCAGGAGCTGAAAATTAACCCTTTCTACAGGAGAATCACAAACCCAGGGCTGATGGAACTGCAGAGTGTAACTGTCTCAAAAAGCAAAGGAGGGCAGACTCCAGTCCTGAGTGTTTGCCTACCATGCCTGTCCTGGCCTCTAGGCTCAACTCCAACATTTAAAAGAACAAAAACAAAGACACTCCTTTCTTTTTATTTTTTTCTCCCCTGACACAGGGTTTCTCTGTGTAACTCACTCTGTAGACCAGGCTGGCCTCACTTAGGGATCCTCATGTCTCTATCTCCAGAGAAATGGGATTAAAGGCTAAAACACTCCTTTATAATTTCTGTGATCCTATCACAGGGTTCGTTTACAAGAGAGGCTCCTAACTCCATGACAAAATGTGGCCAGGCCCAGCTTTATGCAGGAAGCCACAGCTGCCGAGAGCTCTAGGGTGTAAGACCTTCTCATAACAGCTGGGTTTTGGTAAGTTCCTCCTGGAGGCCATCTAGAACAATGGTTTGTAACATGGAGCATGCACTTCTCTGGGTGAACCCCAAGACTTTGTAAGAGGTACAAGGATATTAACAGGCTAATACAGGGGACCCGACTTCCAGATCTCCAACTTCCATATACCTTCCTCCACATGTGAGTGTCAGTGTCCAATTTGAGTGACCCAACCACAATTGTCAAAAGATGGATGGCTTGAGTCAGGCAGTGGTGGCGCACGCCTTTAATCCCAGCACTCGGAAGGCAGAGGCAGTTGGATCTGTGAGTTCAAAGGCAGCCTGGTCTACAGAGCTAGTTCCAGGGCTGTTATACAGAGAAACCCTGAAGCAATATTATTATAATTTTTGGTACATAACTAAGAAATTAAAAAATAAAACAAATTCAGTGATTCTGTTCTAGCAAAACCCCATTCATTCCTGCCTCTAAAAGTGCAATGCACTACCCATCCCTATCTCTCAGTTTAGGAAAACCAAGTTCACGGGGCTTCCATCCAGAGCGGAAAGTGGGACAGAACTGATGCTGAATTCTGTGCCATTTTCACAATTCGGGGGCAGCACTCAACTACAGATTGATTAAGCATGTATAGCATGGGCAAAGGGATTGGGTGATTTCATCAGTATCTCTAATAGATGGATGCTAGGGCTGGGAAGGCCTAGCTGGTACGGTACTGGTCTGGCATACATTAAGCCCTAGGTTTGACTGAGCATGCTAGTGCATGCTGTAATCACAGCATTTGCAACATGGACGCAGGAGTTCAAGATCATTCTTTTTTGTTTTGTTTTGCTTTTTGAAACAGGGAAAAGCTTTGGAGCCTGTCCTGAAACTAGCTCTTGTAGACCAGGCTGGCCCTGAACTCATAGAAATCCGCCTATCTCTGCCTCCCGAGTGCTGGGGTTAAAGGTGTGTACCACTACTGCCTGGCTTCAAGATCATTCTTAAGTGTATGGTGAGTTTGAAGCCAGCCTGCCATACATGAGATCTCATCTTAAAAAATCAAAAACAGAAACTAACCATTCCCCCATAAGAGATGCATATATAATTTTTTCCTCCTCTTTTGAGGATGTAAGGATTAAATCCAATGCCTTGTACATACTAAGCATGTTTACCTCTGAGCTATACTTCAACCCTTTAACTTGATATTTTATAAATACCTACTTGTTGTTTTTGGTCATCTCTATAAGTGTGATGATAATTCTATTCAGAGGAGATAAGTTTTCAACTTGTATTGAAGCAAATTATTTGGATTAAACAAATTGTTTCAAGGAAGCACAACAGGACAAAACCCGGGATTTTAAAGCATAAAAACGTAAATTTAAAAACTATGGGAGGACTAGCTTATTGTTTCTCCAGAGGACCTGGGTTCAGTTCAGCTCACAACCACCTGTTAACAGCAGCTCCAGAGGATTGGACACCCTCCTCTGACCACACACACACACAAACACACACACACACACACACACACACACACACACACACACACACACACACACACACACACACCCATTTAAAAACAAAACAAAAACAACTCTGTGGAAGTCAGGCTAGCACACATTTATAATCCCAGCAACGGGGAAGCAGAGGTGGGAGGATTGGAAGTTTAAAGTCATCCTTGGCTATCAAGGGGTTAAGGCTATCACAGGGCAGGAGCAATGGTTATGTCAGTGGTAAAGTGCTTGCTGTGGCCTGTGAGTAAGGACCTGAGTTTGAATTCCCAGAACCCATATAAAAAGCTGAACACGGTGCCATGTGCCAGTAAACCAGCAGGTCCTGGAGCTCATGACTGGCTTTACATAGGTAGTGGGGGTCCCAATGCAGGTCCTAACATCTGTTCAGCAGCCTCTTTACCAACTGAGCCATCTCCCTAACCCAATTTTAAAATGGCGTGTGTGTGTGTGTGTGTGTCTAGGAATGACATTTTTTTACTCAAGTGAGAAAACTTATAATTGTTCAAACTTTTTAAAGTTGACCTAAAAATGTGCAAAGGATACATAGTTGTGTCCAGCATGCATGTATGCATGTGTATGAGGTGTATATGTATGTGTGGTGTATATATGATATATATGCGCACGTGTATTCAGTATATAATCACACACAAAGGCCAAACTCCAATATCACTGCCCACCGCGTTTTCTAAAGGGAATCTCACGGCACCGGGAGCTCACTCCTCCATCTAGTCCCATCGGCTGGGCTGGCAGAGCACAGGCTCCAGTGAGCCTCCTGTGCTAGGGTTACAGGCACATGGAGGATGAGCACAGCCAAACATGGTGCTGGGATCTGAACTCTTATCCTCACACTTGTGCAGCAAGCACTTATAATTACTGAGCCACCTCTCCCTCACCAGATTTTGGTTTTATCTTTTTTTTGAGGAGGGAGGGGGAGTCACCATTTCATGTATGCCAGGTGGGCCTTGAAGTTACTACATAGAGATGAACTTGTATTCATGATTTTCTTGCCTCTACTTCTCTTTGTGATGGGGCTACAGGGGTGCATCACCACCCCCAACTTTATACATAATTTTTAAAAAATTAGGAGGTGAGCAAACAACAAAATCTAAGGCAGTCACAATGGTTCATGCCAATAGTCCCAGAAACCAAGAATGTGAGGCAGGAGGATCATGTGAACCCACAAGTTCAGGGTCCATCGGGCCAAAACTGCAAGACCATGTCTGTTAAAATTTTTAAAAGAATTAAAATTAAAAAGCTAAACCTTTCAGTAGAAAACAGAGTCCAACCCTGGCAGAGTACTCTTTGTCTTAGTGCCGTCACAAACTAGGGTATGGTAGGTACTTCAACAGGACTGAGAAACTGACCTCATCGCTGATGAGCACATGGATTCCTGTTGGCCCTTGCTTGTAAATCTGGCTGATCTGGTGAGGAGAAATACTGAAAAGTTGAGCAATTTTTTCTGTTAATTCAACAGCTGTCAGTTCTTCTAGATAGATAGCATGGTACACTGCAAAAGAAAGCACAGCAGTCAGTGGAAAGGCCGTCTGCACTGCAGGCGACTGTTCCTGTTGTAGAGACCCACCCGTCACACAGCCGTCCTGAAGACCCTGCCTCTACTGCCCTTTTTCAATGTGAACTAGGAAAAGTTACTCAGAAATCTAGTCCTTTCCTTTTCCTAAAGACTGGAGGACAGAAAATCTACAGCGCGATGGACATTACTAGTTTTAAGAATTCAAGCATAACCAGGTGGTGGCGCACACCTTTAATCTCAGCACTCAGAAAGCAGAGGCAGGTGGATTTCTGTGAGTTTGAGGCCAGCCTGGCCTATAGAGCGAGTTCCAGGACACCAGGAACACACAGAGAAACACTGTCTCAAAAAATAAACAAAAAAGCCCAGAGACAGATATTGGGGTTCAAGCTGAGGACCAGAAAAGCAAAGCAGCCAACCACTAGAGAAACCTTTCACCTCTACCAACTCTGCAGACCAAAAGGGCGAGATCCTGTCTCCATGAATCCTCAGACTGCACTAAGACTGCCTTATATTCCTCTCTAGTGCTGGGATCAAAGGCGTGACCTCTGTTTCTCTATTAGACTGATTCACTCTCCTGTAGCTCAGGGTGGTCTTGAGTTCTGGGATTAAAGGTGTGTGCCACTATTCCCTGGCCTATAAGGCTAACTAGTGTAGCTAGCTTTGTTCTCTGGTCTTCAGGCAAGTTTTATTTAATAAAATTCAAATAAAGTATCACTATATAAGCATATAAAAAGTACTGGAATAGCACCTGGCATAAATTATGAGCTCAATAAATGTGGGCAATTGCTATTACTTCCAGAACTCTAATGCTGAATTGGTCTAAATTCCATTACACCTGCCCATGAGTCATCACTTCTTTCTTCCTATCTGTGCTGGTCTGCCTAGAACAACCTACCGAAGAAAGTACCATTGGAATCTCCATCTTCCTGCTTCTGTTGTGGTGGCTGCTGCTGCTCCCTCAACTGTAATGATTCCTGACAGACATAGATGGTCAGCCGTGGACGCACCATCCTGCGAGGGGAAGAAAAGGACTGTCAGCTTTACACTGCCTTCCCATCATAACATTGTAAGCACGCCTACAGGTAGGATTTGAGTCCCTACATCACTGAGCAGAGCAGAGAGGAACTCTATTAGTGCTATTTGTTTCCTTATCTCCCAGTGGTGGGCTTTGTTGTTTAAGCTGATTGATTCCAACAAGAGGCACCATTTAAGCTTCTAAATTCTGCTCTCCCTGAAGTTAGACTTGGGGCTAGCTAGCACTGCGGCTCAGTAGTAGACTGTTGGCCTGGCATGCTTAAGGCCCTGGGCTCCGCTCTCAGCATTGAAAGGGGAAATAGTAGGAAGGGAACACTAATGTTAGCTTAGACCGGGCAGTTCAGGCTCCTCATTCTCCCAAGATTTCTTCACTAAACCCTGACTTTGACTATTGATTGTTTCTTTGCATGACAATGTAGTGCCTACAGTCAATGGAGTTTGTGAGTTTTGGAGTTATGGTTAGAAATATTCAAAATGTAAGAGTCACCATTTTATGTAAGGGTCAGGTTCTATATATGCTCTTTACTTAAAAATACTAATATACGACAGGCAAGATGGCTCAGTTGGTAAAGGTGTTTGTCAATTGAGTTTAATCACAGGGTGGAAGCAGAGAACTGGTCCCTGCAGTTGTCCTTTGATCTTCATATGACCCCCAGATGGGGGGGGAGAGGGAGGGAGGGCGCGAGGAGGGAGGGAGAAAAGAGAAGGGGAGGGAGGGAGAGAGAGGGGAAGAGTGGGAAAGAGTGGGAGGGAAGGGACGGGAAGAGCAGAGGGCAGAGAGGGAAGGAGGGAGGGGAGAGAGAGAAGGACGGAGGAGGGAGAGAGGGGAAAGAGGTGGCGAAGCAGAGGGACGGAAGAGGAGAGTGGAGGTAGAGGTAAGGAGGGAGGGAGGGGGAGAGAGAAGGAGGGAGGAAGGAGGAGGGAGGGAGAGGGGGAAAGATGGAGAGAGGGAGGGAGGGAAGAAGAGAGGGAGGCAGGGGGAGACGACACTGCACAGCAAAGTGGATGATCTCATCTCCCTAGCGCCTGTGGGAGCAGCCTCTCTCCCTCCCACTTACTCTTAGCACTTCTTCTTCTGGTCACCTCGTTCTTTTCCATTTCTAAACACTTCTTAGATAACACTCTTAAAAATAAAGGATCTGTTACTAACTTTTAAATTCTCAATTCTATTACCTATCATATTTATTTTTGTTGCACTACAGATTGAACCCAGGGCTTTGCACATGTGAGGCAAAGGTTTTTCCACTGAGCTACAGCCCCAGTCTTTGAAAAATCTTCTTTCCTTGGGTCACTAATCCTTGAATTTCTGACCACTAGGCCATCTTCCAACTTCATGCTTGAATTTAAAAAGTTGTACATGTGTGTGTGTGTGTGTGTGTGTGTGTGTGTGTGTGTGTATGCCCACAGAGGCCAGAAGAGGGCTTCAGATCTCCTGGAGCTGGAGTTCCAGGTAATGGTGAGCCACCCAATGTGGGTGCTGAGAACCAAACACAGGTTCTCTAGAAGAGCAGGAAACACACTGAACTCTGAACCATCTATCTTGCCCTTAATCCTTGAATTTTTATCTCCTTCTGTGGTGGTTTGAAAGAAAAATGGCCCCCAAAGGGAGTAGCACTATTAGGAGGTGTGGCCTTGTTAGAGGAAGTATGTCACTGTAGGGGCGGGCTTTGAGGTCTCTTGCTCAAGCTTCACTCAGTGTCACACTGAGACCATTTCCTGTTGCCTGCAAGATGAGATGTAAGACTCTCAGTTACTATTCCAGCATCATGTCTGCCTGCACACATCATATTCCCTGACATGATGATGATAATGGACTGAACCTCTCAACTGCTAGCCACCCCAATTAAATGTTTTTCCTTTATAAAAGTTGCCATGGTCATGGTGTCTCCTCACAGCAACAGAAACCCTGACTAACACACTTTCCTTTAAGTTTTCCAATACTGCTAGGGTAGCAGCACACTCCTGTAACTTCAGCATCAGGAGATAAAGAAGACCAGGAACTCAAAGCTTTATCCTCAGGTACATACAGAGGTTGAGGCCAACCTGAGCCATACGAGACTGTGTCTCAAAAACAAGATTTCCGAGACTATAGTCAGTTCAATGCATTATGTTTGTATGGTATGGAGATACAAATTCTTAATAATTAATTATTCACTGACTCGATTCTGTTGTCACTGATCTAATTTTCCCCTATCAATTATTATTACTAAGCTAAACATGATACTACATGCCTGTAATCCCAGCACTTAAGTGGTTGGGGCTGGAAGCTCTGAGTCCAAGGCTAACTACTACACAGCAAATTCAAAAAAATAAAAAATAAGAAACATTTAAAAACGAAAAAAATAGGGCCGGGCGGTGGTGGCGCACGCCTTTAATCCCAGCACTCAGGAGGCAGAGGCAGGCGGATCTCTGTGAGTTGGAGGCCAGCCTGGTCTACAAGAGCTAGTTCTAGGACAGGTTCCAAAGCCAAGAGAAACCCTGTCTCAAAGAACAAAAAACAAAAACAAAAACAAAAAAACAAACAAAAATGAAACAACTCCCCCCATCTCAAAAAGGATTAAGATGACCCTTTTTTTTTTTGAGACAGGGTCTCACACTACATAGCTAGTCTGGAACTTAAATATATACACACACACTCTCCACAGAGTGTCCTTTCTAACTACATCAGGGTATTCTATAGATCATAAAGTTGCTTTATTTTGTTCGTTTTGTTGAGACATGGTCTCTGGTAGTCCAAGGTAACTTGAAGCTGCTACAAAGTCAAGAATGGCCTTGAACTCTTGGTCTTCCTGCCTCACCCTCCTAGGAACTGGAACTATAAGCTGAGCTACATGCAGTTTGTCTGTCCTTTCAAAGCTCTTAGCACTACCTAAAACACCTACTACTTTTCTTTATGGGCACACTGTCATCAGTGTACCTCCAGAGCCTGCAATAGTACCTGTCTTCTGATAAAGACACCAACTATTTACCCGAGGAAAGGACCTGGACACTCTGAGAACTCCCTATCACAAGGAGTTATTTGGATCAAATGTAAGAAAGATATTCTACATTTATGTTTACTTGGTACATAATGGGATTTTTTTAATAAAGTTTTTTCTTTGAAAAGAAATAAAATATTTCTTTAGCATGCACACATGCTGTGTGCAAGTGTGTGTCTCTGTGTTTGTAGTGGGGCACATCTCAGAGTACATGTGGAGGGTGGAGGTCAAAGGACAACTTCTGAGAACGAGTACCTCCTCCATGTGCCTTGACCTCTTTACCTATTGAATTCACTGGACCAAGACTAGAATTTTCGAGACAGGGTTTCTCTGTAGCTTTGGAGCTGTCCTGGAACTAGCTCTTGTAGACCAGAGTAGTCTTGAACTCACAGATATCCACCTGCCCATGCTTCCCGAGTGCTGGGATTAAAGGTGTGCGCACCACCGCCCGGCTAGAAATTCTTTTTTTTTTTTTTTTAAGTTTTGACAAGACGTATTTATCTGTGCAAAATTGTGCAAAATTCCAGAATGTAAACTCATCTGAAATCCAATCTGACTGGTATCTTAACCACTGGCATCTAAGAACACATACCGGCCTTTTAATGCATTAAAAAGTCTGATTCCATCTGCAGGGCCGCAGATTTGGATCACATCATCTCTAGTTAGTTTCAATAAATCTGCCCCTGGAATAAATACGGGACAAAAAGGTTAACAATAGAGGCAAAAATTATTTTCGTAAGTGACTTTTAAAGTGGACTCTACTTTGAGGACACCTCATCAGCAGTCCGTTAAGAGTCTTTTGCAGTGAACAAAGCCCTTGTGACCTGGCCTCTGCCTCATCTTCTATCTCAATCCTCATCCAATTAACTTTTCCACTTAACCCTATGCTTTGACCAGACAGGGTGCTGAACGGGCCGGTTGCTTTTTCTGTCGGAAACACCTTCCACATTATGACAGGCTCAGACCGCCCCTCCCAGCTTCACCTCACACTGCTGCGCTAGTACTTATCTAGTAGGTTCCGTTTGGATTTTTCTTTTACACAGATGATAAAAGAATGCTCTAATCAGTACACCTTATCAACTATATGTTCTTACACAGATGCCCAGAGAGGCCCCTTGATAAAGTATTACACGGAATACACATTTAAAAAGTGCTATACAGAATAAACATTTTATGGTTTAAATGAGTTCAAACTGAAAGCTGCTTATTTTTTTAATTATTTATGTGTGCACTGGTGTTTTGCCTGCATTTTAAGTCTGTGTAAGGGTGCCAGGTCCCCTGGAACTGCAGTTACAGACAGTTGTAAACTGCCATGTGGGTGCTGGGAATTGAACCCAAGTCTTCTGGAAGAGCAGCCAGGGTTCTTAACCACTGTGCCATCTCTCCAGCCCCTAAGCTGCTTCTTTTTAAGAGTCTCCCAGTACAATTGCAGCCAATTCAAAGTGTTTGATAAAATTCTTTTTATCAGAAAAAACAGACTGAGACACCGCCACACACCATGTGGACACCAAAAGGCCCTACGATGCACATGAGTACCCCATGCTGGAGAAGGCAAAAGGAAAAACTAATCTAACCTGAGAAGTTGGTGAAGAGCCTAGTGAATGTGGAAAACCGGTTTCGATGCAACCACTGTTGGGTTTCCTGAGGCGTGGTTGTTGGCAAGAGGTTCTGAAAGAGAAGACATTCTTTTGCATTTGAATAGTTCACCTGATACCTCATTAGATAAAATAACCAATCACTTCTGCACCCTACAATCACACAGGTAGTGTCTGGAAACTGTTTCTATCACACAGGGTCTTCTCTAACCATGAGAGAGATATTTCACTATCAAACTATAAGATCTTCACAGTCAAGGGATCCTGTAGTGGCAGCTACATGGGAAATCACATGAGCCTACAGCTCACACTAGACCAGCCTGGGCGATACAATGAGATCCATAAAAAGAGAAGAAAAAGCAGCCAGCTGGGGTAGTGTACACCTGTAATCCCAGCACTTGCAAGGCTGAGGCAGGATGACCACTATGTATCCTAAGCCAGTCCAGGCTGCATAGTGAGTTCAAGGACAGCCTGTGATGTACAAAGTTTGGCTAAGAACAAGCAAACACAACAGCTTTCAAGGTCCTGCTTGCATTTATTTTGCTTCCGGTCCCTAGGATAATTTCCAGTTGGCTGAAATTCGATAAGCGTGGGTGAGTAACAGTCTCTAGCCGGCTAGCCCACTGGCATCTGGCAATCACAGTCACTAAACAGCACTGCACATTACGATAACTGACATTGCTTTAGACTTACGTCAGTGACTGGAGGAGGTGGCTCTGGCTGGTGGTTTGGTGAGCCATTTCTAAGGAGAGACATTGAAAATGAAAGGATGAGTCCATGGTACACTCTGTAGATTACATCATGCTTCCATGTCATGGTGACTCTTAAGTTGAGAGCTAAAAGGATCTCTACTTTATCTGAAAACATTCTCTAACCCAGTGCTTCAGCTGTGTGCTGATTAACTCAGAAATTTCAGGGAAAGGGAGAAACTATGTCACTGAAACATTTTTTTTGTAACTGAGGAAACTAGGAAAAACATCAAAATTTCAGTAAATAGAAACTGATAGATTAAATTATGGCATAATAAATATCTGCAAGGGGCTAGAGATACAGTCAGCAGTAAAGCATCTCCTAGGCTGCATAAGCTCTGAGCTCCACAAAGGGAAAAACACTGGCTATAAAAGTCCTAGTGCTTCACTGCTATAATTATGCATTACTATATTAACCCTATCAGCAGCCACACACACAACACAGAAGAATCAGAAGAAACTGTATGCTATGACCATACACGGGGCTGGGCACGGTAACCCGCGCCTCAAATCTTGGAACTCAGGAGGCAGAGGCGGTGGATCTCTATGAGTTCAAGGAAAGCCTGATCCACATAGCCAGGTCCAGGTCAGCCAAGGCTAAGTGAGACCCTGCTCAAAAAATCCAAAGACAAACAAATAAAAGCAACAACAACAAAATAACTATTTTGCTGTCCTGGGGGTTGAAGCCAGTTCCTTCTTTGCATGTGCTAGCAATTGCTATCCCACCGCACTACCTTGGTTCTTCAAAACAATTATTTTTCTGAGCTGCCTTGTGAGTGCTGAACTGAACTGGGTCCTTTCAGAAAAACAGCCAACGCTCTGAACTGCCAGGTCCTCTCTCTAGCCCCTATTTGTTAGTTTTTAAATGTTGGTTAATTGTATATGCTGCTGGGTAGTGCAGGTGCAGGTGCGAGGACAGTCCTGTGGGGTCAGTTCTCCTTCCATCTTTACGTGGGTTCTGAGGATCAAGGACTGCTGGGCTTGAGAGGCAAGAACTGTGCGCTCAGAGCTATCTTGCTGGTCCAATTCATTTTTAGATCTACTTACTCACCTGCCCGCCTGCCCACCCATCCATCCATCCTTGAGAGTGAATGTGTCTGTAAGAGTATACCCAAAGATCCGTGTCAGTGTGTATACCTAATTATCTACCTACCTATCTATCCATCCATCTGTGAGAGTGTGTGTCTGTGAAAGTATATGCAGTCAGTGTGTATATCTAATTATTTACCTACTTACTTACCCATCCATCCATACTTATCCATCCATCTGTGTGTGTGAGTGTGCATGTGTGTATGTGTCTGTGAGAATATATCCAAAGATCCATGTCAGTGTGTATACCTAATTATCTACCTACCCATCCATCCATCCATCCACCTGTGAGTGTGTGTGTGTGTCTGTGAAAGTATACTCAAAGATCCACGTCAGTGCATATACATAAATGTGGAAGCCAGAAGAGAGCACTGGTGAAGCTAAATTATAGGAGTTTGTGAGATGTCTAGCTGATTTCATGGATGTAGGTTCTAAACTCTGGTTCTCACGACTGGGAAGCAAGCACTCTCACCTACTGAACCATATCTCTGGCTCCCCAATCCATTACAGTTAAAGTTGACTCAAAATTAGTGCTAATTTGTCATTCAACATTTATCTAAAAAAAAAAAAAATTATCTCCACAGTTTTGTTTTTCTTGTAGTTTCTTTTAATATTTATTTTCTTTATGAGAGAAAAAGTTGAGAAAAATGTAAAACTCAACTCTTAAACTGCAGGTATTTTAAAACGCCTCCAAATGGACAGCATCATGCCCCAAAGGGTAATAAAAAGAAATCCCTTTATTTCAAGAGCTCCTCTGGTCCAGATGTAGTGGTGCACATCTGTAGTCAGCTACCTGAGAGGCTGAGGCAGGAGGATGGTAGGCTCCAGGAGTTCAAGGTAAGTTTAGAAACACAGCAAAGACCACCATATACAAACAAACAAACAAACAAACAAAAAATGAAACGTAGTGTAGCAATGGCAGCTCATGCCTATAACCCCAAGATTAGGGAGTCTGGCAGCAGGACTGCTGTGAACTTAGGGCTAGCCTGCTATATAATGATTCAAGGCCAGCCTGGAATAGTATACAGCAAGGCCCTGTCTTAAACAAACAAATCCCTTTTTCTTCTCCATTTCTGTCATAGTTATTCAAACTCAGTAATGACATCAGGGCTTTAGACAGATGTATTCCTTTTTTAACTAATACCAAAAAGAGTAACTGTTATATTCAAATATTTAAGCTACTTTTTAAATCTTTTAAGAAGTAGGTTAAATACAGTATAAACAAATCCAAATCCAAACTGAAACATCATAGCCCGACAGTTTGTTCCTTTTTTTATATGCTTGTGGTGGTTGTTGTTGTTTCCTTCTTCTATATGCTTCTTAATTGTGATACTGAAGATCAAACCCAAGGCCTAATGCATGTCAGCCAAATGCTCTACTATTAACACCTCAGGCCTCATGACGATTCTTAAAACAAGAAAAAAAAATGTCTATACAACCGTGTTTCTAATTCCCAGGCCCACTCTCTGGGGCAAATCTGAAAAGGAAAGACAACAAACACAAAGCAAACAAGATAAGGTTCATCAAAAAAACAAAACTAAAATCTCCCATAGAAGAAGTCACTTGACACTATCTGATACTACCTGACATTGACACCATGTGATGCTGCCTGACACACTCTGATGTCACCTGACACCCTCTGATGGTACCTGACACCTTCAGATGCTACCTGACACTGTCTGATGTTACCTGACACCATCTGATGTCACCTGACACCATCGATGTTACCTGACACCATCTGATGTTACCTGACACTGTCTGATGGTACCTGACACCCTCTGATGCTACCAGATACCCTCTGATGCTACCTGACGCCATCTGATGCTACCTGACACTGTCTGATGTTATCTGACAACCTCTGATGCTACCTGACACCACCTGATGGTACCTGACACCCTCTGATGGTACCCGAAACCGTCTGATGGTACCTGACACCCTCTGATGGTACCTGACACCGTCTGATGTGACCTGACAGCATCTGATGTGACCTGACACCGTCTGATGTGACCTGACACCATCTGATGTTACCTGACACCGTCTGATGTGACCTGACAGCATCTGATGTGACCTGACACCGTCTGATGTTACCTGACACCTTCTGATGTTACCTGACACCTTCTGATGTTACCTGACACCATCTGATGCTACCTGATACCCTCTGATGTTACCTGACACCGTCTGATGTTACCTGACACCTTCTGATGTTACCTGACACTGTCTGATGTGACCTGACACCATCTGATGTGACCTGACACTGTCTGATGTTACCTGACACCTTCTGATGGTACCTGACATTGATTGATGTTAGCTGACACCATCTGAGGGGAAAAGTTCTTAGATAAAACTCCATCTCTTTTCAGGAGAGCCCAAACCTTAACCAGTACAAAAACTTGTCAAAGAATGACCAGATGGAAGCACTTATTAATTTGGAAAGAACTTAATAATGGAAATGTAATAAAAGAATACATATTTAGTTCAAATATAACCCAAATGCATTTCTTAGACTTACCCTTCCCCAAGAGAGAAACTGCTATGGGAACTGTTGAAGCCAGGTGATGGGGAATTGTTGACATAGGTAATCTCAGGCCATGGGGAGCACTGAAAACAAAGGAGAACGTAGGGAACAGGAAAGGATGCTCTGTCAGTCAGTGCTCCCCGAAACACTCTCACTTCACTAGCACACCTTCATCAGTCAAGAAAATATGAGCAGGACCAAGTTTAGACTAGGCTGGAAAGGACTATATACATATATATGCTTTGTAATTTATTTTTTCTTTTGTGAATGACACTTATAAGAATGGCGATGCAGCCCAGTAATAGAGAGCTTGCCTAACATACACAAGGCCCTCGGTCTGATCCCAGGCCCACAGAATGAATGAATGAAAAAGAGTAAAAATTATGAACTAAAAAATCCTTTTACCTCTGTGAGTATGGTTGTTTCATAGGAAGGTTGGTATTTTTCTTTTTCATGGGGTGTTCGTTTCTCCATTTTCTCTCTATCAGTTTTTTGTTTTCTGTCTGCACCTTTAGGCTGAAATGAGAAATAAGTTGCTTTAAATTCAAGTAATCACACTTTGACCCAGAAATAATACTCTTAAATACTCACAAATAAAACAAAGGTGTTAGTACAGTAATGTAAAGACTCTGTGCATCACCCTCACCATCTGAAAATAGGATATTTAAATGTTTGATGCAGTTGGAAAAATAGATAAACCACTAAAATACAGAGCTAACTGAAAAAAACATAAAGTCTCAAAACCACGCATACAGTAAACTCCCATATATATGTACCTATGCATACACGTTCATTAAAGAACAGAAGGGACCAGGACATGTGTAACAAATTGTGACAATGGTAACCTCTGGAGAGAGGTTACAGGTTTGGGAAGAGTAAGTGAGGGAGATTACAGTACAGTGTCCCGTGTATTTTAGGTCACTGACTCACTGCTGCCCTTCCCTCCCTCCCAGCTTCCTTCTTGATTTTTTTGAGATGGAAACTTGCTGTGTAACATACTCCTAGTTCATCTGACCTTGATATGTAGCCCAGGTTGGTACTGATTACAGCAATCTTGCCTCAGGCTCGCAAGTGCTAAGACTAAAGATGTCAGGCCACTACACTTGGCCTGAATTTCTTGCAATGAGAATATATTTATTCATTATGATAAAAACAAAGTAGGGAATGGTGGCACATACTTTTAATCTCAGCAGAAGCAGGAAGATCTCTGAGTTCGAGAACAGCCTGTTCTACAGAGTGAGTTCTAGAACAGCCAGGGCTACACAGAGAAACCCTGTCTCAACACCCCACCCCAAAGAGGTTTAAGGCCAGTGCATGGTTCAGGATACCTTGAAGACTTTGATCTGGCAGCTGGCCGAGTGCAAGTGCTCAGTGTATTCCCCATTCTCATTTTCCTTGAAGGTATCAATTTGTACTCGGAATGGCACCCCCTTCTCTCCACCATGCTTCCTCATAGTGAACTCTGTGCTGATGCAGTGCACCTGGAAGGAAGTGACACCATGGCTCCTGTGCCACTAGCCAAACCAGCCAGCCATGCTCTGGAGCCACTAACAGAGGCAAGACTTTTAATAGACATTCATCAATATATATTAAATTCTTTCCATTTCTTACAGTCTAATGGAGGAAGTTAGAAACATATTACTAATTTACAAATGTAAGCAAGTAAATTTACAGACCTAATGCCATCAAAGACGCTGTTTCAAAAAAACTAAACAACAAAAAAGGCTGCTTGAGGAACTTAATGTATTAACTCCTCTGAGAACACTAAGCTACCAAAACGTTAGTAAACTTTCATCTAGATTTAAAAAGGAGGCACAATCGGGCTTGGAAAACAGTAAATACGAAAGCTCAGACGTAATAGGGAAGATCTGCTTGGCTCCTGCTGACCACTCGCTGGCGTGGCTCGGCTGCTTACTCATTCTAGGCCTCAGAGTCTATTCTGGGCTACACAGATGGTTCAGCTGTTAAGAACACACACTATTCTTACAGAGGACCCAAGTTCAGTTCCAACACCCACATCATGTGGCTCACAACTGCCTTTAACTCCAGCTCTAGTGAGATTAAATGCCTCTGGCCTCTGTAAGTAAGTAAATTTACAAACCTAATGCCATCAAAGACCCTGTCTCAAAAAAAAACCAAACCCTTTGTGGGCACCTGCACTCATGCATAAACCCATACTTTAATGAACATAAACATAATCTAAAAATAAAAGAATATTTTTAAATATAAAATTATAAATTAAATATTTCAAAGACTCTCCCTGTTCTAAAGAACTATTATTCAAAGTCTTAAAGCAATGTTTACAAAGTTGTAACATAGTGATAACCTTAATGGTAAGTATTCAATGAACTACTGGTTGAAATTATTACAAATAAACAAATTCTGAGGAATTAACCCAAAGGACATAATGACATATGCAAATCAAACTTTAAGTTTATGTGTGTTCAAAATAACTATAGATAACAATAAAAAAAATCGAACAATTTACCAGTTACATAATTGTTATGTAAATTACCTACAATCAATGAATGGTATATTATATAGACAACAACAAACATTCTAATTGCGTAAAATCAGAAGAGCAATTAAAAGACTCTTCATATTGAGATGCCTGAATCTGATAGGCTAGAACCCTGAAAAATAGGGGTACAAGTCAGTGAAAGAATGTGTGGTTAGCATGCAGAAGGCTGCAGGCTCAAGTCCCAGCATGTGTAGCACACGTGCATGCACACAACTCATATGCAAACAAGAATCTTTTGTTTGTTTTGAGATGGGAGTCTCTCTATGTAGTTCTGGTTGTCCTGGATCTCAATATGTAGACCAGGTCGGCCTCAAATTCATAGACATCTGCCTGTGTCGGAATTAAAGCATGAACCACCATGTCCACCTATATATAGTGTTGCTAGTTTATTGTTTGAGATATCAGCTCACTGCCTTGAACTCACTATGCAACTTTGATCTTCCTACCTCTACTATCCAAGTGCTAAGATTAGAGGTGTGTATCACCACACCGGATTTATGGGGTACAGGGGATCAAATCTAGGACCTCATGTATGCTAAGCAAGCACTCTACCAATTGAGCTACATTTCAAGGCCTGGTATGTTTTAGTCTTTAAAAAAACAAACTGGTAGAACAGGTGCTCTCTGTAGCTGTGATGGCACCTGCAATGCCTTACCTGAATAAACACAGACGTCCTCTTCGCTGGATCCCACAGGAACTCCACTGTATTTAGCTGGGTAGGATTGGCCCTGGGATCAATTATACCCACAGACATTGGAATATCTGAGAAATATAGCAGGAATCACTGAACAATTCTGAGGACTCCTCGTTTTTGTTTTTAATATGGGGGTCTTGATGCACTGCCTAGGCTGAAGCAATTCTCCTGCTTCAGTCACTTGAGAAGCTGGAACTGTAAGAATGTGTCACCATGCCCGTCCGTGCCTTCCGTGGTTTGAAGTAAGAGAGCAACTGACTGTGATGGATTAAGTCTATCTACTAGCTCTAATATGAAAATTAGGAAACTTTTTGAGACTCATTCATCCTGTTTCTACCTCTTGAGAACTGGGTACAGAAACTTATAAATATTGTTAAATATACAGAGTATTTGAATGCTACTGGTAAAAAGCATTACAGGCATTTCTGGGGGAAAAAAGATTAAAAATAGAACTGGAATATGGTCCAACACACCCACTTCTTAGTAATGAAACAGAAGCCTTGAGTGTAGTGGCTCATATTAGCAATCTGTACTCAAGACAGTCAGGAGGGTTGCCATGAGTTCAAGGCCAGCCTGGGTTACAGGCTACAGAGTGACATCTTGCTTCAGACAAACAAGAAACCAAAGCAGAGTCTCAGACAAATATTATTATGTCCATGTGCACAGGAACGCTATTCAAAAGAGCCCAACAGTAAAAGCTGTCCGTGTCCCTCACAGGCGAGAAGCAAACAGAATGTAGTAGACACTGGATTACTCTTCTGCCTTGAAAAGGAAAGAAATTCTGACACATGCCGCAACATGGCTGAATCTTGAAAGGCCGATGCCAACTCACAGAAGCCAGTCACAAAGACAAATACTGCATGAGGTGCCGGAAGCAGACAATGACAGGCAGGAGAGGGACTGACAGGCTGGGAATAAACAGAATGAAGAGCTACTTATGTGGAGCACAGGTTTCAGTCTTACAAGACAAAAAAAGTTCTGCAAATGGACAATAGTTATAATTAACAAAGTAAATGCACTTAATATTATTCAATGGCCTAAAATGGAAAAAAATAAGCTTTATATTATATATGAATACATATTTTATATTACCACAGTTCAAAACAAATGTACTCTGAAACAATAGACAAACTGCTTTGGAACTTGATGTCCATGTCCTACTCAATCCTGATGCCAACTTCACAAGTGAAGCAGTAAGTCACTTCAGGGTCCCTGCTAATTAGCCCTGAAGCACTCCATCAGGACTCAATGGGGAAGCCTAATAGGGAACCAAATCTAGACGCAGGCAGACGTTCTCCGAGCAGCAGCTGCTCTTGACTCACCTATGTCGAGAATCCTGTCTCCAGGCCGGTTCCACCTCCAGCCTTCCAGCTGCTGGTGCTCAGTGTACTGCAGCCGCCTGTCGTGGAACACTACCCGAAATATGCTCTAAAGGAAGGACAATGTCAGTCCACAGGAGTCTAGAAAACCAGTTCAGACAAAAGAAAACTAGCGGAGTTAATGCTAGCTGCTAGACACAATCTAGCGTTTCCTGCGCCTTTCTGAAGACGTTCAAGCTGTCTGCGTGCATCTTATAGACACTCTCACATACGACCTCTGTGTTTGCTTCAGGTGAGGATTAGAAACCATATAGCCCAGACTGGCATCAGACTTTCCATTTTAAGCCATAAGCATGGATGTTTATCTGTGTGCCGCATGGGTGGGTGTGCATGTGTGCATCTGGGGTTGTACCACAGCACTCATGTGCAGCAGACAAAATGAGGGAGGGAGTCTCTTCTCTCCTTTCACCATGTGAATCCTGGGAATCAAACTCAGGGTGGCATGTCTGACAGCAAGCACTTTTATATAGTGAGCCATGTCTCTAGCCCTGGCACCAGACAGACTCTTGATCCTCCTTCCTCAGCCTCCAAACGCTGGGGCCATACATCATCTTTACAGTGAACTGAGAATACACTCTTAAGTGAAGTCGAGAGGGTCTCACTGTGTAGCCCAGTCTGATCTCAGACTCACTACACAGCCCAGTATAGCCTTGGACTCCCAGTCCTCCAACTACTATACCACCAGAACCATTACATGAAGTACTTTTTCTTTTTGTAATGCTTATTACATTTCCCTCTTTCTTTCCTTATTGGGGGAGGGGGGTTGCACACCACAGATTCCTTACACCACATAGGTGCCAAGGACAGAATTCAAGTATTCTACCCTTGACAGCAAGCATTTTCACCTGTTGAGCCATCCTGCTAGCCTTATGAAGCATTTCTATCACATCACATAATCCAGCCTAAACCTCCAGGTAGGTATGAAACACATACTAGGACCCACTCGCCAATACTACATACAGCCTATAAACACTGAGGGTCAATAGGCTACTCCCAGCTATGTTCCTTATGCTAGCCTCCCTTTGTGGAGGTAGCTGCCAGCCTCCCCACACACTCTTACAGGCACTGATAAAACTCCTGTACTAAGTGCTGTGAGTTCCCCAAATTCTTACCGTCAGTTGACAAAGAGAACTCTATTCATTAACAGTAGCTCTGGGGTTTTGGTTCTGTTTTAAATTTTTTATTTTATGGACAAAAAGTGTGCAGGTCTCCTTCACTGGGTAGGTAGTCCTGGATGATGCATTCAATTTAGTGAAGTCAATATCCTTTCGTACTTCTGGAAACACTGTGACCCATGTGCTGCCCTAATCTTCAGGTCAGATCACACAGGTCTGAGCAGACAAGTCAAAAGTGAGGACCCTGACACACACAAAATTATCGTTAATATTAAAATCCTTAAGAAGCTGATTTTACATCACCCAAAAACAACTCCAGTAGGAATCTCTCCTGAACAAGGACTTGCAATTGCAAGCCTTCTACAAGTCTGCAAAACCTATGTGAGGCCCAGCAAGATGGCTTAGCAGGTAAGACTGACAACCTTGAATTCAATCCCTGGAACCCATGTGGTAGGAAGAGAAAACTGAGTCCCTCCAGATAGTGTCTGACTTCCACACTCAAATCATGACATGTGTACACACCTACAGCCACATAGTTAACTAAAAACTACATGTGAACAGCAAATTTTACTGTGATCCCAAAGATCATCAGTTTATCTCTCAGGCCATCAACTGTGGCAGACAAAAGATATCAAACCCTGCCTGCAAGGATCCAAAAGAATATGAAACAGAAAAAAAGAAACAACAGCTATGCATTATGGTGCATTCCTGGATTTATACTCTACTAAGCTGAGGCAGGATTCAGAATTCGAGGCCAGTCTAGGATATATAATGAGACTTTGCCAAAAAAACAAAAGCAAAGGAAAAACTAAAAGGATCAGTAAAAGGCTATTACACAGAAAAACAGGCTGCTTATTTTACCTTCACCAACTTGCCATTGATTTCTGGAAGTTCTCCCAGTTTTCTATTGTCTAGCATTCGGATTTCATAAGACTGTCCTAGAAGAAAATTAATTACAAATTACACCAATCACAATTCACTATCTAGACCCAGAAAGAAAGAGTGTTGAATAGACACGATAGCACTACTAGTACTGACTAGCAGTGAGGCACTGTGCTAAGCACTTCTAAATCCTATCACACGTAACAGACACAGTGTTCTAAGTTACTGTCAATCCCACCTATACAAATTAAGGAAAGTAAAACAGAAAGTCAAAGCACCTGCCCGAGGCCATGTGGACGCTGGTGGACAGCAGAGCTGGGCAGAGGAATATCCACGGGGGTAACAGGAGACATATGGCGCTAGTGTGCCAGGCCACATTACACAGCTCTGACCGCTGTCATGTAAGCATCTATAGTCACAATCATAAGCCCAGCAGTCTCTACTGCACAAGAAACGAGAGAGATCTGACCTTGATTGAGGTACGTCAGGGTCTCATCGTGGAGCTTCACTGCTGGAGAGGTGGCAGCACAAAGAACATACTGGAACGGTAGGATTTCGTTCTCAGTGTCAGGAGGCAGACTGGACTCTTCTTGCTTAAAAATGGGCAGTGCAAGGACATCACTGAAATAAAACAAATGACTGCTATTAGTATCTGACAACAATACAAAAGCAGACACATAATTTTAAAAAAATTAACTGCAAAAAACTTTAAAAGCCACAAACACTATTCACTTGGTGAAACCTTGTGCAAACCGCCAAACAGATTCCTGTGACAGCCCCCCAACAAGATACGTGTGTAACCAGTGACAGTCTTCTCTGCTAACGTGTACATGTCAAGACCGTGTTAAGGGACTCACAGACAGAAACTGAAAATAACACCCAGGGTTACAAAATGTAAATCTAGGACATCTGGGGTCGTGGTTTAGCAATGGCTGTGTGTTTGGTCCTCGGTGTGGTAACACTCAGCAGAATTGTGAAAATGAAACAAACACAAGGTTAAGGGGCACTGACAGACAAGTAAAGTCCCGTGGAGCAGTTCCCGACAGCATGGTATTTCACAAGGGGCCTCCTTAACTCCCCGTTAGGTATAGTTCTCTTACTAGACACAGCTGTATGAGCCTGTAAGCCCAGTCTTAGGGCGGTATCACTTGTTCTCACCCTACGATGCCGGAAACAGAGCCAAGCAGGCCAGCCCTCTGCTGGCAAATCCCATAACAGTGTACAAGCAAAGCTCTTTCTTTACTCATTATCCAGCACCGGGTATGGCGAAAGCAGCACTCGGCGAGGCACCTGCTCTCAAAAAGCAACTACAGCAACTCTATAAACATGTAAGCTGATCTACTGTACAGTCTTAAACAGTTTCTTTCTGCCTCTCTCCCCTCCCCTTTCTTTTTGGTTTTTCAAGATAGTCCTGACTTAATCTTAGAACTCGCTCTGTAGACCAGGTTGGTCTTGAACTCAGAGATCCACCTGCCTCTGTCTCCCAACTGCTGGGATTAAAGGCGTGCACACTACCCCTGCCTGGCTTTGCTTTGTTTTTTATTTTATGTATTTTGATTACATGTACATCTGTGCATCACTTGCATGATTGGTGTCTGTGGAGGTTAGACGAAGGTGTAGGGTCCCCTAAAACTAGAGTTACAGATGGTTATGAGCAGCCATGTGCATGCTGGGAATCAGACTGTTCTGGAAGACTCTGAACTATTGAGCCATCTCTCCATCTCCCTGGTTTTTTGTTTTATTTAAAAAAACAACAAGAAGAAGAAATCAAAAAACAAAACAAAACAAAAAACAGGTTCTCACCAAGTACCCTAGACTGGCCTTGAACTCCCTATGTCATCAAGGATGACCTTGAATTCCTGATACTATTATCTTTACTTTTCAAGTGCTCAGTTTTTACAGGTATGCAACGGAGACCAGCTAAAACAATGTTTATAATTTCTTAAAAGTCACAAGGAAACCTGCCTATGCCTATAATCTCAGCTATCTGGATGCTGAGGCAGGACTGTGAGTTCAAGGCCAGCTTGGTCTACACTGTAAGGACACTATCTCACAACAAAACAAGAATATATCAGAAATATCTTAGAAACCATAAAATAATAAAATAGATGTAAGTAGTAAAAGCATTCTTTTAAAAGCTTTAACCATAGATGTATGTTGTGGGTATTATTCAAAATCTTTTTTTTAAATTTATTTATTTTTATTCCATGTGCATTGCTGTTTTGCTTGCATGTATTGTGTGTGAGGGTGTCAGATTTGCTGAAACCAGAGTTACAGACAGTTGTGAGCTGCCATGTGGGTGCAGAGACTCAAACCCAGGTTCTCTGGAAGAGCAGCCACTACTCAGAATCTTGATGGACTGCTCTAGTTCATGTTTAAAATGTTCTGAGAATGCACCAAACTATAATGCATTTCCAACTATCTGAAAACAAGCCACCAAACTCTCAAAATAAAGTAATTTTTATTTCTTCTGAGGAATATGTACACACTAAGATGAAAATGAATGAGAACTCTAATGTTGGTGGGGAGATAAAGCAGCCGTGACTCAGTTTGCCAGTGGAAATATAAGCTAACTAAAGAACAGAATGTAAGGAATTTGAACAGAGACACCCTACATATGCTTCCCAGGAGGCATAGATTATAAAATGAAAATTTCAGTGCCAGCCATGGAATCCCCAAAGAATGATTCCTTAGGGAGTCTCCGGAGGCCCCCAAAGTAACACAGGCTATTGCCAGAGCTCTTGATTGGCCATAACTGTGATGAGACCTTGTTGTTGAAGACACCACACATTGTCACTGCAGGATACAGAAAAATCACTCCGGAACTGGTTGGGAAGCTTCCCCCTTGATGGCGTACTTTCATAAGGCTGGAAGGTGCTACATGGTTGCTGGGGAGAAAGGTTATCAATGGTCTTCCTCAGCACTGGACCTGCCTGGGAAAACGTGCCCAACAGTGGAGTGACAGCATGAAGGCTATGGTGGTGTCTACTCCACAGGAAGGAATTCACACCTGTGCTGTGAATCTGGTCAGAAGACTGAGTGAGGTCATAGGCCCACTAGGAACCTCCTAATGCTATTCTGCTGAAAGGCCATGCAGTCAAACTGCTTACTAAATATTGTATTTATATTTACAGATTTGTGCAACATTTGTCACAGAAGCTTTTTACAGCAGGCAATAGTCAATACAGAAATCCATGATTGGTCAGCGTGCTAAGAATAAGTGACTGTATTCACCTAATACGACACTTATGCAAATCCTCATCCCAAGGGTCAGGGAATAGAGCAGGCCAGAAAACATGTGGGAGAGTCGAAGAGGTGCTCTGAAATACTGTTCTCAGGGCTGGCGTGGCTGCTGCACTCATGAGCTCAACAGCAGCTGTGGTTAGAAGACTTACAGGAGATCAGCATGGATGGGGAGGTGCTCACAGGCCCATGGCTAGCTGAGGAGCTAAACTGATGGCTCTGAAAGAGGGTTATACATTTTGTATTTGGGGGTGCAGCCATTGATAAGATGCCCATGCTCTAGTGGATGATCCCACAATATATGGGCACACAGGCAGAACTAACCAGACTCATTGGGTTTAAAAAAAAAAAAAAAGAAAAGAAAAAAGAAAGAAGGAAGGAGGAAGGGAGGGAGGGAGGGAGGGAGGGAGGGAGGGAGGGAGGGAGGGAGGGAGGGAGGGAGGAAGGGAGGACATGAGTTAAGGAAAGGGGGGAAAGTGGAGGGGAAACAGAGACCACAATCAAAATACATTGTATACATCTATAAAATTTACAACCCACCTCAAAAAAAAAAAAAAAAAAAAGAAAGAAAGAAAAGAAAAGAAAAAAAAGAAATGAAGGGGCTGGAGTGGTGACTTAGCAGTTAAGGACACTGGCTGCTCTTACAGACTGACGGCCCCCACATGGCAGTTCACAACTTTCTGTAACTCCAGTTCCAGGAAATCCAATATTCTTTTCTGACCTCCACAGGCACCAGGCACAACATGTGATACACATACATGCACACATGCATGCAAACATTCATATACATAAAATAAAAATAATTATTTTAAAAAATAGAGAGTAACAAGGGATCAATCTCGTGCTAAAGACCCTTAAAATAGCACATGAAGCTTGTTATGTTTACTTTGTTGGGTATTTGAGGTTTTATATGATAAAAAAAATGTAAATAAGAAAAATCATAGCCAGGTGTGGTGGTGGTGCATGCCTCTAATCCCAGCATTTAGAAGGCTATACTGTGAGACCCTGCTTCAGAAAACAAACAAAATCCAAAAAAACAACAACAACAAAAAAAAAAACTCACCCCAAAACAACAAACACCTTTGGAAAAAGAGGACAGTACTGAAGAATTACTCAATCTTTTTGTCTGCATTAAAAAAATTATATAATGTATACGTGTATACATATACACACACACACACACACACACACACACACACACACACACACACAGAGATGTATGCCTGGAACCCTCAGGCACCAGGTGAGGACGTCAGAGCCCCTGGATCTGAGGTTACAGGAATTTTTAAGCAGCCCAATCCAAGTGCTAGGAACCTAACCAGCATCTTCTGGAATTGCAGCAACTGCTGTCGATCACCAAGCCACCTCCTTTTGCATTTGTTTTTAAGACTGTTTACTATGTAAGCTGGGCTAGTCTTTATCTAGAGATCTTCCTACCTCATCTCCAGAGTGCTGGGATTACAAGTATGTGCCACCATGCCTACCCAGTTCAAAGCATGTGCATCCTTTGTCTGTGGAGATTCTCTTCATGTTTTTCTGGGCATATGTGTGTGTGTATGAGGTGTATGCCTACTGAGAGCACCTCCGGAAAAGGCCAGAGAAGGTTGGGGTCCTGCTTTCTCACTCTCAGCCGTATCCCCTTGAGACAGTACTTCACACTGAACCTAGACAGGCTGGTGGTTAGCAGGCCCACCAGTCCTGTCTCCACCTCTCACACAGCCCTGGGGTCACAGGCAAGCACATAACCATGCCCAGCGAAGTGGGAAAGAAACAGTTGAAGACAGCTCCATGCATACAGAGCATCTGTGGGGCTCCAGCTGAACCCCCAGCACCAAAGAACACAACAAAACAAAAACACCAGTTTCACAAGTGCTGGATTTGGTGGTGCTCAGGAAATGAAGCCTGCTATATTTAAAGACAGGATCTCCTATGTAACTCACGCTGGCCCTAAACAAGAGATCCTCTTGTCTTCACCCCCCAGAGCTGGGAACAGAGCCCTGCGTCCCTACACCCAGACTGAAATCAGTTGTTATGAAAGCTGCTGTTGATAAGAATTACCGAAAAGACCAGACACGGAAGGTGTGTATCCTGTCCTCTTCCTCAGGCCTGTAAAGATGTGTGTATTCTGTCCAGACATGGAAGGTGTGTATTCTGTCCTCTTCCTCAGGCCTGTAAAAGTGTGTATTCTGTCCAGACATGGAAGGTGTGTATCCTGTCTTCTTCCTCAGGCCTGTAAAGGTGTGTGTATTCTGTCCAGATGGGTGCAGTTAAAAGGGGGAAAGTGAGGCTGGAGAGAAAACTCAGTGGTTAAAAGTACCAGCTGCTTAGGTTTGATTCCCAGCAGATCCCATACAGATGGCTCACAACCATCTCTAACGCCAGTTCTAGGGATCCAACACCCTATTTTGGCCTCCACAGGCACCAGAAACATACATATATGCAGGTAAAACATTCCATACATATAAAATAATAAATATATAAATAAAACGTCTTTTAAAAAAGAGAGAGAGAGAGTGGATAAAGCCTGGTGTGATAGCACACACCTCTAATTCTAGTGCTAGGGAGGCTGAAGGAAGAGGACCATGAGTTCAAAGCCAGTCAGGGCCATATGAGACCTAAGGAGAATGAGCACAAAGGGTGGGGAATCTATCCTTCCTAGGCATATCAGTGAGAGAAAAACACTCTTGTTCCCTGGAGACTACTTCAAACCACAGGAGTATGGAGTCTTCTAGAAAAGAACTGTGTCACAATTCTCAAGACCAGCTACAACACTGTAGATAACAAAGTCAACTGCAATTGGGCTCTGGGAGATCTCACTGTGACAGATATGTCAGCTCTGCTGCTTTCTACGAAGGATTAGAGAATATTACCAGGAATCAGGATTTTGACATAGCAACAGCTCAACCCTCATTAATGCACACTGGCATTTTCCTTCTCAAAGCTCAGGGCCTTGGTAGGCTAACATACAGTAACAGGTCGTGGTGCACATCGTGTGGCACCCCACGTAAGTCTCCATGACTAAGCAAAGATCTGTCATTTAAGGTTGAGACCTAACATTTTCAAAGCAGTACAACTAACCCAAATATGCCTACATTCACACACACACACACACACACACACACACACACACACACACACGTACACACACAGTACACATGAGGGTGGGAGGACAACTTTCTGGGTCTGTTCTCTCCATCCATCATGTGGTTTCTGGGACAGAACTCAGGCTACCAGACTTAGCAGTGAGCGCCTGTACCTCCTGAGCAAGTCTACAAGTCCTTCATCAGAGATCAGAGACTGTACAATCTAGAATTATTTGTTCTGCCTGCCTGCCTGCCTGCCTTCCTTCCTTCCTTCCTTCCTTCCTTCCTTCCTTCCTTCCTTCCTTCCTTCCTTCCTTCCTTCCCTTCTTTGAGACAGGGTTTCACTGTGTAGCCTAACTGTCCTAGAACTAGCGAGGCTGGCCTTGAACTCACAGAAATCCACCTGCCTCTGCCTCCCCAATGCTGGGATTAAAGGCGTGTGCCACCACTGCCTGGCCTTTTTTTCTTTTCTTTTTAAAGTTAAACCACTTTATGAGAGAACAGGACACAGAACCCTGCCATTTTCGTGGGTGAAATGGCAGCAGCCTCCAGATCCTGTGGAAGTTGAGCCAGAGAGCAGCACATGCACTGGTGAACACTAGGAGGAGATACTACATTTCTTTACTGCTGGAGCAAGAGAATATCTGTTCTACAGTCCTAGAGATGGAGACTACAGATCCCTGGTCAACATAATCCAAGGCCCTACTTATTCTTCCTTTTTAAATTTTATTGTATTTTGCGTTTTTTTTTTTTTTAAGATTTCTGTATTTATTTTGTATACACACACCAGAAGAGGACACCAGATCTCATTACAGATGGTTGTGAGCCACAATGTGGTTGCTAGAAATTGAACTCAGGACCTCTGAAAGAGCAGCCAGTCTCTCAAACAAAATGCATTTAAAAATAAAACCAATTTAGAAGTATAAAAGCCAGTAAATTAGCTAGTTTTGTGTTAACTTCACACAAGCTAGAGTCATCAGAGGGGAGGGAACCTCAACTGACAAAAAAGCCTCCAAAAGATGGAGCTATAGGCAAGCCTCTAGGGCATTTTCTTGATTAGAGATTGATGGGAGAGGCCCAGTTGGGGTGGATGGGGGCCACTCCTGGGCTGAAAGCAGGCTGAGCAAGCCATGGGGAGCAAGCCAGTAAGCAGCACCCCTCCATGGTCTCTGCATCAGCTCCTGCCTCCAGGTTCCCGCCCTGCTTGAATTAATATCCTGACTTCCTTTGATGATGAACCGCATACACTCTTTTCCTCCCAGGTTGCTTTGGTCACGTTCATCACAGCAACAGTAGCCTAGCTAAGACACGCAGCTCTACTCACACACATGACATGAAAGGAGGACTGGTTGGAAAAGGAGGGAGTAGAGGGAGAGTATGTAGAAAGTGATCAAATGAGCATGTTGTAAGAACGCATTATCATGTATAATTAATATATGCTAATGCAAGGGGAGAGTCTGCTCTGTTCTCAAGGGTAAACTGATTACAAATTAGAAAAACCCATTCTAGTAGACTCTCCATAGTGTCTGTCAATGTGTAAGTAAGCATTTTATTACATTATCAAATTGCTTCATTCATGTACCTCATGAAGCTATGTGAGGGATGACTTCTATCTTGTGGTAGTTTGAATGTTAATTGGCCCCCCATAATCTCATAGGGAGTGGCACTATTAGGTGTGGCTTTGCTGGAGTGGGGATAGCTTTTCTGGTGAAAGTGTGTCACTGTGGGGGTGGGCTTTGGGGTTTCCTATGCTCAGGATACCGTCCAGTGTCTTAGCTCATTTCCTGCTTCCTACAAGACTCAGCTCCTTCTCTGGCACCACCTCTCCCTGCAAACCACCATGCTCCCCACCATGATAATGGACTGAACTTCTGAAACTGTAAGCAAGTCCTCTCAATCAAATGTTTTCCTTTGTAAGAGTTGCCGTGGTCATGGTGTCTCTTTCACAATAATAGAAACCCTAAGACATAAGTGCTTAGTAAATATTACTGATGGGATTTTATACTTCTGTTTTAATTCTGCACAATCAGTGCTATATATACTGTTATCAATATCGTTTTGTTTTTGTTCTTTGTTTTTTGAGACAGTCTTTCTACACAGTCCAGCCTGTCCTGGAACTCACTTTGTAGATCAGGCTGACCAGGAACTCACAGAGATCCACCTGCCTTTGCCTCCTGAGTCTGAGATTAAAAGTGTCTGGCCAATCTGGCATATCTTTAATCAAACATAAAGGTATAAAAGTTCAATTGTTGAAAGGTAAGTTGAGTGCTGGAAATATAGATCAGTTGGTTGGGTGCATGCCTAGCATACACTAGACACTGGGTTTGATCTGTAACATTGCATAAACTAGGCATGGCAGGACATTCCTACAACCCCACACTTGGGAGGTAAAGGCAGGAGGATCAGAAGTTCAGGACCCACTAGTGAAATGGTTCAGCAGATAAAAGCACTTGTCATCAAACAAATACATATGCAGAAACAAATAAATGTAAAAAAAAGGAGTAGTTCAGATCATCCTCAGCTACACATTAAGCTCATGGTCAGTAAGGGATACCAGAGACCCTGTCTTGAAAAACAAACCTGTAAGGCTGTGTGTTGAAGCATGCACTCTCCACAGGGAGCAGGAGAGCATTTGGGTGTCAGCTGGGCCGACAGCAGCAGCAGGGTGACTGTGCACTGAACTCTGGGAAAGCTGCTGGGCATGGACTGCTGAGGCACACATTACCCTCCTGACCTAAGGCAGCTCATGATTGGTCTCCACTAATTCTTAACCATGGTCCACCTACCCTCAGGCCTAACAGCTGTGGAGATGCTCTCTTCTAGAAAAAGCCCAGAGACTCAAGAGTGACAGGCGTGGTAAGTTTTACCTGAGCAAGGCTGACAACAGCTAGCCCTTAAGAATTCAGAAACATGGGACAGTAAGTCGCCGTGAACTTCAACCTGCTTATTTCTGTAAGCCTCACTTAGAATGGAATTCTACAGGTACACATTATCTGAGACAAAGAAAACAGAGGGAGGTTAAAATCAGACTCAGCACTCACTAATCAACTATGAGATGGATCTGCACAACACACAAAAAGGGAAACTTTCTTGAAGCAATGGTACGTAAAGTGTATAGAATATACATTAACACACACTCAGAAGGAGCTGAAGCTGAAACATGATGTCAGACTTACTCTGATATAATTAATAATATGAAGGAGACAGGAGGGCTCTCAATTCCTGTTCTTCTTCTATGTTTCTGTTACAAAAACTTTTTTTTTTTTTGAGTTTTTCAAGACAGGGCTTTTCTCTTTTCTGTGTAACAGCCCTGGCTGTCCTTGAACTACTTTTGTAGACCAGGCTGACATTAAACTCACAGAGATCTGCCTGCCTGTGCATCTTATGTGCTGGGATTAAAGGCATGTGCTACCATGCCCAGCTAAAACTCTTTAGAGAGGGAAAATGCATATATTTTATTGAAAGTATATAGTTTGTTTGATAGCATTAACTTGTTCTTTTAAAAGAAGGTGGGCACGGGGCTCACATCTATAATCCCAACACTCGGCAGATGGGGCAAGAGGACAGTTCAGAGACAGACTTAACTGCACAGCAAGTGTGAAGTCGGAAAAACTGTTATAGCGTATTCTGAGATGGCTATGCGTTTTATTTCTTTAAATAAAATAAGCAATTTTAAAATACACTGTGTCCTATCTTCTGTGTGTGTGCAAGCAATCATGTATGTGTGCATGCGTGTGTGTGCCCGTGCGTGTATGAATGTAAAACTTAGTATCTTCCATTATGTGTTTATTCATCACACATGTGGTGGAAGCAAAAAATTCTATAGAGCTTACCCTGCTATCTTAATGAATAACAAAAATATTCCTAAAACACAGCGGCTTAAGAAATAATTTATGACTTCTTATGAATTTGTGAGTTAGCTGGATTAATGATCTGTTTCATGAGTGTCAGCTAAAGCTGCAATCATCTGGGCCCTAAACTAGAGCATCCAGGATGGCAAACTCACGAGCTGGTCCTGGGCTTTGTCGGGATACTTGGGTGGCTGGACCTCTCCATGTAGTCTCAAGTTCCCTCTGTTCATGGAAATATATGGTTGCTCCGAGAATATCATCAGACTTCTTCCTGGCAGTTCAGGGTTCCCCACAGTGCAGGAGAAGAGAATTTTCCCTAGGGATGAGCTCCTATACCAGACCTAGTTTACTACTTTCTGCAGCTCACACGCCCATATTCAGTGTGGAAGGAGGATCTGAGAGGGGCTAATATGAGAAAAGCAGCAAGATTTTGTCCATGTTTAAGGCAGGGTATCAAACACTCCAGGTTAAGTTCCTACCTCTACCTCCCAAGTGCTAGTTTTACAGGTGTGCATGTATTAACTGTGCAGGAGGCAATGCTGTGTTACAATGCCATGTGGCATAAACTTACATATGTGCTCTTAGTAGTTGTGAATGTTCCAGTGCTCTACAGCTTCCTGAGTGTTATTGCCCACGTGTGGACGGTCAAATGGGCACCACTGGACATTAACATGTTCTCACAGTGCCTTGTGTGGAGTGGTTTGAATGAGAATGGCTATAGGCTCACATGTCTGAATACCTGGTCCCCGGCTGGAGGAGTGTTTGGGAAAGATTAGGAGGTGTAGCCTCATTGAAGAATGTGTGTCACTGGGAGCAGGCTTCAAAAGCCCACACCATCCCAGTTAGCTCTCTCTCTCTCTCTGCCTCCTACTTGAGCATCCAGATCCAGACTCCCCACATCCTTCAGCAGGATTAGCTTGAACTAACAAAGGAAGTCCACATGTCCAGATCTCATCACAGGAATAACAACACTGTGAAAGATCAAGCCAGGATCTTTTCTCCAAAACTCACTTAGACATGCTTTCCAATGACAATCACCTCGATGAACTTAAAAGACCCATCATAAACCTCCTCAAAGAGATCGAAGAATTTAAAGGAGATACAAAGAAACAGCTCAGGGGAAGCAAGGAGAAAGAGCTCAGGGAGACTAAATGCAGAGTGACGTAATGTGACACAAGAAACCGCAAACACAGGAGTGACGTAATGTGACACAAGAAACTGCAAACACAGGCTGCCGGCAAAAACAGCGACCAGACAAGGCTGAGAGTGGGATTCAGTCGGAGACAGAGACACGGAAGAGAACTTGAGCTGATATGAGGATGGAATTGAAAATCCAAAGAGCCCAACTAGAAAACTTGAATGAAAGCTTTACAAGCAGAATAAATCAAGCAAAAGACAGAATATTAGATCTCAGAGATAAAAGAGAGGTTCTAAACCAAATAAGCAAGAACATGAAAAAAAAAAACAAAAAAAAAAAAAATAAAAACACAGGAAAGAAGTACACAAGAAACGTGGGATCATGTAAAAAACAAGACAAACAAGGCTGGAGAGATGGCTCAGAGGTTAAGAGCATTGCCTGCTCTTCCAAAGGTCCTGAGTTCAATTCCCAGCAACCACATGGTGGCTCACAACCATCTGTAATGGGGTCTGGTGCCCTCTTCTGGCCTGCAGGCATACACACAGACAGAATAATGTATACATAATAAATATTTTAAAAAAACAAGACAAACAAAAAACAAAACAATACCTTTGAATTATAGGCAAAGATGGGGAGAAGAATCCCAAGTCAATGACATAGACAAAATTTTCAATAAGATAATACAAGAAAACTTCCTCAAACCAAGATGCATCCATATGACAAGAAGCATGCAAATCCCCATAACATATCATATCATAGAAAAACAGCATATCATAGTTTAAACACTGAGTATACATAATAAAGACAGTGTATTAAAACCATAAGAGAAGAAAAGCAAGTCACGTATAAAGGAAAATCCATTAGAAGAACAGTAGAGTTGTCAACTGAAACTCTGAAAGCCAGCAGAACCTAGAACAATGCATCCCAAGTCCTAAAAGACAATGATGGTCATCCTAGAATATATACCCAGCAAAACTATCTGCATATCTGAAGGAGAAAAACTTTCCATGATATAAACAGCCCAAAAAATTATACCCAACAAAGCAAACTTAAATAAAAGAAAACATTATTTCAAGCTGAAGGAACAGCACAGCAAGGGGAACACAAAACCCTAATGATTAAAACACAAAGTACCACTGAGAACACAACACCAAAAATTGACAACACAATGACCAATGAACACATATTTCAATAACGACCTTAAATATCAATGGCCTCCATTCCCCAATCAAAAGACACAGACGGACTGAATGGGTCAAGAAACAAATTCCATCTATACACTGCCTACAAGAAACACGTTTTAGTTTTAAAGGTAGATAATACCTTAGACTAAAAAGGATGGCAAAAGTACTCTAATAAATGGGACCAGGATGCAAGGAGGTGTTGCTATGACAAAAAAAAAAAAAAAAAAAAGACTTCAACTTAAAACTAATCAAGAGAGTAAGAGGGACACTTCATTCCAATCAAGGGGCAGTTAATCAAAAAGACATTACTATCCTAAACACATGTGCACCAAACCTGGTGCACTTAATCTCATTAAAAATGTTCTAGTGGATTTAAAAACATAGATTAACAGCAATCCATTAATAACAACTGATTTCAATACTCCACTTTCTCCAATAGACAGGTCATTTGAACGGAAAAAAAAAAAAGAAACATCAGAAACAACTGACATCAGACATCAGATGAATTTAACATACATTTACAGAACAGCTATCCAAACACTAAAGAACACAAGAGCACATATACTCAACAGCACATCAGATGAAGTTAACATACATCTACAGAACAGCTATCCAAACACTAAAGAATACAAGCGCAATCTACTCAGCAGCACATCAGGCAAAGATAACATACATCTACAGAACAGCTATCCAAATACTAAAGAACACAAGAGCACATATACTCAGCAGCACATCAGATGAAGATAACATACATCTACAGAATAGCTATCCAAGCACTAAAGAACACAAGAGCACATATACTCAACAACACATGGAAGATCTTCCAAAATAAACCACATCCCGGGATACAAGACAAATCTTCCCAAATTCAAAAAGACTGAAGCCATTCCCTGTATCCTATCTGACCACAATGCAGTAAAACTTAAAATTGGCATAAATAAATAAATAAATAAATAAATAAGTAAAACCCTCTGGTAATTATGCAAATTCATGGAGATTAAATAACTCATTACTAAATTATAAGTGGGCCAAAGAAGAAGTCAAGAAAGAAAGAACTTCCTGGTACTAAAATGAAGATGAAGGGGCTGGGGAGATGGCTCAGGGGTTAAGAACACTGACTGCACTTCCAGAGGACCCAGGTTCAATTCCCAGCATCCACATGGCAGCTAACAACTGTCTGGAACTCCAAGATCTCACACCCTCACACATACATGCAGACAAAACACCAATGCAAATAAAAGGAAAATAATTTAAAAAGAAAAAAAAAAAGATGATGAAAACAGAACCCACATCCCTGAAGGCAGTCCTGCATGAGAAATCACAGCTCTACATGCCTCCATTAAAAAACCAGAAAAAGCACAAATAAATAGCTTAGTAAAGCATTTTTAAAAACTGGAAAAAAAAAAAAAACAAGAGCAAAATAAATCCAAATCCTGTTGGCAAGAAATAATATCAGAGCAGAAATCAACAAAACAGAAACAAAGGAAAACAATACAAAGAATCAACAAATCTTAGAGCAATTTCTTTTAGAAGATAAACAAAATTGGTAGACCCTTGGTCCAACTGCACACACAAAAAAGAGAGGACCCAAAATTAACAGTCAGAAATGAAGAGGGAAACATTACAACAGACATCAAAGAAATTCAGAATACTATGCAGGAGTATTTAAAACTTGTACTCCTTCCAGGACAGGCTCTAAAAAAGCTGCAGAGAAACCCTGTCTCGAAAAACAAACAAACGAACAAACAAACAAAAAACAAATAAAACTTGTACTCCAGTAAGCAGGAAAACTGAAAATAAATTGATTTTTAGATTCCCCCCAAACCACCAAAATGAAACCAAGAAGCAACAACCTAAAGAGGCCCATAACAAACGAGGAGGCTGAAATAATAAGAACCTTTCAGCTAATAAGAAAGTTCAGAGTCAGATGGATTCATAGTATAATTCTACTAGATAGTAAAGACTTGCGTCCATCTAGTCCTAAACCAGGAAAGACAACAGAAAAAAAAAACTATAGGCAAATATCCTTGATGAATACAGACTCAAAAATACACAATAAAATATTTCCAAACAGCATACACATATATCAAAAAGATTATATGCCATAACCAAGTAGGAGTTGTACCTGAAATGCAGGGATGGTTCAACATACACAAGTCAAAACGCAGTAAACCACATTCATAGACCTAAAGACAAAATCACATGATCATTTCAATAGATGCAGAAAAGTCCTTTTACAAAACCTAGCGTACCTTGATGATAAAAGTCCTGGAGAATGTAGGGCTAGAGGAAACACACTTCAACACAATGAAAGTTATATACAAGGAGCCCACAACCAACATCATTTACGTCAGTGGTTCTTAGCCTACTTAATGCTGCAAACCTTTAATACAGTTCCTCATGTAGTGGTGACCCCAACCATAAAATTATTTCATTACTACTTTATAACTATAATTTTTCTGCAATTGTGAATTGTTTTGCAAATATGTGCTATGCAACTCCAAGGGGATCTTGGCCCACAGGCAGAGAACCACTGTTCTAAATGGAGAAAAGTTTGGAGCAATCCCACTGAAATCAGGAGCAAGACAGGATCCACTATTTTCATTCTTTTTAAACACTGTGTTGAAGGTTGAGCAATAGGACAAGTGAAGGAATTAGAGGATACAAATAGGGAAATAAGTAGTCAACTATCCCTATTTGCAGGTAATATGATGCCATTATACATTAGAGATCCCCAAAACTCTACCAGAACTTCTAGAAACTGTAAACAAATTCAGGAATGTATCAGGATGCAGAATCAACTTACAATCAATGGCTTTTCAATACACCGAGAATAAACATACAGAGAAGGAGATCATGGACATACTCCCATTCACAACAGCCTCAAAGAAAATAAATATCTAGGAATAAACCTAAGCAAGACATAAAGGACCTCAACAATGAAAACTTTAAACCTCTGAAGAAAGAAATAAAGACACTAGAAGATAGAAGGACATCCCATGTTCATGAACTGGTAGAATCAACACTGTGAAAATGACAATCTACCAAAAGCTATGTACAGATTCAATGCAACCCCAATTAAAATCCCCATCTCATTCTTCACAGAAATAGAAAAACAAATCAAAAAACTATCCTAAAATTCATATGGAACCACAGAAGGCTCCCAATAGCCAAACAATCCTGAACAAAAAGAAGAATGCTGAAGAGATTACAGATCCAGTCTTAAGATACATCACAGAGCCATAGCAATAAAACAATAAAGCACTGGTACAAAGACAGATACGGAGACCAGTGGAACAAAACTTCAGACCCAAACATAAGCAAACATATAACATCGGCTACTGTGTTAGACAATGGTGCCAAAAACATGTTGGAGAAAAGAAAGCATCTTCAACAAATGGTGCTGAGAACTCTGGTTCTCCACAAGCAGAAGAATGAATTATACCTGTACCCATCACCTTCCACAAAGTCTCATTCCAACTGGATCAAAAACCTACAGATGAAACACGGAAACTGCTGGGATAAAGCAAATCATATGCCTGTATTTCTAACCCTACATGACACAGGTGTGTGCAAGGACTTCCTGAGCAGGACCCAAGTGCCTACCAATCAAGGATCACTGAAGTGGACTTCATGAAACTAAGAAGTTTCTGCCCAGTGAAACAATCAACTGGGGCTCAGTGTAAGAGTGCTGTCTGCTATTCCAAAGAACCTGGGTTCAATTGCCAGGGCCCACATGGTGGCTCACAACCAACTGCAACCTCAGTTCCAGGGGATCCCACACCTTCTTTCTGACTTCCTCCAGCCTCTGCATGCACTTATGCAGGCATGCTAGTTAGTGAGCCCAGAGACTGGGCTAGGGAGTGTACTGGAGCAGCTGGACCTGGCTCTCTCACGTGCTGGGGATTCAAACTCAGATGTTTGTGTGCAGCAAGCACATGCTTGTAAAGCAGAGTCCCCTGGGCATCTCCCCAGCCCTGAAAAGGGTTTTAGACAGAAGTATGGTCCTAAAGAT
Organism: Arvicola amphibius; assembly: GCF_903992535.2. Taxonomy (NCBI): domain Eukaryota; kingdom Metazoa; phylum Chordata; class Mammalia; order Rodentia; family Cricetidae; genus Arvicola; species Arvicola amphibius. The sequence goes on along the minus strand of NC_052055.2, from coordinate 59,543,061 downwards.
TTTTCCAAAGCAGAAATAGAATAAAAGATCAGAACAAAACCAAGTTTAAATACATTCCAGAAAGTCTGATTAACTTATATATTTTTTTTAAAAAGGGACCTACAAAAGGTAAACCTTAATGACGGTGTGTGGGTGCACAAACACCTATATTGTATTGGCTGTATTGCTATGTGGTCCGATGACCCAATACCTTCTATTCCAGATTTTCATTAAATGTCTCCACAAGTGCCATGGCGCACGCGTGCACACACACGCGCGCACACACACACATAAATGGGGGGGTGCGTTCCACTATCAACATAGAAATAATATTTATTTTATATAAAAAGAATGTTATCAACATAGAAATAACATTCCTTTTACATATAAAAGAATGTTAAAATAGTGAACCATGTTTAAGACCTATGCCTACATTACCTTCAAATACAGCTTTTCTTCTTTTCCAGATGTTTTCTAGGAATCCCCAAAACAAGACTAAATTTTTTTTTTTTTTTTTTTTTTTTTTTTTGGTTTTTCGAGACAGGGTTTCTCTGTGGCTTTAGAGCCTGTCCTGGAACTAGCTCTTGTAGACCAGGCTGGTCTCGAACTCACAGAGATCCGCCTGCCTCTGCCTCCCGAGTGTTGGGATTAAAGGCGTGCGCCACCGCCGCCCGGCAAGACTAAATTTTTGATCACAGAAAAACATCTTAACTTCTCCTGCAACCTTTGAGACCTAGAGTAATCCCATGCATAATCCATGATCTGTTAGGTTAGCGATTCTGTTAAGTATAACTCAGGCACCACCAAAACCACTACATATAGTCACAGTAAAGACAGCTCTGAACCCCAATCTCAGGTGTGTCTTCCTTGAGCACCTTTCTTTCCTTTAGTCCCCATGGCTAAATGGATGTTTAAAAACATTTTAATGAACTCCAAATCTGCTTCATAGTAGCTTATCCTGAAATTCTCTCTCTGTGGCAAAAATTCCTAAGGGGGAAAAAAATTCCAGCTGCTCCAGCAGTGTGGGGCACTGTCCCCTCCTCCAGCTGCTCCAGCAGCGTGGGGCACTGTCCCCACCATATCTTTCCTGACAATTAGCTCAATACATAGGTGTCTAGAAATATCTAGAAGTTATCTTTGCTACATTTTTTTGAGACAGGATCTCATGTAGCCCATGACAACTTTGCTATGTAGCCAAGGATAGCCCTGAACTCCTGATTCCCCCTGCCTCTATCCCCTGATAATTCATGTAGTTCTAATGACTTTGTCACTGTTTAAAAACTTCTCAGCTCAAGTTTCCAAAGACAGGAACCCTGGAAGAGAAGCCTTAAAACAAGCTTGTCATAAAGGATGGCTATGTGTAGACTTCTTATCCAAGTAGTCAACTCAACCGCAGTTTCCAACTCTCCAACTGCCTAGACACCCCTCAGGTGCTCAATTTAACCCTTTTCTCACATGGATTAGGCATACCATACCACATATACATACAAGGCCAGTGCCAGATCTCCCACCCCAAGGCCCTGCAGAGCTGACACCTCCCACTCCAAGGCCCTGCAGAGCTGACACTTCGCAGTCTTTCTCTAGTTCTCCCACACCACTCAAGCCAACAAGGGGAAAAGGTCTCCCCACCCCGCTACTAGCAGTTTTTTAAACTCTACGCCCGCCTTCCCCACTTTCACGATCCTGCCTGTTACTGAGAAGGTAAGGTGCGAGGAAGCTATCACTCACCTCATGCTGTACGCACCAGCGCCCAGCTCCTGGCCAATGCCGGACAGGCTAGCATCAAAGTCCTGCACCAGCCCCGACTCAATCACCTCGTCCGCCAGCGGCAGCTTCAGCGCCCAGGCCATGCCGGCTCCTTCCTCGCCCTGTACAAAGGCACGGAGCGTAACTCTACCCGGCAGGGAACCTACAAACTCCCTGCGCAGCACACCAGAACCCCGAGCCTGACCCTAAGGCTGCACCCCGGTTACTCCCGGGTGCCTCAATGGCCAGGATCCCTCTCGTTCGGCTCTCGGGAGCGCGAGGCGCCCGGGTCTCAACTACTCCGGACTTGCCCGAGTGCGGCTGAGCACTCCAGGCCGCGAGGCGCCCTCCGCACAGCCTCTAAGCCGACGCGCGGGGCACGCCAGTCGCCCGGGCGTCCCCTCCGCCCCCTGCCGCGGAGAGCTCCTCCCTCCGGGGGGGCCCGCACTTTCCCCTCAGGCCTCGCTTCCGGTCAGCAGATCACTTCCGGTCACCGGTTCTCCCGTGTTCCGTCCTCAGAAGAAAGCCCAGGTTTCTGCGGAGCGCTCCTCACGCCCTCGGGAGCGCCTCCGAGCGCCCGGAAACCTGGAGGGGAAAAGTTCGGCGTAGACTCGAAGCGCAAGCCAGTCCCAGCGCCAACCAATCATGGCGTCCTCTTCCGCCCGAAGGTGACGTCACGTTGCCGCCCACCAGTGAAGAGGCGGAGTCTGGCTTGGCTTCCGTGGCGGTGATAGGCTATCGACGCTAATATTCCCCGCCCCCGAGGCGGTGGGCGGCTGCCTTGCCCAGGTGTGGACGGCGTGACACGGAGCTGGGATCGTACCGTGAGATTCTGGTCGCGCTGCGATCCGAGAGCTGGTGGTCTGGCCTTACCCCGCCCGCCTCCTTCCCTGGAGGGACATTGTGTCCCTGGTGCTGTCTCAAACTCTCCTCACTTTCCGCCTCGTATCTTCACCCTTCTCCTAATGCATTCGAGCAGGAGACAGGGAAACTGTTGGGGTGTTTGTTGATGTTTTGAGACAGGGTCTCTGTAGTTTTGACCTGGAAGTGAGACATGCGCAACCTCTGCCTACCGTGCCCTGCTTTTTCAAAAGTTATGACGAGGAGTTTTGGGGAAAGATCTGCAGAGCAAAGTCAGTCCTGGCGTCTTTATTTATAGCTCGATAGCCAGAATAGTCTCACAGAGATTGCATTTACTTAATTGTAAATAAATAAACCGTAACCAGGCATGGTGGCTTATGCCTTTGATCCCAGTACTCCAGAGACAGGCAAGCTGATCTGGTTTCCAGGTAAGCCAGGGCTGCATAGTGAAGACCCTGGAGCAGGGAGATGAAATGGTACCAGTTCCACCTTGCTCTTTTAGGGATTAAGAAATTATGGCCATTTTTATTAATCATTGACTATATACCTGTGTGCTATGAACAGCATTTTTCATTACTTTACTAGAACTCAAGACAGGGTTGTAATTAGAACCCTAATAGGGTATGGTGGTGTGCTCCTATAACCCTGGCACTCAGTGGGCTGAGACAGGAGGATTGACACAAGTTCAAGCTAGGCTAGCCTACATAGCAAGTTCCAGGACAGCCAGGTCTACCTAATGTCTTAAAGCGAACTCTATAGGTAAATAGAACAGACTTTACCCATCAGAAAACAGACAGAGGGTTTAAATTAGCAGCTCGAAACTGTCACAAGAAGGCTGCTATACATAAAAATGCCCTTCATTGTTGTAGTTCATCTCAAGATTTTTACAGTCTGCTTTGACTTTTATTTTTGTATAAACCCACTTCTCCCAATGGATGTCTACCTCCTAAAGGTTTGGGGAAATTGCTTAGTGTGGTGGCCTACACCTTTAATCCCAGAATTCAGGAGGCAAATTCAGGAGAATAGGAGTTTGAGGCCAGCCTGGTCTACAAGGGCTACTAGACCCTGTGTTTAAAAAAAAATATAGATAAAAGGCCAAGCCTAGTAGCCCATGCCTGTAGTTCCAGCACTTGAGAAAATGAGGCATAAGGATTGCAAGTACTTGCAAGGCCAGCCTGGGCTATATAGGAAGCTGGTGTCGAGCCCGCACTATAGAGTGAGACCCTGTCAGGAAGAAAAGAAGGAAGGAAGGAGAGAGGGAGGGAGGGAGAAGGGAAGGAAGGAAGGAAGGAAGGAAGGAAGGAAGGAAGGAAGGAAGGGGGCTAGAGAGATGGCTAAGAGGTTAAGAGCAGAAACTGCTCGAACCCTTGTGTAACTCCAGCCCTAGAGTGAGACCCTGTCAGAAAGAAAGAGAGAGACAGAGACAGAGACAGAGACAGAAGGGAGGGGGGGGAGGGATCCACCAATGAAAGGGTTTTCCGGTGCAAGAACATCTTGGCAATTGGGAGCCAAGGAAAACCACGAAGCCACACCATACAACAAACCTCACACAAGAGATTCATTGGGGAGAAACACAGAATGGTGGCCGCCCCCTGAGAGGCTGGGAGAAGGAGTAGACTTTTATGGGGCCCGTGGAGCATGTGCAGTGAACTGGTGGAAAAAGCACAGCATGGCTAAAGTATTGCTTGGCTTTTGATCCTGAGTGATGGGTGTGGGGATTTCCAAGTCTCGGTTTGGGGGACAGGCAGGGAGCAGGGTGATTTTTCACTGGTCTGTTACTTTACATTCCACACTTTGTGTTTATTATTGATAACTAATCAGGGGTCAGGAAAGAGGGCAAAGTTATCATTAGACTACTTCTTGTTGTGTGGCAGTGGCAGCATCAAAGTCCTCAAGGCAAGGTTGATCTTATGTCAGTGTGTAAACGGGGGGTGTAGGACTCTGATTCTGTAGGGAAGGGTTGATCATCCCGTAATAACAACTGGATAAAGGGTTGGTTCGAAGATTTTTAAAATTTGTTGATGAAGAAATCAAGATAAGAAGTTTATAAGATGGGGAACAATTAGTAGGATTAGGAAAAGGAAGAGAAGGGGAGTTATGAAAGATCCATATTGGAGCATCATGTTCCACCAGCCAGAAGCACGGAGTTGTTCCTTCTGACTTTGGGGATTAGTCTGGAGTGTGGGGTCTTGTCTTTTATTTACTATACGCTATTGGTTGACTTAGAAGCAACATTCCTCCCTGAGGAAGAAGCAAAGGCCACCCTTCTCCACTGTTAGAAGATCTAGTCCTTGCTGATTTTGTAGTACTGTGGAGGCCAGTGAGCTTATTTGGTCCTGGGGGATGAGGATGGTCTGAGCCACAGGTTGGAGGTCCTGAATGACGATGTGACCCAGTAAAGGTATTTTACTAGGTATCACCCCCAATTTAGGAAAAAGAACAACAGGGTACAAGTCCCAGACCACCCTGCAGGTATGCAGTAGCAAACTCGAGTGCCATAAATGACAGAGGTGTTGGGAATATCTGGGGATATGGGCTGGATGGTGGTGCTGAGGGTTAGGGTATTATTAGAATCTGAAGAATCCAGTGTGCCCATAAAATGAGTACCTGCGGAGTTGACAGAAGTTTATGTCCTGCCCAGTCCTGCAGCCATTCAGTCCCAAATAAACACACAGAAGCTTATATTAATAATACACTGTTTGGTCTATTGCTCAGGCTTATTACTACTAGTTCTTACAAATTAAATTAACACATAATTCTTATCTATGTTTAGCCGTGCGGCTTGGTACTCAGTAAGGCATTCTCATCTTGCTTCCTCTGCATCTGGCTGGTGACTGTGTCTCTATCTTTCCTCTTCCCAGAATTCTCCTCGTCTAGTTGATCCACATATATGTCCTGTTTAGCTACTGGCCAATCAGCATTTAATTAAACTAATATGAGTGACACATCTTTACAGAGTACAAGAGCACTATCCCATAGCATGCTGGGGAGTTAAAGCAGTCTGCAGTACCAAAGAGACATGTGAGAAAGATGAGGAGTAGCAGGAATAATTGGTTCAGAGCAGTTAATGAACAGTGAGGTAAGAGAGTCTAATAGACTGATGGGGAAAGCCATAAATGCCAATTGTGAATTTGACCCTGGAGAGACACACAACCAGCAATCTCCAAGGCAGCCGGGCAGAGTGTTATTCAGTAGCTGATATGCAGAGGTCGGAAACAAGAGATGGAGTGACCATGAGGACTGAGAGGTGGGATCAGTGTCACCTAAGACGGGAGGAGACTTTAGGGAGGCAAGAAGCTTTGATGAATAAGTTTACACCTTCTATTTTTCCTATACCTAGATGTTGGGGTTGGGTCAGGTGTATTCTCTGTGTGTTTTGACCAGGCCTGTAGTACACTTATTGAACAGGTCATAATACAGTTTGCCAGTGACACCATCCTCCCATCTGTCCCGTGGGTCTTGAATGTAGAGGTGGAAGAATCCCTCATGTATGTAAAGATGAAAGGGGGAATTTGGATGTCCCAGATTTGTTTCCTGGTATTTGCAAGACAAATATGGGCAACATCCCTAAGTTTCTGGCCATTTCTTACAGTAATATTCCTTTTGGTTATAGAGAACACAGGCATGAGAGTAAGCCCCAGTGAGGGAGAGATGGATAAGGGAGTTATAGGAAACTGGATTGGCCTTTGACAGACTGATATAAAGCAATTTCCCAACCTATTAGAATGGGCTGTTGGTTAGAGGTGGCGGGGGGTGGTCTATTGAACATTAAACACTCATATGTAAGAGCTACTCCAGACAGGTGTAAATAAGAAATAGAGAAGGATAGGGCAAGTGTGGATAAAAGAGATGCTCAAATCATTTATTTGGGCAGTGGCAGAAGGTATTACCATATGAGAGAATTTGAAGATTGAACATGCAGATTTCATCATTGGGCTGTACTGAGGCCAACCTGTTTGTAGTACCAGAGCATGGCTTTAATGATATCTGAGTCTAGAGAAAAAGAGAGAAAGGGTTGCAGATAAACCTCATGCAAGGGAGTTTTTATAAGCTCCAAGTGGTAGGTGAGAGGCAAGAGAAAAGCCCAGGAAGGCAGAGAGAAGCTGTGAGACTCCCAGGAGGGAAACGGGAGGTACAAGGTCACAGAGGCCTAGAAAGACTTAAGGAAGCTGCAGGACAGAGCAGGCAGCTCCTGGGGGAGGAGGCAAGGAAGCAGGGAGGGTTCCACTAGAGGGAGAGGAGCAGGTGGCATTGTATATAGAGAGTATCCCATGTGGTAGGGCCTAGGAAGGCACAGCAGGGAGATGCCTGTGTGTTTGGTGCTCTGGAGGGCATAGCAGGCTCCAACACAGTTACCAAGTAGACAAGAAGAGACACATGGTCAGAGCAGGTGGAGGGAGAAATGGATGAAGAGGAAGACTGGCATGTGGAATCAAATATGGTGGGTGACCAAAGGCAACAGAAACAAAAGTACACACCTTAGGAAAGCCATTAAGTAGTTTGGGTCAGATCAGGGCATGGTTCAGAGCAGTTCCTTTGCTATTGAAAGACCCAGCAAGAGCTATTAGTTCAAACTGTTGATCAGTTGTTTGGGCTGGGAGGGCCCAGTGAAGTTTACACAAAGGTTTGGGAATAGGCACAAAGGGGACTTGGGTGAGGGGCAAAGGGTGAGCAAGAAAGAAGAAAAAGGGGATCCAAAAATCTAAGAGCCAGTCACCCCTAGGAAGGGTAGAATTTTGTCCTTGGTGGTGGGTACTGTGAGTGATTAGATTAGGCATTTTCTGTCTAGGGTGATGGCCTGAGGGATGGACAACTGGACCTTAGAGGATGACACCCTGTATCCCCGGCCAGACAGGAAGATTAGTAGGAGCAGGTGACAATCTGACTTAGCTGTAGGGATGACTACAGAGAAGATCATTTGTAGCACGATTAATAGTTGGGTTCAACATGAAGATCAGAAAAGCAAAACAGCAAGCTCTTACATCTACCTCAATCCAAAATGGCAATCCTGCCTCCAGGAATCCTCAGAATAAGACTGAGCCTGAGAGTTGTCTCTTCCTGTCTTATATTACTCTCTAGTACTGGGATTAAAGGCATAGAGCACTACCATCTGGTTTCTATGGCAAACTAGTATGACTACTAGGATTAAAAGTGTGTGTGTGTCACAACTGCCTGGTCTGTAAGGCTGACCAGGGTCACTATTTAACTCTCTGATCTTCAGGCAAGTTTTATTTATTAAAATACAAATGAAATATTACTATATTTCCCCTTTTGTCCCAAATGAAAAAGAAGGCTATAACTAACATAAGAAAATCTATGTACAATAAGTACAATGACTATATACAATATAAACAGGCAATAAATACATAAACAATGTCTATTCTATTTGCTTTGGTAAATTCACAGAAAATACTCCATATTTATCCTATCTTGGTGAGTTCAAAGTCTTGTACCTAATTTACTTTCTGTCAGAACTTGCTTTCTGAATCAGGTAAACAAGTAAAACTATAACTACCTAATCTTCAACTCCCTCAGAGACCCAAGAAGGAAATAATGTTTACTTAGTAAGCAAGAAGGAAGTGTAAGCCAGTGACTTTCAAAAAATGTGAGAAATGACAGAAACAGCTCGCTGTCTGGACAGACACCCAAAGTTCCTCTGCAATGTTGGGGCATCTATCTTCAGCCTACAGGCCTAGCATATCTGACAGACTTTTCTGTGAAGCAGGATATTCTGAAGGGCTGTCTCTCCTTGTCTTTACAATGTTTGGCAGTCACTTTCTCTTTTGTCCTGCTTATCCAGTTTGGACAGCATACTGTCAGAAGTCAAGGCAAGAGCACTTTTCTTACCCAGTTGCTTACTTTTACTACAAAGAAAGTAAACTTCATAAGAAAGTAAACTCCATGTGGCATTTCTTAAATGCCCATTATCTTCTCTAAAGTAGATTGGTGCTGCCAGGAGCAGACATTTCTCGTTGTCATAAAAAGAGCCTGTTTTATTAAAACATCTTGAATGCCATATTCTGTAGATCTCTGAAGAGTTTGAAGATAACCTGTGTATCTAAAATATATCTTTGTTTGACCTTGAAAATGAAGGAGCAGGACAAACTCCATTTTGAGAAAAAACTCCATTTTAGTTGCACTTGGCCTAGGGCTGACCCAGCTTCAGTGAAAATCAAAATAACATTTTTTCTTTTTTTCTTTCTTTTTCTTTTTTTTCCTTTTTTTTTTTTTTTTTGGTGGTGCAATTCTTTTTATTATTATTATTCATTCTACATTCCAACCACAGTTCTCTCTTCCACCCCTCCTCCCACCCCTCCCTTCTCTCCCCCCAGGTCCACTCCCCATCCACTCCTCCCAAAGGGTAAAGCCTTCCATAGAGTGTCGACAAAGCCTGGCACATTAAGTTGAGGCAGGACCAAGCCTCCCACCTGCATCAAGGCTGAGCACAGCATCCCACCATAGTGAATGGGCTCCAAAAAGGTCAAAATAACACTTCTAAGAAAAACAAGCTAATGCCTGCTATGGTTAAAGTTACCCCACCTGGTGGCCAGCCAATGTCTAGCAATAATGCTTGCTTAAGATGTTCTTGTGGGCATCTGATAACTGTTGTTTGGAAATTCCCCTAGACTCAGCCAATTAACTTGAAGGTTGCCTACCCTTACCAAATTTGTATCCAATCATGTAACACCAAGGCTGTACCACCCTGCTTGAGACTTTTTCCTGCCTTAGAGGTTCAGGGCCATTCTCCTCCACCTGCTGCATCAGAGTGCTGGATGATGGTCCACACTTGAGTTCATATTCAGTAAACCCCTCTTGTGTCCTTGCATTGGACCAGATCTGTAGTGTTCTTATTTAGGGGTCTCTCAACACAGGTACAACATTTGGGGGGTGGTTAGGGACCCCCACAAGCCCCAGACTCTGACCTGAGGAGTTCATGACCAGCCGATAAGTCTCTTTGTTTCTGTTCCTGTCTTTGTCTCTATGTCTTTTGTACTTTCACTTTCTGAAGTGTGCCAAATCTATAATGTGGTCCAGTAGCAGTCAGTGTCTGGGACAGCCAGTAGAGGTGTTGGAGGACCAGGATCTGGGGTTCCAGGAGACATTTCATACCCTGGAGACGGGTATGTGGAACCCCCAAGGCCACATTGATTGAGGAGAGTCTCATGTTTGGATGGTCTTTGGTGTGACTGAACCTGGAGGGTTGCTCCCTGCTGAAGGCACCAAGCCATTACTGTTTTTGAAACTTTGTTGGTTGTCTTATTGGGGCAAAATCTTTTTTTGTGCCCTTGGTCTTGTGTGTTGTCTTTTGTTTGGTGTTTTTGTGTATCTGACTAAGAGGGAAATAATGGGACAGGCCCCTCTTATCCCCTATATCTCTGCCTAGCCCACTGGAAGGACGTGCAAACCACAGCTCATAATCAAGGGGTTGACATTCACAAGGGAAAGTTTGTTAAGCTTTGAACCTTAGAATGGCTCACTTTTGGTCCCGGGAGGGGAGTTTTGATGCCAGATCCATTGGGCTATGGAGGAAATTGTGTTTCAACCCAGAACTGGACATCCTGATTAGATACCCTACATCATAACATGGAGAAGTCTGGTAGAAGAACCTCCCTCTTGGATTAAAACTTTTCTTCCCCAACAGGTTAAAGCACTGGGGGCAGAGAAGAAACTCCCTCTGTCTGGGGGCCCTTCAGCCCATCCAGCTCCAGTTTTTCAGGGTGGGAATACTGAAGAAGATATTTCCCTCCCCCTCCTTATACCCATACCCCAGCTCCCAGGCCTGCACCAGCAGCGGCCCAAGGGGACCCTCCCAATAGACCCTGTTCCAGGGGAAGGCTCAGCCCGGGGCACCAAAAGATGGAGAGAAAGGACCCCTGAACTGGATTTGAGGGCCACTGGGCCCTCAGCCAAGATGGGAACCAACCCTTTCATTACTGGCCTTTTGCCACCAGTAATCTCCACAATTGGAAGTCTCAGAATTCTCTGTTCTCTGAGAACCCCCGAGGCTGGATTACTCTCCTCAAAACTGCTCCTTTCACCCACCGTCCCACTTGGGACGATTGTCAGCAGTTCTTACAGGTCCTGTTCACTATGGGGGAGAGAGACTGGGTCTAGGTGGGAGCCCAAAAATTGGTTCTAGGCCCTACAGGGAGCCTACAGCCAACCAGGCTCTCAGCGATGCCACATTCCCTCTAGCTTACCCCGAATAGTACTGCAACATGGCTGAAGGTAAGAAGAGTCTCCTTGTCTATCGTGAGACTCTATTGGTGGGTCTCAAAGCTGCCGTGGGTGGGCCTGCAAATTTGAGCAAGGTCTATGGTGTTAGATAGTGACCAGATGAAAGCCCAACTGTGTTTTTAGAAATGACTACAGGAGGCTTTCAAGAGATAGACACAACACAATCCAGAGTCACAGGAAAGTGTGGTCGCCTTGGCTTGGGCCTTTAGTAACCAGGAAGCCCCAGGCCTTAGAAGGAAACTGCAGAAACTAGAGGATTTAGGAGGGAAAGGCATTGGAGAGTTTGTCGCAGAGACTGAGAAAGTGTGCAATGGCAGGGAGAGTGCAGAGGGAAGAGCAGAGGAGAACTATCACCTTGCTAGTGTGCTGTGGCTGCTACAGTGGGAGCGGAGGAGCACAGAAGGAAGCTACGGTGCCTGGATGCTGAGAAGAGGACAAGAAACCAAAAGGCAGGACCACCTATAAACTTCCGTTGCTGGCCTTCCCTCTTTCTTTCTGTGCTGATATTGCACCCGCCTACATGGTGAACGTTCGTTCCTAAGACCTGCCGGACATTCTGCAAGAAATGTGGCAAGCTCCAACCCCACAAAGTGACACAGTACAAGAAGGGCAAAGATTCTTCGTATGACAGGAAACAGAGTGGCTATGGTGGACAGACTAAGCCTATTTTCTGCAAAAAGGCGAAAACTACAAAGAAGATTGTGCTGAGACTGGAATGTGTGGAGCCCAACTGCAGATCTAAGAGGATGCAGGCTATTAAGAGATGCAAGCATTTTGAACTGGGAGGTGATAAGAAGAGAAAGGGCCAGGTGATCCAGTTTTAAGCTGATCTTGTTATGAAGACAATAAAATCATGAGCTTTCACTCAAAAGAAAGAAAGGAAGGAAGGAAGGAAGGAAGGAAGGAAGGAAGGAAGGAAGGAAGGAAGAAAGGAAGGAAGGAAGGAAAGAAAAGAAAAGAAAAGAAAAGAAAAGAAAAGAAAAGAAACCAAAAGGCAGTGAACGTGAAGGCCCTGGCTGGGGAAGAATCTGTGCACTCTGAAAGGAGGAAGGGCGCTGGGCAAGACGATGCCCCTGAAGATAAGGGCAGCAGCAAGGTCCTTAGTTTAGAGATGGACGGTGATAAGAGGAGATGGGGTTTGGTTCCCCTCCTTGAACCCAGGGTAACCCTGAAAGTGGAGGGGATAGACTTCATGGTGGATACAGGAGCCAAAATTCAGTGTTATTAAAGGCTGGTGGGCCTGTGACGAATAAAAAGATCTGGGCTCAAGGGGTCAAAGGGCAAAGCCTTATACATGGGCCACCCAAGCAATGGTGGACTTAGGAATGGGATGGGGAACCCACTCATTTCTGGTAACCCAAGAATGTCCTTATCCCTTGATGGGCCATGACCTGTTGGCTAAAATGAAGGCCCAGACACACTTTTCTGATGAGGGAGACAAACTGCTCAGTAAAGATGGAAAACCTATTCATGTACTGGAAACTAGCAGCTTGACTGAAGAGTAGAGGCTGCACCAATGACCCTGAACCTGATCTACAGTTGGAGAGACCACTTCAGGAGTTTCCATCAGCCTGGGCCAAACAGGATGAAGCTGGCAGTGCATTGTCCCCTGTTTATGTGGAAATTAAGCCAGGGGTAGATCTGGTCAAAGTCCCCCAGTACCCTGTGCCCTTAGAGGCCAAGAAAGACATCACCCCACATGTCAGACAGCTGCCGGACTTGGGAGTCCTACAGCCCATGCAATCAGCCTGGAACATGACTTTACTGCCTGTTAATAAATCTCATACCAATGATATCAGGCCACTCCAGTGATGTGGGATTGTCCTCTGTATGCTGTGAATGTTATTTGTTAACAAAGAAGCTGCTTTGAGCCTACTGCAGCACAGAACAGGGCAAGGTGGGAATTCTAAGCAGATAGAGGAGCAGAAAATAGGCAGAGTCAGGGAGACACCAAGTAGCTGCTGGAGGAGACAGACCCCAGAACCTTGCCAGTAGGCCATGACTTCATGGTGATGCACAGATTAATAGAAATGGGTTGATTTAAGATGTAAGAACTAACTAGAAATAGGCACAAGCTAATAGGCAAAGCATAATTTAATTAATACAGTTTCTGTGTGACTATTTCTGGTCTGGGCAACCAGGACTGAACAAGCAGCCTCCACCTACACTCCAGGACCTAAGGGAAGTCAATGGGGTGATTGACATACACCTCACAGTGCCAAACCCGTATACCTTACTCACCTCGTCGCCCCCAGACTGACAGTGCTACACTGTTCTAGACCTAAAAGATGCCTTTTCCAGTGTGCCTCTGGCCCCCAAAGCCAACCATACTTCACCTTTGAATGGCATGACCCAGAGATTGGGGTCAGCAGTCAGCTGACATGGACCAGTCTACCATATGGATTCAAAAATTCTCCCACTAACTTTGATAAAGTTCTACATGAGGATCTGGGTGAGTACCGGGCATGGAACCCAGATGTCAGTCTGTTGCAATATGTAGATGACTTATTGATTGCAGCCATGGATTGGGAGACTTGCCTGACTGGGACTGAATGGCTACTGTGACCTCTAAGGGGCCTATGGTACTGTGCCTCAATTGATGGAGGAGTGTCTATGTGTTACTTTCATTGGTTAATTAATAAAGAAACTGCTTGGCTCAATAGGACAGAAAATTAGGTAGGTGGAGTAAACAGAACAGAATGCTGGGTAGAAGGCAGTGGGACAGACAATTCAGGCAGTTGCCATATGCAGTCACCATGATTCTCCTCTCTGAGATGGACGCAGGTTAAGATCTCTCCTGGTAAGCCACACCTCGTGGTGCTACACGGATTACTAAATATGGGTTAAAGGAAGATGTGAGAATTAACCAATAAGAGGCTACAGATAATGGGCCAGGCAGTGTTTAAAAGAATACAGTTTCCGTGTAATTATTTCAGGTGTAAAGCTAGCTGGCAGCCGGGTGGCAGGACGCAGCCCCGCCGCTTCCTTCTACACTCAATCAAGAAGGCCCAAATCTGTAAGCGGCAGGTAACGTACCTGGGGTACCTCCTGAAGGAAGGACAGTGGTGGCTCTCAGAAGCACGCAAAAAGATGGTGCTTAAGATCCCAACCTGCACAATGGCTAGACAAATGAGACAGTTCCTAGATACAGCGGGCTTCTGCTGCTATGGATTCCAGGCTTTGCTGAATTGGCTAAGCATCTCTAAGTGGCCACCAAGGAAGGGCAGAACCTTTCATGGACAGAAAATCATCAGTAGGCCTTTGACAAACTCAAATAAAATCTGCTCTCAGCCTCAGCGTTGGGTCTGTCGGATGTGACTAAGCCTTTTCACTTATTTGTGGATGAGCATAGAGGAATAGCTAAAGGTGTCTTGACCCAGTCTTGGGTCCTTGGAAATGACCTGTGGCCTATCTGTCTAAGAGCATCCTTGGAAATGACCTGTGGCCTATCTGTCCAAGAAGTTAGACCTTGTGGCAGCCGATGGCCCCCTGTCTTCTCATAATAGCGGTTGTGGCCTTACTGGTAAAGGATGCAGATAAATTGAATCTGGGACAAAATCTTATCATAACTACCCCTCGTGCTTTGGAGGGAGTCCTCAAGCAGCCCCTGACAGGTTGCTGAGCAACACCAGCATAACTCAGTATCAGACATTGTTACTCAGCCCCGTGAGAATAATGTTTCAGGTGCCCACAGCCCTGAACCCAGCCACCCTACTACCTGACCCAGACTTGGAAGTGCTTTTGCATGACTTCTCCGGAATCTTGGCTTAGGTTCACTGTGTCTGACCTGATCTGAGGGACACTCCTCTGCCTGATGTGGAAGTCACCCTGTACACCTGGAGCAGTTTTGTACAAAATGGACAGAGGGATGCAGGGCAGTGACCACTTTAGAGGAAGTATACTGGGCTGAGCCAATGCCTACAGGCACTTCCACTCAATGGGCAGAATTAGTGAACTTAACCAAAGCTCTAGAACTGAGACAGGGACAGTAGCTGCTATGCGTTTGCCACCGCTCATCTCTGTGGGGCAATGTATAAAGAAAGGAGACTACTGACTGCAGAGGAAAAAAACTATTAAAAATAATAAAGAAATTCTGGCCCTCCTCAAGGTCCTATGGAAACCCAAGTAAGTGACCATCATATATCGTCCGGGGCACCAGAAAGGGGATGGGCCCAACAATTTGGCAGAAAAAAACTGCCCAGGAAGTAGTAGTGCAAACCAGCCCAATCCTGACTACAGCCCTAGTAGAAACAGGATACCCTGTCTTACCTGAAACTCACAAATACACAGGGAGGATCTGGCCTGGATAAAATCCCTCCCTATGGTGCAAAGTGTGGAAAGATGGTAGCAATCATCAGATAGCACAATTATTCTGCCTGACCCTCTGGGCAGATACTGCTCCAAAGATTCACTACTCCTCTCACATAGGAATTTGTAGGATTCAAGGTCTATTGAGACACTAAAAAACTAAAATCAGAGATAGATAGCAAAAAATTGCAGACATAGGAATCCCTGATCCTGTGCCCTGACATTCCATCTGAACTGGTGTCCTGCTCCTGTTCTAAGGCCATCCACCCAGAGGAGTCAGACTCTGGCCTCCAGGCAGGTCTGAGGATTCCTGCAAGGGAGTGCGGGCTTCTTCAGATTGTGCTGCCAGGTTCGCTGTGTGGTATTCCATCCCGCCCTGCCCCCACCTTGGCCCTTTTGTCTGGGCTGCGACCCTGGGTTGCCTGGAATCCCTGATCCTGTGCCCTGACATTCCATCTGAACTGGTGAGTGAATGCGGACCCTGGGGCAACCTGCCCTGGAAGAGAGCACAGACCCCCTACCCCCACTTCCCTCTGCAGGCTTGTGTCAGTTTCTCGGTGTACCTGTGTCTCCCAAGCTTTCCCTAGTGTTCTCAGGTGTCCTGCTCCTGTTCTAAGGCCATCCACCCAGAGGAGTCAGACTCTGGCCTCCAGGCAGGTCTGAGGATTCCTGCAAGGGAGTGAGGGCTTCTTCAGATTGTGACGCAAGGAATAGGTCCTCCTCTGGCACTGGGGAGATCCAACCAGTTTCAGTCACAGCAAAGATTGGTCTAGGACGCCAAACGCCTCCGGGCTCCTTTTGAAGGAAGAGATGGGCAGGCGCCAATGCAGGAGCTCCTCCAACAACATGAAAGGCAACATGACATCACCACAAGCCAGACATCCCGAAACAACAAGAATTGAACACCCTACCCCAGAAGATATAGAAGGAACCGACCTTAAACAGTACTTTATGAAAATAATAGAGGACCTTAAACAGGAGGTAAAAAACTGCCATAAAGAAATGGAGATGACAAACAAAAAGGTAGACGAAATAAATAAATCTCTCAAAGATACCCAAGAAAAACAAGAAAAACAAGAAAAAGCAATCAAACAGGTAAGGGAAACAGTACAAGACCTGATAAATGAAATGGAGGTATTGAAGAAAACACAATCTGAGGGACGACTGGAAATGGAAACTCTGAGTAAACGAACAGAAACTTCAGAGACAAGTATTTCCAACCGAATACAAGAGATGGAAGAAAGAATCTCGGACTCTGAAGATGCTATAGAGGAAATAAATTCACAGATTAAAGAACTAAACAAATCTAACAAATTCTTAACACAAAACATTCAGGAAATCTGGGACACCATGAAAAGACCAAACCTAAGAATAATTGGGGCAGAAGAAGGAGAAGAATTACAACTCAAAGGCCCAGAAAACATATTCAACAAAATTATAGAAGAAAACTTCCCCAACCTAAAGAAGGATGTTCCTATGAAGGTACAAGAAGCCTACAGAACACCAAATAGACTGGATCAAAAGAAAGCATCCCCACGCCATATAATAATCAAAACACAAAACATACAGAATAAAGAACAGATATTAAGAGCTGCAAAGGAAAAAGGTCAAGTAACATATAAAGGGAAACCTATCAGAATTACACCTGATTTCTCAATGGAAACCATGAAAGCCAGAAGAGCTTGGATAGATGTGCTACAGACACTAAGGGAACATGGATGCAAGCCTAGACTATTATACTCAGCAAAGCTTGCATTCACCATTGATGGAGAAAACAAGATATTCCAGGACAAAAACAGATTTAAACAATACGCAGCCACAAATCCAGCCTTGCAGAAAGTAATAGAAGGAAAATCACAAACCAAGGAGTCCAACAACGCCCACAATAACACAGGCATCTAGCGACCCTCCACCAGCACAACTAGAAGAAGGGAAACACACAAACTCTACTACTAAAAATGACTGAAGTTAACAACCACTGGTCATTAATATCACTTAATATCAATGGACTCAATTCACCTATAAAAAGGCACAGGCTAAGAGACTGGATACGAAAACAGAATCCAACATTTTGCTGTTTACAAGAAACACACCTCAACCACAAAGACAGACACCTACTCAGAGTAAAGGGTTGGGAAAAGGTTTATCAAGCAAATGGCCCTAAGAAAAAGCGGGTGTGGCCATACTAATTTCCAACAAAGTTGACTTCAAACTAAAATCAATCAGAAGAGATGGAAAGGGACACTTTATACTCATAACAGGAAAAATCCATCAGAATGAAGTCTCAATCCTGAATATCTATGCCCCTAATATAAAAGCTCCCACTTATGTAAAAGAAACACTTCTAGAACTCAAGGCAGCCATCAAACCACACACACTAATAGTTGGAGACTTCAACACTCCTCTCTCACCAATGGACAGGTCAATCAGACAGAAACCTAACAGAGAATTGAAAGACTTAATGGAGGTAATGAACCAAATGGACTTAACAGACATCTATAGAACATTCCACCCAAATAGGAAAGAATATACCTTCTTCTCTGCGGCTTATGGAACCTTTTCGAAAATTGACCATATACTTGGTAACAAAGCAAACTTCCACAGTTACAAAAAAAATTAGTAACCACCTGTGTCTTATCGGATCCCCATGGATTAAAATTAGAATTCAACAACAATGCTACCCCCAGAAAGCCCACAAACTCATGGAAACTGAACAGTCAACTACTGACCCACACCTGGGTCAAGGAAGAAATAAAGAAAGAAATTAAAGTCTTTCTTGAATTTAATGAAAACAAAGACACAACATACTCAAACCTATGGGACACAATGAAAGCAGTGCTAAGAGGAAAGTTCATAGCACTAAGTGCCCACTTAAAGAAAACGGAGAAAGCGCTCATTGGTGACTTAACAGCACACCTGAAAGCTCTGGAAAAAAAAGAAGCAGACTCACCTAGGAGAAGTAGAAGACTGGAAATAATCAAACTGAGGGCAGAAATCAACAAAATAGAAACACAGAAAACAATCCAAAGAATCAATGAAACAAGAAGCTGGTTCTTGGAGAAAATCAACAAGATTGACAAACCCTTAGCCAAACTAATCAAACGGCAGAGGGAGAACACGCAAATTAATAAGATCAGAAATGAAAAGGGGGACATAACCACAGACACAGAGGAAATTCAGAAAATCATTAGATCTTACTACAAAAGCCTGTATGCCACAAAAATTGGAAAATGTAAAAGAAATGGACAGTTTTTTAGATAAATACCATATACCAAAGTTAAACCAGGACCAGGTAAATGCTCTAAATCGTCCTGTTAGTCGCGAAGAATTAGAAACTGTTATCAGAAACCTCCCTACCAAAAAGAGCCCAGGACCAGATGGTTTCAATGCGGAGTTCTACCAGAACTTCCAAGAAGACCTAATACCTATACTCCTTAAGGTATTTCATAATATAGAAACACAAGAGTCACTGCCAAATTCCTTCTATGAAGCTACAGTTACCCTGATACCTAAACCACACAAAGACTCAACCAAGAAAGAGAATTACAGGCCAATCTCACTCATGAACATTGACGCAAAAATTCTCAATAAAATACTGGCAAACCGAATCCAAGAACACATTAGAAAAATTATCCACTACGATCAAGTAGGCTTCATCCCAGAGATGCAGGGCTGGTTCAACATACGAAAATCTATCAATGTAATCCATCATATAAATAAACTGAAGGAAAAAAACCATATGGTCATCTCATTAGATGCTGAAAAAGCATTTGACAAAATTCAGCACCCTTTTATGAAAAATTATGAAAAATTTATGAAAATTTATGAAAATTCAGCACCTTTTTTTAAGTTTTGGAGAGATTAGGGATACAAGGGTCATTCCTAAATATAATAAAAGCTATTTACAGCAAGCCGACAGCTAACATCAAATTAAACGGAGAGAAACTCAAGGCTATCCCACTAAATTCAGGAACACAACAAGGCTGTCCACTCTCTCCTTATCTCTTCAATATAGTGCTTGAAGTTCTAGCAATAGCAATAAGACAACATAAGGGAATCAAGGGGATTCAATTTGGAAAGGAAGAAGTTAAACTTTCATTACTTGCAGATGATATGATAGTATACATAAGCGACCCCAAAAACTCCACCAAAGAACTCCTACAGCTGATAAACTCCTTCAGTAACGTGGCAGGGTACAAGATCAACTCCAAAAAATCAGTCGCCCTCCTATACACAAAGGATAAGGAAGCAGACAGGGAAATCAGAGAAGTATCACCTTTCACAATAGCCACAAATAGCATAAGATATCTGGGAGTATCTCTAACCAAGGAAGTGAAGGATTTATTTGACAAGAACTTAAGTCTTTGAAGAAAGAAATTGAAGAGGATACCAGAAAATGGAAGGATCTCCCCTGCTCGTGGATTGGGAGGATCAACATAGTAAAAATGGCAATTCTACCAAAAGCAATCTATAGATTCAATGCAATCCCAATCAAGGTCCCATTAAAATTCTTCACAGATATTGAGAGGACAATAATCAACTTTATATGGAAAAACAAGAAACCCAGGATAGCCAAAAAAATCTTATACAATAAAGGTACTTCTGGAGGCATTACCATCCCTGACTTCAAACTCTATTACAAAGCTACAGTATTGAAAACAGCTTGGTATTGGCATAAAAACAGAGAAGTCGACCAATGGAATCGTATAGAAGACCCGGATCTTAAACCACAAACCTATGAACACCTGATTTTTGATAAAGGAGCCAAAAGTACACAATGGAAGAAAGAGGGCATCTTCAACAAATGGTGCTGGCATAACTGGATGTCAACCTGTAGAAGAATGAAAGTAGATCCATATCTATCACCATGCACAAAACTCAAGTCCAAATGGATTAAAGACCTCAATATTAATTTGAACACATTGAGCTTGATAGAGGAGAAAGTGGGAAGTACTCTACAACAAATGGGCACAGGGAACCGTTTCCTACGCATAACCCCAGCTGCACAGACCTTAAGGGCAACATTGAATAAATGGGACCTCCTGAAGTTGAGCAGCTTCTGTAAAGCAAAGGACATTGTCACTAAGACACAAAGGCAGCCTACTGACTGGGAAAAGATCTTCACCAACCCTGCAACTGACAAACGTCTGATCTCTAAAATATATAAGGAACTCAAGAGAATAGACGGTAAAATGCCAATTAACCCAATTAAAAAATGGGGCGCTTAACTGAACAGAGAATTCTCAACAGAAGAAGTTCGAATGGCCAAAAGACACTTAAGGTCATGCTCAACCTCCCTAGCTATCAGGGAAATGCAAATCAAAACAACTTTGAGATATCATCTTACACCTGTCAGATTGGCTAAAATCCAAAACACCAATAATAACCTTTGCTGGAAAGGTTGTGGGGTAAGGGGTACACTCATCCATTGCTGGTGGGAATGCAAACTTGTGCAACCACTTTGGAAAGCAGTGTGGCGGTTTCTCAGGAAATTCGGGATCAACCTACCCCAGGACCCAGCAATTCCACTATTGGGAATCTACCCAAGAGATGCCCAATCATTCAACAAAAGCATATGCTCATCTATGTTCATAGCAGCATTATTTGTAATAGCCAGATCCTGGAAACAACCTAGATGCCCTTCAGTGGAAGAATGGATGAAGAAACTGTGGAATATATACATGCTAGAATACTACTCAGCGGTAAAAAACAATGACATCTTGAATTTTGCAGGCAAATGGATGGAAATAAAAAACACTATTCTGAGTGAGGTAACCCAGATCCAAAAAGATGAATATGGGATGTACTCACTCATAATCGGTTTCTAGCCATAATTAAAGGACATCGAGCCTATAAATTTGGGATCCTTGAGAAGATAATAAGAAGGTGAACTCCCAAAAAAAGATATAGTAATCCTCCTGGATATTGGAAGTAGACACGATTGCCAGGCAAAATTGGGAACTTGAGGGTTGGGCAAGACTGGGCCAAGGGAAGATGGGGAGAGAAAATTGTGAAGGGGAGAACGGGGGGAGCTCGGAGGAATGGGGTGCTTGGGATATAGGAAGGGTGGATATGGGAGCAGGGAAGCATATATCTTAATTTAAGGAGCTACCTGAGGGTTGTCAAGAGACTTGACCCTAGAGGGGTTCCCAGGTTTCCAGGGAGACGCCCCCAGTTAGTTCCTTGGGCAGCTGAGGAGAGGGAGCCTGAAAAGGCCAGTTCCTATAGCCATACTGATGAATTTCTTGCATATCACCATAGAACCTCCACCTGACGATAGATGAAGAAAATGACAGAGCCCCACATTGGAGCACTGGACTGAGCTCCCAAGGTCCTGATGAGGAGCAGAAGGAGAGAGAACATGAGAAAGAAAGTCAGGACCGTGAGGGAACCTCCAGCTGGCGACAGATGGGGAAGATGACTGAGCCCCACATTGGAGCACTGGACTGAGCTCCCAAGGTCCTGATGAGGAGCAGAAGGAGCGAGAACATGAGGGAGAAAGTCAGGAACGAGAGGGGTGCGTTCACTCATGGAGACGGTGGGACAGAACTAATGGGAGATCACCAACTCCAGTTGGAATGGGACTGATGGATCATGCGACCAAACCCGTCTCTCTGAATGTGGCCAACAGCGGGGGCTGACTGAGAAGCAAAGGACAATGGCGCTGGGCTCTGATTCTTCTGCATGGACGGGCTCTGTGGGAGCCTTCTCAACTTGGTCGATCACCTTCCTGGACCTGGGGGGAGTTGGGAGGACCTTGGTCTTAGCATAGAGTGGGGAACCCTGATGGCTCCTTGGCCTTGAGAGGGAGGGAGGGGAGGTATGGGTGGAGGGGAGGGGAAGGAAGGGGAAGAAGGAGGGGAGGGAAGGGGGAGGAGGAGGGGAGGGAGGGGGGAGGAGGAGGGAAGGAGATGGGAAATTTTTAAATATAAAAAAAAAATTGCAGACATAGTCTCTCAGTGCAAGGCCTGTGCGCTGACCAATGCTGCTGCCAGTCCTAAAAATCCTGAACCCGGCTCAGAGGAAAGAAGCCTGGTGTGTATTGGGAGGCAGATTCCACAGAAATTAAACCTGGCAAGTATGGGCAAAAATATCTGCTAGTGTTTATAGACACCTTTTCAGGCTGGACAGAAGCATTCCCCGCCAAGCAGGAGACAGCACAGGTGGTGGCAAAAATGCTCCTAGAAGATACCCGGCCCAGGTATGGATTTTCTACTGTGACAGGATCAGACAATGGACCAGCTTTTGTGTCCCAGGTAAGTCAGAATTTAGCCACTGCACTGAAGAGTGACTGGAAATTACACTGTGCTTATAGACCCCAGAGTTCAGGGCAGATAGAAAGAATGAACAGAACTCTAAAAGAGACCTTAACCAAATTAGCCCTGTAGATTGGTGCAGACTGGGCAATCATCCTCCCCTTTGCCTTGTTTAGGGTTAGGAACTTGCCCCATCAGATGGCACAGACACCCTTTGAGATTATGTTCGGGACCCAACCCCCTATTATTCCCAACCTGCTGACAGATCTCCTGGCGGAGCTGGATGATAGAGACCTCCTTGATGCCATACAAGGAGTCCAATGGGCACACAAGCACATAGGGCCAAAGCTCAGGGCCCTTTATGAGTCTGGTGTGCCTCCTGAACCCACAGGTTCTGGCCAGGGGACTGGGTCCATGTTAAAAGACATTGCTAGAGTCCAGGTGGAAGGGACCTTTAGTCACCATGCTGACGACACCCACTGCCATTAAGGTTGACGGCATAGTCTCCTGAATCTATTACACTCCTGCCAGACCTGCAGATCCCTTCGCACTCAAAGACTACAGAGGAGAAGGATGGGAAGTTCTTTTAAGTTCAAAGAAAGACTTGGAACTATTCAACTAATGGTTGCCGGATACCAACCAGTGGTAACAGATGTCAGAGGAAGTTCAGAGGGGCTTGATGGAATTAGATGAGCTGGGACAAAACCAAGACCCATGATTTGCTCTCATAGGCACAAGAAAGAGAATGAAGGAGCAGGACAAACTCCGTTCTGAGAAAGAACTCCATTTTAGCTACACTTGACCTAGAGCTGACCCAGCTTAAGTTAAAGTCAAAATAACATTTCTAAGAAAAACCACAAACTGTGCCTGCCCCTGGTCAAAGTAACTTCGTCCGGTGGCCAGCCAATGGCTAGCAACAATGCTTGCTTAAGATGTCCTTGTGGGCATCTGATAATTGCTGTTTGGAAGCTCCCCTAGACCTAGCCAATGAATTCAAAAGTCGCCTACCCTTACTGAAGTTGTATCCAATCAGGTAACACCAAGGCTGTACCACCTTGCTGGAGGTTTTTCCCTTTAAAAACTCCCTGCTTTAAAGGTTCGAGACTGATCGGCTCCACCCACTGCGTTGGAGTACTGGATGATGATCCAAACTCAAGTTTGTAGTCAATAAACCCCTGTGTGCGTGCATCAGATACTGGCTCTGTGGTGGTCTTGTTTGGGGGTCTCATCACAGGAAAAACAAAATCACACCTAATGTGACTACAAGTTTCATTATAATAGGTGACTAATTACTAAGCTGCAATCATCTATATATTGTATAAGCTTAGATTTAGGAAGAGACAAAGAGTAAATCAGAGGCCAGAGCCTGGCCCAAATAGATGCAAGCTGTGCTGGAATCCCAGGACAAGGCAGTTCAAGTGACTTGGGTGGAAAGGTGAGTGTCCAGATCAGTTCAAGTAAAGGCGAAGATAGCTTGTGATTATGGATCAAGAGAAATGGAAAAGAAGGCATTCCTCTGAGGGGATGGTGGAGAGGAGAGGTTGGGGTGGAGAGGAACTACTGAAGAGTTAGTAAGCAAGCCTGAACCAAGCGGTAGGTTTGTTCCGTCAGGTTTCTTTAAACTGCAAGCATGGGAGTGCTAAAGGGGATGATTGGGGGAGGTGAAGTTTTTTTCTTAAGAGTCAGAGATAATTTCCACCCATTTGCATGTAAAATTCAAGATGTCATTGTTTTTTACCACTGAGTAGTATTCTAACAGGTGTATATTCCACAGTTTCTTCATCCATTCTTCCACTGAAGGGCATCTAGGTTGTTTCCAGGATCTGGCTATTACAAATAATGCTGCTATGAACATAGTTGAGCAGATGCTTTTGTAGTATGATTGGGCGTCTCTTGGGTAAATTCCCAAGAGTGGAATTATTGGGTCCTGGGGTAGGTTGATCCCGAATTTCCTGAGAAACCGCCACACTGCTTTCCAAAGTGGTTGCACAAGTTTGCATTCCCACCAGCAATGGATGAGTGTACCCTTTGGTTTTAGCCAATCTGACAGGTGTAAGATGGTATCTCAAAGTTGTTTTGATTTGCATTTCCCTGATAGCTAAGGAGGTTGAGCATGACCTTAAGTGTCTTTTGGCCATTTGAAATTCTTCTGTTGAGAATTCTTTGTTCAGTTCAGCGCCCCATTTTTTAGTTGGGTTAATTAACATTTTAAAGTCTAGTCTCTTGAGTTCCTTATATATTTTAGAGATCAGACGTTTGTCAGTTGCAGGGTTGGTGAAGATCTTTTCCCAGTCAGTAGGATGCCTTTGTGTCTTAGTGACAGTGTCCTTTGCTTTACAAAAGCTGCTCAGCTTCAGGAGGTCCCATTTATTCAATGTTGCCCTTAAGGTCTGTGCAGCTGGGGTTATGCGTAGGAAACGGTCTCCTGTGCCCATTTGTTGTAGAGTACTTCCCACTTTCTCCTCTATCAAGCTCAGTGTGTTCAGATTAATATTGAGGTCTTTAATCCATTTGGACTTGAGTTTTGTGCATGGTGATAGATATGGATCTACTTTCATTCTTCTACAGGTTGACATCCAGTTATGCCAGCATCATTTGTTGAAGATGCCCTCTTTCTTCCATTGTGTACTTTTGGCTCCTTTATCAAAAATCAGGTGTTCATAGGTTTGTGGTTTAAGATCCGGGTCTTCTATACAATTCCATTGGTCGACTTCTCTGTTTTTATGCCAATACCAAGCTGTTTTCAATACTGTAGCTCTGTAATAGAGTTTGAAGTCAGGGAAGGTAATGCCTCCAGAAGTACCTTTATTGTATAAGATTGTTTTGGCTATCCTGGGTTTCTTGCTTTTCCATATAAAGTTGATTATTGTCCTCTCAATATCTGTGAAGAATTTTGATGGGACCTTGATGGGGATTGCATTGAATCTATAGATTGCTTTTGGTAGAATTGCCATTTTTACTATGTTGATCCTCCCAATCCACGAGCAAGGGAGATCCTTCCATTTTCTGGTATCCTCTTCAATTTCTTTCTTCAAAGACTTAAAGTTGTTGTCAAAAGGGGAGATGGGGAGAGAAAAACATGAAGGAGAGAATGGGGAGAGCTTGGGGGAATGGGATGCTTGGGATATAGGAAGGGTGGATATGGGAGCAGGGAAGCATATATCTTAATTAAGGGAGCCATCTGAGGGTTGTCAAGAGACTTGACTCTAGAGGGGTTCCCAGGTTTCCAGGGAGATGCCCCCAGTTAGTTCCTTGGGCAGCTGAAGAGAGGGAGCCAGAAAAGGCCAGATCCTATAGCCATACTGATGAATTTCTTGCATATCACCAAAGAACCTTCACCTGGCAATGGATGGAGATAGAGACAGAGC
The DNA here is from genome assembly GCF_903992535.2 of Arvicola amphibius. NCBI lineage: Eukaryota > Metazoa > Chordata > Mammalia > Rodentia > Cricetidae > Arvicola > Arvicola amphibius. Next base: position 59,517,305 of record NC_052055.2, on the reverse strand, counting down.
CCCACATTGGAGCACCGGACTGAGCTCCCAAGGTCCTGATGAGGAGCAGAAAGAGGGAGAACATGAGAAAGAAAGTCAGGACCATGAGGGGTGCGTTCACCCATGGAGACTGTGGGACAGAACTAATGAGAGATCACCAACTCCAGTTGGAATGTGACTGATGGAACATGCGACCAAACCGGACTCTCTGAATGTGGCCGACGGTGGAGGCTGATTGAGAAGCCAAGGACAATGGCAATGGGCTTGGAGTCTACGGCGTGGACGGGCTCTGTGTGGGCCTTGTCAGCTTGGTTGATCACCTTCCTGGACCTGGGGGAAGTTGGGAGGACCTTGGACTTAACATAGAGTAGGGAACCCTGATGGCTCCTTGGCCTGGAGAGGGAGGGAGGGGGGTATGGGTGGAGGGGAGGGGAGGGAAGGGGGAGAAAGAGGGGAGGAGATGGAAATTTTTTTAAAAAAAAAATAAACCATAAAAATAAAAAGAGTCAGAGATAAGAGGTTTCAATCCCTCGAGACTGTGGAGAGAGAGTGGGCATTGACCCTGGGTGGTACAATTGGTAGGGTTTTATGATTGGATGATGAAAGGGGGTGGTATTTGGCTATTGAGGGGTTCGAGTGACCCATACTCATGGCTCCACCTGGGAGGCCAGTAAAGGAAGTGACGTATCAAAAGGTATGTCTTGGAGAAGGAGGAGAAAGGCAACAGCTGTTGAGCCTAGAGTCAAGGGGATGGGGGAGGGGAGCGAAGGAAAAAGAGGCTCCTCCTTTGTCCTTTCCCTGTAAGAGGATGGCACATGTTGGTACCACTAGGAAGGAGTCGGGAAAGGTAACACCCCAGAGATAAACTGAGTGGTGGGGTTTGGTGAGGTTGGTAAGGTGGGGTTTGGTGAGGCTGGTTCCAAAAACTGGGGAACTAGAGGGAGAGGTGGATCCCCCAAACTCTGTCAGAACCAAGTAAATCCAGAAGGAAGGAGATGGGTCACCCAAATACCATAATAACTACATGGGGTTCCCAGTTGGAGATGACAGTGGTCAGGCCAAGGGAGTTTTATTCCCAAAATGGTGTCATGCCACACTGTCTGTATGTTTTTAACTCTTAACAAGTTACAAGTTACAAGTTTAAAGTTAACCCTTTTGTTACAGATTTTACAGATTTTGAACCATACCCAATATACTTATACATTTTGATATATAATTTTGATATATATCATCAAATATATATTTTGATATATATTTTGATATATTTTGATATATATATCAAATTTTGATATTTTGATATACAGAAATCTTTTTTTTTTTTTTTTTTTTTTTGGTTTTTTCGAGACAGGGTTTCTCTGTAGCTTTGGAGCCTGTCCTGGAACTAGCTCTTGTAGACCAGGCTGGTCTCGAACTCACAGAGATCCGCCTGCCTCTGCCTCCCGAGTGCTGGGATTAAAGGCGTGCGCCACCACCGCCCGGCTGATATACAGAAATCTTACATGATAGTTTTACAAATTTTAAGATTCATACCTGAGCAAAAGTTTTAGAGACTTAAACCAAAACCAAAAAGAGTATGAGATGCGTAGCAATGGTCCCTGGTGGGAAGAGTCTGTTCTTTCGTCCAGTTTTGCCCTCCTTTTCCTGTCATGCCATCGGGTGACCCACCCGACACGGGACAGAGATTTTGGAGGAAACTTTAAGCGAGTAGACTTGCATCTAGAGGACAGAGCCTGCATCTAGAGGACAGAGCCAAACCCAATTCTAGAGTCAGCTTTTCACTGAAGTGGGACAGCATAAAACAACAATATACTACTGCCCATGCCTAAAAGATACCCAAATCCCTATAACACTGAATCCAAGTAAACTGAGAGCAAGTAAGGCTTGGAGTTAGGGAATTCTGAACTCTGGCTATAGCGGACCCTGCAGGAGAGAGCTGACAGATACACCAGCCCACAATGTTTGTGTGTGGAGTGTGTGCATGCCACATCTGGCCTGCTCCTTGGCTCTCTCCCTCCCTCACCTCCCCTGTCTGGCTCCCAGCTCTCACATCTGCAGATCCATCATGGTAACTTAAAAAGACAGAACATTAGACCAGGCGGTGGTGGCGCATGCCTTTAATCCCAGCACTAGGGAGGCTGAGGCAGGCGGATCTTTGTGAGTTTGAGGCCAGCCAGGTCTACAAGAGCTAGTTCCAGGACAGCCAGAGCTACAGAGAAACCCTGTCTCAAAAAACAAAACAAAACAAAACAAAAGACAGAACATTCACACAGTGCGATGGGGGTGGGGCAGACAAAAACAAACAGGGCTTGAAGTGGAAATAAGAGAAAGCTTGAACAGAGAAATGGAATCTCTTTCCGTTTCCCGACTGAACCCAGCAGTTGTAAAGTGCTGAACAATCTTAGGATCTGGGGTGCTGTTGGGCAGCTATCTGGGTTGGTTATCTAAGGGATATTGAGGCCAGATTTAATTGCAAAAGCAAACAAATTTGTGGTTCTTTAGGTCAGATGCTAGGTGGAGGGTGTGGGGTTTTACAAATGGCATCCCAAGGAAGAACAAGATAATATGGATGATGCTGTTCCCATGGATGAGAGACAGAGATCAAAGTCTGTATTGAGGGCATCCTGAACACTCAGAGAGGACCAAGAGAACGCCGATCAATAAGTGGCTCTTCACAGTAACCATACTTAGTGGAGGTCAGGACGAATAGTCCAAGGAGATTCAGTACCTGTAGCCTGAAATAGTGGCTTGGGAGTCCTCTGCCTCAAGTGGACCAGAGGGGCGCAGGAGACTCAGCTCACTTCTTGGGACTCAGGAAAGCGTTCCCACCAACGGAGGGGAAACCTCCTGAGCTGTTGCCGGTAGATGAGATACCAAGTGATAGGCGAGCTGGAAGGCAAGCCTGCTGCAGGTGGACTGGAGATGGAGGACAGGGACCCAGGGAGCTCAGACCCCGAGGGCAGAACAGACACCCGGAGAACCTGCTCAAGTCACGGAACTAATGAGAGTTTTCTGGCACAAGGAGATCTTGGTGACTGGGAGCCAAGGAAAACCATAAAGTCACACCACACAACAAACCTCACACAAGAGATTTATTGGGCAAAAACACAGGATGGCAGTTTCCTCTGAGTGGAACAGAGAAGGCAGTATATTGGGTGGAAGGGTGGGCTTCTGGAGGGCCTTTGGAGCATGCGCAGTGAGCTACTGGAAAAGTACAGCGTGGTCAGAAGTATTGCTTGGCTGTGAATCTTGAGTCGTGGGGGTGAGGATTTCCAAGTCCCTGGTTTGGGCATTGGCCAGTTACTAGCCTGTTACTCTCTACTTAATCTGGCCAGAAGATTTGGAGAGACTATAAGTACCACCAGTTCTACCTATGCCAGCCGGAGCAGGAGAGACAGACTCCCTCAGCACGGAAGAAGCCAGGAGGCCGACTCTGCACCTGGTCCCTTCTCTCCCCAGCATACAATGGGCAGCTTCACATATGGATAATGGCCGCATAGGCAGGTGTCATCTGAGGTTGCAGGAGCACCCCTGTTTTTCCCCTAAGAGAAACACCACCATCACATTTCACTTACAGGCAAGTAGGTGGGGAGGAGAGACCCTCGCCTCCCTCATGGCTCATGTTTCCCTCTCTTCCAGTGACTTGTATAATTTGAAGACCCCAAGCCCTCCCTTCTCTGAAAAGTCACCGGCCCTCACAGTCTCTTGGAAACTGTCTCTTATACTCAAAGCCATCCTGAGATGACTGTCAACAACTCCGGGCCACCCTGTTCACAGCTGAGGAATGATACAGGATTCAGCTGGAAAGCAGGAAGATGGCTCAGGGGCTGTGTAGAGGAATCCATGTTGGACAGTGAAGCCCAGATAGAACAGACTTTCCCATCTGTTATGATTTGCTAGCCTTCCCTGTCAGTACCTGTCCTTTATGGGACAAACTCCGCCCACTCCCAATCTCCTGCCAAGGCAAGCTGGTTTGAGCTCTCTTCCCTTCTCTCTCTCTCTGTCTGCCATTCTTCTGAAGAGGCAGCTCTCTGCCTCTCTCCCCTCCTCTTTTCTCCTCTCTCCTTTCCCTGCACCCCTTTTAATAACTACATACTCAATCTCTGTCCACACGGCAGATTCTGTTTCCTATCACCGTGGTTCTCCACACTCCGTGGGACCTGCCAGGGTCACTCATGCCTAAATCTTTCATTGGTGCTGTCAACATGGCAGGCTCTCCCTTGCAGCTGAGGACTGCTGGGGATCATGCAACCCTTCTATATGATCACTTTTCCAACTCAAAATCGCTGGAATTCTATAGCCAACACTGACATGTAGATCCCTCCCCCTACCTCTGGCCATGCCTTCATGAGTGTGGATTCAACTTGGTGGTGGTTGTAATGACATAGGGGTTTGGTTTGTGCCCTTGCATTCTCATGGCCCCTGGACCTTGCAAGTGATGACCCAAGGCCAGCCTGAGTCACAGTCCATGCTGAACCTCTGGGACACTGGAGGTCAATCTCTTGGACTTCCTTCTTTCCTCACTCATGGAAACGTGCCTCCCCCTCAGATATCAAGATACATAGATGCCTATCGTCAGCTTACATTCCACCAAAGATCAGAAGTTGGAAGTGTGGTCTCTACTCTGTCCCTTCTCTGTGTTTGTCTGTCTGCCTTTCATTCCCAGTATGTATTAAAACCATGCTAAACTCTGTCCTGCCAGTGCAGCTAAGCCTGTCTGAGCCTGATTAGAGCAGAATCTGTCTCCTGCTCACAGAGCCCTGTCTCTGCCACTTCTACACCGTGAGTCCCTCTTTATACCTGCAGGCCAGCAGTCCAATGCATGAGGAGATCCTGGACTCCAACCTGCTACCAGCCCACTTTACAACTCCTGCCTGCTGGGATTCTCTACACAACATGGGCCACTGTTGTTGGAGGCCGCCCAGACTCCTGAAATAATCACACAGAAACTATATTATTTGCAATACTGTTTGGCCAGTAGCTTAAGTGTATTCCTAGCTAGCTCTTACATCTAGAATTAATTCATTTCCATTATTTTATATTTTACCATGAAGTTCATGGCCTACTGGCAAGGTTCCAGCTAGTAGCTCATGTCTTTCCCCTCTGGTGGCACGTGGCAAGTCTCACTGACTCCGCCTTCTTTCTCTCAGCATTCAGTTTAGTTTTCTCCACCTAGCTCTATTCTGCTAAGCCACTGACTGAAACAGCTTCTTTATTCATTAACCAATAAAAGCAATAAACCTCCCACACCATTTTCCCTTTTCTGTTTAAATAAAAAGGAAGGTTTTAACTTTAACAGAGTAAAATTACATATAACAAAACAGGTATCAAACAATAATTACAGTTACAATATTTACACCTACCTTGTCTTTTATCATAATTAAGGAAAACTATAATCATAACTATCTATTCTTCAACTCCATCAAAGAACCCAGAAGAATATAATATTACCTAAGTTAACAGGAAGTGTATTGTAAACAACTTTCAAAACTCTAGAATTGACAGAGACATCTTGCTGCCTGTATAGTCATCCAAAGTTCCTCTGCCAACACTGGGGCACCCATCTTCAGCCTACTGGCCCTTAGTATCTGACAGACCTTTCCATGAAGCAGGAAATCTCAAAGACAGTTCCACCTATATTGGCAGGTTGTCAGTCACTTTCTCCGTGTCCTGCAGAATGTCTGTCAGACTCTTTCATAAATCAGGAACTCTGAAGGACCATCTCATCTTTAGGCAAGTTCAGTAGTCATTTCTCTGTGGGTCCTGTATGTCCAGTTCATACAGCATCGCATCAAGCAGTCCAGACAAGAACAGTTTCTTATCCAAATGGCTAGTAAACTCCATGAGGAGCCTTTTTGATGCCCATCATCCTCTTGAAATAGATTGGTGCTTCCAGAAGTAGATGGGTCTCACTGTCATGAAAAGTCCTAAGTTCTTACAACATCTTAAATGCCATATTCTGTAGTCTTTGAAAGGGTTGAAGAATATCTATCTAACTGAAATATATCTTTATATAGCTATAAAACCTAACTAACATGATTACAAAATTGACTATTACAGATGACTACCTATTAACCGGTATTTCTTAGTTATACATTACATTTTTAAATGAGTCGCACAACCCAATATCTTAATCAAGAGCAGAAATAGACATATAACAAAATTGACCTAAAATTTGTATCAATAAACCAAGATCCAGAACAATGCAAATTTCTATAACATATCCTTTAAATGTAAACAAACATTTAAAAACAATATTTGGGAATATGGGTGTAGTTCTCTCCAAAATGCTTCATGCTTTTTGTTGGGCAAAGTATTTTTGGGATGTTCACAGTGACTTCTAGAGTGGTCTTGGTCCATCAAACACAGTAGTTTGGAATTAATTCACAGGTTCTCATCTTCTGTGGAAACAAAAGCAGAACCTCTTTTCCAAAGCAACGTAACTTTAGACTCAAATTCTGAAGTCAAGATATCTTTATGTTGGTTTAACTTATAGTCCATACAATGAAATGTCTCTCATTACGTAGCTGTTTAACAGTCAAAAAATTCAAAGAAAACACAATAATATTCATAATCCAGACTCTCTACATAAATTCCATCTTTACGTGGCTTATTTTTCTTACTCTATTACTTTTCCTACAAGTTTAATATTTATTTTATTACCTTTACTTCTTTAATCTATGACTGTCTGTACTCTTTTATATTACATTTGCTGTCTCTTTATTCTTTTTCTTCTCTTTCCCAAGCCTACGTACATACATTTTTTAAAACATATTGTGTCTCATCTAGAAGTCTTTTATGTCTGAATCTGTCCTATTGTGTATCTGTAATTATTTTCTGACCAGAACCACTTCTTAATGTGCTAAGTGGGCATGGCTAGGGTCAACATGGCCCTGGCTGCTTGCTCTGTCCAGTTCAACATGGCAGAGACATGGTTTCTGTCTCTGAGAGCCATGTACATTGCCCCATTTTTAGGTACACAGCAGGTCTATGTTGCCATTAAGCAAGTTGTAGCACTCTGCTCACAGACCCCATTGAAATGCTCCATAGCTGGACCTCCCAAAAAGAGTCAGAGCCCTTAGTGCTAGTGAACCAGGAAACCACCATTTTGAAACTGAGAAAGTTTTTTTTTCTGCTCCCACTAAATCAGGAAGACCTCTCTTAAAGGAGCTGTGGCACACCACCAGCAGCCAGCAAAATTCTGGCTATCAAGAAGCCATGCTTAACTCTGTTCTTTTGTGTCTATAATTACTTTTTAAGCTTTCTCAGGTTTTATGTGGATATAGTAGACCACACTGGTGCACCAATTTGTTGTAGAAGGCTGCTTGTTCATTTCCCAGCCACCCAGACTCCCGAAATAATCACACAGAAACTTTATTAATTAAATTACTGCTTGGTCAATCACTACAGCATATTGCCAGCAAGCTCTTACATATTAAACTAACACATTTCTATTATTTTATAATTTACCATGAAGGTCATAGCTTACTGGCAAGTTTCAGCTGGAAGCTCACATTTTCCCCTCTGGTGGCTACATGGCTCTTCTGACTCCACCTTCTTTCTCCCAGCATTCAGTTTAGTTTTCCCTTCCTAGCTGTCTTCTGCTAAGCCACTGGCTGAAACAGCTTTTTTATTCATTAACCAATAAAAACAGCACATATACAGAAGGACTTCCACACCAGGCTATAATTGATAGGATCCCCTCCTCCTGGTCAGTTTTTGTTGAGATCTCCTTCAGCTCTTCCCAAGAGCAAGGTTGTTGGACTTTGCCCTAGTACTGCACTCAGTGAGCAGTGCATTCATTTTTTGGGCCCAGGGCCCTAGCATCACATGAGCAGAGATCTTCATGTCTCAGATCTATGGATTCTTTTCAGGACACAGTTCCCCTGACCTAGTGCCTCTTGGGTGACTGACTTTTCTCAGTCCCAGTTATCTTGTGATTGAATAGATAACAGCCTAAGCCAGTCATTTATCTTTCTGTGTCACCTGTGAGAAACAGGCTGACAAAACCATATACCTGTACTTACTGTTTAAAAAATGTTTTAAGCAGTCCTAATAAGCTCTGTTTGTTTTATCTCCTTCCAGACTAAAAAAAGCAATAAAGTCTCAAATATTTCAAATTGGTATGTACTTTTAAATAATGATAAATATATAGTTAAATTGTTACAACACACTGTATATTTGATTCAACTCTGCTTTGAAATTTATTCTATTATAATGATAAAATTAAAGCTAACATGTAATCTGTTCTTCACTATTGTCAGTTTTACTGTTAAGTTTCTATTGCAAACATTTTTTCTTCTTTGTCCTTCACAAGTATAAATTTATCTTGCTAAGTTAAAACCATTACAGTCAAGCTGGAGCACTCTGGGTAAAACATCCCTCCACAACCTCTCAGCCTGGATCCGGCTCTTCAAGCAGATCCTATACTATATAACATATATACTCAAAAGGCAGCCCTCAAATGGTCAGAGATGTGGGAAATAAGGCATTTAAATGTTTACTTATCAAAAGACTTTTTGTATCAGAGACACATCATTTCTGGCATAAATATACTGCCATTTATATAATGTATATGTCTAAAATTTATGTTTTCACAAACTCAAAGAATCTTGTGAGTTCCAGAGAGCCAACTTGGAGAATCACCTTAAACATGTCAGATGCACCCCTCCCTCAATTACCAGGCCCTAAGAACCCACATCTTCCCACCGTTCCCTGTCCTTTACATCCTCTCCTTCAATCACCAGGACCTAAAGAAATAATTTTTTCTTCCTAAATTTAACCCTGTCCTCTGCTCTGTCAACACCTCACCAGTTCCAGGAGACACCCAGACAGTTCCACACCACAAAGCCTGGAGAACAGTGAAGCTACCCAGGACATGGCCAGCATCCCAGCTTTCTCAGGTTCCCCAAGATTTCGGTGCCCACAAATTAGCAGGAAGCAGTCTCGAGACCTCAACAACCTCATCCCCTAAACCTGCCACACCTAACTTCTTGCCTTTTTATGATAAGAGGAAGACAGGAATGTTATGATTTTGCTAGACTTTCCTGTTTGTACCCTGTTCCTTTAAGAGACAAATTCCACCCACTCCTAATCTCCCCCTTCCCACTGAGGCAAGCTGGTCTCTGCTCTCTTCCCTTCTCTTTCTCTCTCTCGGCCTGCCATTCTTCTGAAGAGGCAGCTCTATGCATCCCCCCTCCCTCCTCTTCTCTTCTCTCTCTCTCTCTCTCTCTCTCTCTCTCTCTCTCTCTCTCTCTCTCTCTCTCTCTCTCTCTCTCTTTCTTCCTCCCCCTAAACCCCCTTTAGTAAATCTTCATACTCAGTCTCTGTGTGCATGACGTATTCTGTTTCCTACCCACCACAGTCCCCAACCTACCACTGGATGCACCAGGGTCACTCACGCTGAAATCTTTCACCCCCCCCCCCCGCCCCGCAGATTACTAGCACCAGCGGAAGTAGGGAGCTTTGGGCACTGCTGGTGGCCACAAGCATTATGCAGTGGAAGTACAGCTTACAGTCTCCAGGCTTACACCCAACTTGCAAGGCTTTGGGAATCTGCTTCCTGAATAGTCATTGTCAGTTCTGTAGGAATCTTGTGAAGCCATGGCTTTTCTCCCTTCCATAATGGGATTCATCTCAAAATATCCCAGCAGCATATAAATCATTCTTTAAATATGACTTTTCCTGTACTGGCAACTGGATGGCCTTTCCACACTATGAGTTTGCCGGTTTGAAAGAAAATGGCCCCCAAAGGGAGTGACACTATTGGGAGGTGTGGCCTTGTTGGAGGAAGTGTGTCACTGTGGGGTGGGCTTTAAGGTCTCCTATGCTCAGGCCACGCCCGGTGAGACAGATGACTTCCTGTCACCTGCATATCCAGATGCAGAACTCTCAGCTGCTTCTCCAGTACCATGGCTGCCTGCATGCCACCGTGTCCCACTGTGATGATAATGGACTAGACATTGGAACTTTAAGCTACGCAATTAAATGTTTTCTTATAAGAGTTGCTGTGATCATGATGTCTCTTTACAGTAATAGAAACCCTAACTAAGAGATCCCTGCTGGTAAAAGAAACTGACAAATTGATTTTAGGGCAAGAATTGTCCCTGACAGCCCCACATTCTCTTGAGGGGGATATACCTGGTGACTCCATACCAAGCCTTGCTTCTGCATTAGCTTCCAATCTGTTTCCACAACACATCAGCCCTCAGCCCTGCTGTTCTCCTGGACAATTACCCTATGAAATCCCTGCATGACTGTCTTGAGGTGACTTCCCTGATCTGGTTCATCAGCCACCATCTGCTTGATATCCTGTTGGCAACACCAGATGACAAATCGTTCACAGACCAGAACAGTTTCATCCAAGACTGGACCAGGCTTGCAGGGGCAGCAGTGATGACCCGAGGCATAGCCTTTAAGGAGAGGAACTTCAGCTCAATGGGCTGAGCGTTGACTTGAGCACTCTGCTTGGGAAAGACAAGGCTGTCAGCATATACACTGACAGTCATCTGCTTTCACTGTGGCTCATTCATGGGGCTCTATACAGGGGAAGGGGGTTGCTGACCTCAGTAGAAAAAGAAATAAAAAAATAAATCTTACCACTATTGGGGGCTATCTAAAAGGGTGGCCAATGTCCATTGCAAAGGACACCAAAAGGGGGATTCCCTTGAAGCCAGAGGCAACAGAGCAGCTGGCATGCCATCCAGGAATGGCCCTCGAACCAGCGGATCTTCTTTAAGTTTTGGTATCCCTGCCGGTTTACTGAACCATCTGGAATACACCCCAGGTGAGACTGATGGGGTAGAAGAGGAGCTGCACACACAAGATGAGCAAGGACAGTGGACACTGCCAGGTGGCACACCCACCCATAGGTGTGGGAAGATGACTGGCTTTTGGGTCTCTACAACACCTAGGGGACCACAAAAGCTGCTGAACTGCTCAGACTCAGCTGTTATGTTCCAAATATGGAGCGACTGGTGAAAGGCACCACTTCTAGATATGCCCCCTGTGCCCAGGTAAAGCCAAAAAGGGGCAGGAAGCGTCCCTCAAGGGACCTGGGTTTGAGGGACTGGACCTGGAGAGCACCGAACATCGGACCTCGCTGAAACCAGGCCTACTGTTATGGGCTAGAAGTACCTGTTGGTGTTTGTGCACACCTTCTCAGGATGGGTGGAAGCCTACCCCACCCACACAAAGAACACTCCAATCATTACAAAAACCTTCTTCAGTTATTAATTCCCTAGCCTTGGGGCCTGTCAACTGCCTGATGTTCGTGGCCAAAGTATCACAAAGTTTGGCAAAGGTATTAAATATTAATTGGAAATTGCATTGGGCATATAGGTCTCAAGTTCTGGTCAGGTAGAAAGGTAGAGTAAAACTCAATACCAACTCCATTCTGACTCATATCCCCCTGGGCAGAAATGTCTAATCATGCTCTTCTCAAGTTCTGAAGGCTTTACAAAAAGCCAAGCTATTAACTAGACAATGAAGGAAGTCTTGCCATTTTCAGGGAGTTTACTAAGCCATTAACCGAACCACGAAAGCAATCCTGTTATCTCCCACCTCCAACCCCCACAACACATACCTACCACAACACACACACACACACACACACACACACACACACACAAACACACACACACACAAACACACACACACACACACACACAAACACACACACACACTCCAATTTCAGTGGGGGACTTGGTCTACATAAAAGGGATCCTAGCTTGGACCCTGGAAGCTATCTGGAAGGGATCCTCTGCAGACATCCTCACCACCCTCACCACCCCAACCGATGTCCAGCTCGCCGTACACAGACATCCTCACCACAACTGATGTCCAACTCGCCATACCATCACATGTACTCAGCACTCCAGATAAAGCAGGCCGTGGAGGATGGTGACCTTTAACCCCCAAGGATAAATGCAGATGTTGTGTTTCTTTTCTCCCTCCTCCTTGGGGGATGGGCTTATAAGCTCCGTAGAACTGAAATCAGGAGTTGGAAACTGAGCTAATGGGAAGATTCTCTTTGACATAACACACACTTATGTGTGGCCAACCTACTTTCCGAGAGGATCCTTTGACTCTTTCTTTAGAGGGCTAGGAAGGAGAGGGTGTGTGAGAGAGGACAGATTGTGGTACTAGTTTCCTGGAAAAGGGACTTCAAAGCCTCTAGTTCCTCGCTCATTCTGTAAATGCACTTTACCCATGTCAAGAAAGCTAACAGCGCCGGGCGGTGGTGGCGCACGCCTTTAATCCCAGCACTCGGGAGGCAGAGGCAGGCGGATCTCTGAGTTCGAGGCCAGCCTGGTCTACAAGAGCTAGCTCCAGGACAGGCTCTAGAAACTACAGGGAAACCCTGTCTCGAAAAACCAAAAAAAAAAAAAAAAAAAAAAAAAAAAAAAAAAAAAAAAAAAAAAAAAAAAAGAAAGCTAACAGTATCACTGTGCAGCCTTGGGGCGTTGAACACAATCCTCCTGGGGACACAAAGATCCCAGCATCCAGAAAGAAAGGGAGAAACTGTCTTCAGCCTGTAGCCTGGAAGATGAAACCCCATGATCAGGGCATGGGCTGGGGCTGGCACCCACTACTGGCTCACAGGCCTTGTTCTCCCACATTTACACTGTCAACTAGAGTGGTAAACACCCAACTACTCCGAACCCCAACCTAGGACAAGACTGTTGGCTAGGTCTAGACCCCAAACCCCACACTACATAGGAGTTAGATAAAACCAGACCCTTGGCCCTTGAAGAAATTCAACAGGCTGTGGCTGGAGTCACAATGGTAACCTTGGGAGATCTCCAAGACGACACTTGCATAGTGTCCTCTAAATAGAACTTACCCAACTTCCCTTACACCAAGAGTAGTAGTAACAGCCAGCTACTGCCCCAGCATGGAGGGTCGGGTATTCTACCGTGCGGCCATGGCTGGCCTGCACCAAGGACTCACTAAATGTGTCTCCTCAGAACAGTTCGAGGGACATAGGGACATGTTCCTCTCCTGTGTATACTCATGTATGTTGTTCCCCAAATTTGTTTCTAGTGGAGAAGTCAGGGCATACCTCAGCCTAGACTCAGGACTAGTCAGGACCAAAGGGGCTGCCGCATCTTGATCCCACTCTTACTAGGGGGTAAGAATAGCTGGGTCAGCACAGTGAGCACCTCTGCTGTCATCATAGGAGATAAAAACTTCATGGAATACCTGAGAATTCCATCTTCAGATAAGGAAATCAGGTAAATGTCTTGGTGAGGTGGTCTTTCTTATAAAACCAAAGGAGCTTAGATCTCCTCTTCATGAAACAGGGAGACAGATTTGTATGGCACTGGGGAAAACCTGCTGCTTCTATGCCAACCAGTCTGAGTCATTAAAGAGCACCTGTTCATCGTCAGAAACAATGCAAAGGAGAGGGAAGAGAGGAGACATGACTCTGCTAACAGTCCCTATTTTCCTGGTTGCCTTGGCTGGCCACCATGGCCTTTGCTATCACCAGTGTCCCTTAATCCTCCTCTTCTTGGCCTTAACTATTGGCTTTTGTACCCTTAACTGTATGGCTAGCTATGTTTTTAAAGATTAATTGGAGAAAACTCTGAATCCTAAGAAGACAATAAAGTCATCTTCTCCAAGATGAGCCCATGATTTGACTCATGCCCACAGGACCAGTGGGCATGGACCGAGGCTTGACTATGGTGACTCTTTGGTGCCTCGGATGAACTTGGTCTTGCTCTGAGTAAAGTGCCCGTAACTGAAGGGGGAACCTAAGAAAAACAGTCCTGGCTGAAAAACAACTCACCGGTATGGGCCAGGCAGTGGTGGCACACACCTTTAATCTAGCACTCAGGAGACAGAGGCAAATGGATCTCCATGAGTTCAGGGCCACTCTGGGCTACATGAGATTGAATCAGTCTAAAAGAAACAGAGCAAGGTGGTGGTGGCTCACACCTTTAATCCCAAGACTAGGGAGATGGAGACAGGAGTGGTATGGCTGGGCAGAGAGAAGAATATAAGGCAGAGGAGATAGGATCTCAGATTCAATCTGAGGATTTGTAGATGCAGAATATCCCATTTGGTCTGAGGATTTTGTAGAAGGACTAGTGGCTGGCTGCTCTGCTTCTCTGATCTTTCAGTTTTCATCCCCTAATATCTGACTCCAGGTTTTTATTATTAAGACCAATTAGAATTTTAGCAACAGCGGGTCCCAAGCACTCCAGTATAGTCACCAGCCAGCTGGAGTAGAGGCTTTCAGTTGGATCACAGACTGTGTCTGAGAGGCCCTCTTTAGTGGGAGCTCCACAACAGTACAGAGCAGGCCCCTGATTGTTCTAGCAGGGCTTTGCCTGCCGTGATGCCCAATGCTGGCAGGTAGTACAGCCCTAGAAACTCCATAAGCAAATAATAGTAACAAAAGTCTCATATGTTCTGAGCAGTCTTTCCTAAGTATTGGCCTAATTGCTTTATAATATTATCTCATCTTCACCCTACCCAAAAAAGAAGATAGCATTAAATTCATTTCATTGGCAAGGTAATTCAGGCTTAGGAAATTAAATGATGAGGGCTAGTGTATTAGTAGGGGTTTCTAAAGGAACAGAACTGACTTATGAATATGTATACTAGAGAGGAATTTATTAGAGTTGTTTGCATGTTAGAGAAGTCCTACAGTGGCTAACTCACACTAAAGAGGCTGAGAACCCAGTAGTTGTCAATCCCTAAGTGGCTCAGCAGTCCTAACCCGGCACTGGGCGCCTGAAGGAGTCCTGGGTTCCGCTGATCTTCGGTTGAAACACTGGTAGCCTAAACATGCTGGCTCCAGTGCCAGTAGAAGGGTCTGGACAGCAGCAGCAGTGAGTAGATGCTTGCTGGCCTGTGGGGGCTCTCCAGGGAGAGCCAAGGCTTGCCCAGCCGGCGACTCCACATCCTTTTGTCTGGCTGACACCACAGCTGCTGCCCACATTTAACGTGGCTCTCCCACATCTCTAAGACAATCAAGACCATTCCCACAGTAGCCCTCAGGCCAACCTGGTGTAGATAATTGAGCCTCCTCCCCAGAGGAATCTAGACTGTGTCAACTTTACCATTAAAACTAACTGTCACAGCCAATGAGATGAACCAGTGGGTCAGGTGCTCGCTGCCAAGTCTGCCAAGCTGGTTTCTCCCTGGGAGCTCAGAGAACAGAAGAGAACCAGCTCCCACAAGCTGGCCTCAACACACACACCAAAGCATGAACATACACACTGAAACACAAAAATACATCTAAGTCTTATTTTATTTTTAAAAAATATTTATAAATTTCATATTCAGGAGTGTTTTGCCTGCATGTGTCTGTGTACCATGTCTATGCCTGGTACCCCCAAAGGTCTGAAGATGGTGTCAGATCCCCTGGAACTGAAGTTACAGGGGGTTGGGAGTCACCATGTGGGTGCTGGGAACCCAATCCAGGTCTTCTGCAAGGGCAGCCAGTGCTCTTAACCACTGAGCCCTCTCTTCCAGATTGGGTTCCCAGCACTCCCATGGTGGCCCACAACCCTCTGGAACTCCAGTTCCAGGAGATCTGATGCTCCCTTCTCGTTTCTGGGCATACCAGGCACACATGTGGTGCATGCAGGCAAGCAGTCATGCAGGCATGCAGGCAAAACACTCAAGTACATAAAAAATACATCAATATTAAAAATATTTAATGAATGCCAAGTACCATCAATGGTGCGCGCCTTTAATTCCCAGTACTCAAGAGGAAGAAGCAGGTGGAGCTCTGTGAGTTTGAGGCCAGACTTGTCTATAGTGAGTTCCAATCCAGCTAGGAGCCAAAACTATATAGTAAGACTCGATCAAAAAAAAAAGGAAGAAGAAAAAGAAAAAAAAGAAAAGAGCCATTGAGGTGGGAGCAGAAAGAAAGAGAGAGAGAAAGAGAAAGAAAAATTACATTCATGATTATTTAATGGGGGCTTAGGCTAGCTCGGTGGTGAACAATCACTCCTCTTTCTAAGGACTTGAGTTCAGTCTCCAGCATCCATGTTAGGCAGTTCATAACTACCAGTAACTGTGGGGCCTGTGAATCTTGAAAGCTTCTTCTGATCTCCAAAGACACCTACACTTATGTGCAAGAATACACACACACACGCACGCACACACACACACCTATATATACATATGCACACATGCACATGAACACACTTAAAAATAATAAACTAAACAATTGATAGATGTTTTGGTGGTTAACACCAAGTATGGCTCTTGCCGAGGACCTGAATTTGGTTTCCCACAACCATGTCAGGTGGCTCACGATCACCTCCAGGGGGTCAGCCCTCTTCTGGCTTCCAGGAACAAATACACATGAACCCATAGTCAGATACACGATACACATGTACACATAACTAAAAATAAAATCCAGAAATGGTGGTTCACACCTTTTATTATTATTATTGTTATTATTATTATTGTTATTTGTCTTTTAAAAACAGGGTTTCTCTGTGTATTCTCCCTAGTTGTCCTGGAACTCACTTTGTAGACCAGGCTGGCCTTGAACTCACAGAGATCTGCCTATCTCTGCCTCCTGAATCCTAGTACTTGGGAAACAGAAGCAGGTATATCTCTGAGTTTGAGGCTAACCTGGTCTACATCCAGTCAGGATTTCATAGTAAAACCCTGTCTCAAAAAATAAAAAATTTAAAAAGAAAAATCTTTGTAAAATATATCTTTTTTAAAAATTTTTTATTTATTTATTATGTACACAACATTCTGCCTCCATATATGCCCGCATGCCAGAAGAGGGCGCCAGATCTCATTACAGATGGTTGTGAGCCACCATGTGGTTGCTGGGAATTGAACTCAGGACCTCTGGAAGAGCAGCCAGTGCTCTTAACCACTGAGCCATCTCTCCAGCCCCTGTAAAATATATCTTTTTAAAAAAAGATTTATTGGATGAATATACTTTCTCATCCACAGAAGACACAGCCTTCACAAACCAGGAATAACACTAGCATTTTAGAAGAGAGAGCTCTGCCATATTCAGGGATATCATGGACCTTTATCTTCTGGAAAATATTTAGAGAAAGATAGACTTGTATTTCTTGGAAATGTCTGAGCCTAAGTTTAAGTTTTAAAGCACAACTAAGATTTCTCACGGGTACTCCTATTCATAATCCTAAGGCAGAGAGGGCAAAAGGAACCCTAAGCACTGGCCCATCCCAACGGAACACAGCCTGCCTGAGACACAGCGCAGGTCTGCCTCAGCCATACAGACTCCCCTCTCCCTTCCCACAGCAGCTAAGAGTGAAATTGGAGCTCCAGGATTGGAAACTGGGATCCCAGGCCCCTAACACCCTAGACATTCCACGATCATTACCATCAGGCCAAATTTCCGAACCCGTTAAGTCAACCTTTAAAAGCACAGTCCCTGTTCAACATAATAAAAACAACTAACAGAAGGCCCAGGTCCAGTTTGTAGTGAAGCTGCGAACAATTGTGAGTCTAGACGTGAGTCTGAGTCCATCTCAAACTTTTCCCTAGAAAAGGTGTACAGTGAGGGCTTTGCTTCCCTAGCTGAGGTCCTTTGTTTTGTTTTCTGAAACAGGGTTTCTCTGTAGCTTTGAAGCCTGTCCTGGAACTAGCTCTTGTAGACCAGGTAGGCAGGCTTCAAACTCACAGATCTGCCTGCCTCTGCCTCCAGAGCGCTGGGATTAAAGGCTTGCACCACCACCACCGCCCTGCTTGAAAGTGAACACTTCTTAAACGAAAGATGTCAACGTCTGTCCAGAGTGAGGTGGTGTCGAGCACAAAAAAGTTCTAGAGACAGCCCACCCAAGTTCAAGTCCCGATTCTGCCACTCGGAATCCCAGTGACTTTGAACACATTCATCTTCCCTGAACCTTGATCTCTAACTGTGAAATGAATATGACAGTTATTTCATCATAACAGTATTGTGAGAATCAGCTGAGACCATGAACGATGTAAATTCAGAAGAATGCATCGTGTGTGGTGTTGGGCGGAGCTTAGCTGTTGACAGAAACAACACCTCGCAGCTGTCTCATGGACACTGCAGACTCTCGAGGACTCAGACCGTGGGTTAGAGCCTTTCTATCCTCCAGGTTTCCCAACTCACTCAATTATTCTGGTCAGGCAACATTTCTGGGTTCTTAGGTCAATCCCTGTCATTTTCCTCCAGGTATGCGAAGATCTAACCCCTAAAGATTGACATACATAGCCTTCCCTCACCCTAAATAGATTGACATACATAGCCTTCCCTCACCCTAAAGACTGACATACATAGCCTTCCCTCACCCTAAAGACTGACATACATAGCCTTCCCTCACCCTAAAGATTGACATACGTAGCCTTCCCTCACCCTAAAGATTGACATACGTAGCCTTCCCTCACCCTAAAGATTGACATACGTAGCCTTCCCTCACCCTAAAGACTGACATACGTAGCCTTCCCTCACCCTAAAGATTGACATACGTAGCCTTCCCTCACCCTAAAGATTGACATACGTAGCCTTCCCTCACCCTAAAGATTGACATACGTAGCCTTCCCTCACCCTAAAGATTGACATACATAGCCTTCCCTCACCCTAAAGATTGACATACATAGCCTTCCCTCACCCCAGCTCTCCCAGAAGCAGCCATTCAGGCCTGGAGAGCATCTCTAAGGACCTGTGGCTGAAGGAGAACTAATCAGGAGTTTCCACTGCCCTGCAGTTCCAAGCCGTCTTGGTATTCTCCAGCCTCCAACCCAGATACTTCTCTAGGGCATAAAAAAAAGTCCCCTTCAAAACCATCCTCAGAGCAATGACCTTCTCAAGTGTGGGAATAAAGCTGCAGTTGTGAACATATGTACCCCCTTCTATGAAATCTAAAATCTTCCTGGGCCCACTGCCAGAAACCACTCTCAACTGGTCTGAGCTGGCACTCCGAGCTCCCAGGAACCTCCTGATGCAATAGTCTCTGTTCAGAATCCGTTGACCCTCAAGTTTCACAGTCTAAGCAGAACCCTTGGGCCAGTGCTCCCAAAGCCAGGGTCTCGGGCTTCATTGCTTCCTCAAAGGCAAAGGGAGGAAGTAGGGTTATGTTTCCATATGGCAATTATCAAGATTATCAACACCTACCTTGTTCCTGGCCACATTACTGATCCCACCGCTGTGTGGTTGGTTACTACTAAATAGTAGGATTTGAGATCTATGCTAGCATCTAACTCAAGTGCTGGTGCCTCCCACTGTTTCAGGGTACTGCAAAGTCCCTCTCATCCCAAGCCTTGGGTCAGACTCTGGCATCCCTTAACCCCTTGGGCTTGGGCAGGAAGAAATGATCTAGAACCAAGTGGAGTGAAGGGCTCACTTATTCTTGCCAGTTTAGATTACTCCATTCAGACTCATCCACGCCAGATGAGTGAGGGCAGCCAGAGACATGGCATGAATACCACTCCTAGGAGGTGGACGGGGCAAGAGGAGCCCTCTTGGCAGCTGACTCTTTAACTCTAAACTCAGAGGCAGGCCTTTCCTGAACATTTGCAGGCCAGGGAAGGAGCCACTTAGCACACAGCACATTTTAATAAAGAGCTGTATAAATCAAGCTATTGTTACTGTTGATTAAGTCATGAGGGCACGGAACCCTTTAAAAAGATGCCTGAGGGAGCATGTTTCTCTCTACCATAAAACATTCCATGTAAAGACATCCATCTATGAGCAAGAGGCCCTCACCAGATAGACACCAGGCTCTTACCAGGTAGAGGCCCTCACCAAATAGACACCAAGCTCCATCCAGGTAGACCCCCCCAGGCTCCAAAACTATAAGCAGGCACTTCTGCTCAAGATGAGGGGTTTTGTAACAGCCTGGATATGAACTGGAAGCGCACACCAACAGCATAGCCTGTCACTGGGTCGAAGAAGGATGCAAAAGCAGCCTCGGCAGGAGATTGAGACACTAAGTACCAGAGGATAGTTTAGGAGAAAAGGGCCTTCTTAGCCTTGCACACCCCAGCCCCAGAGGGAGAGTCAAATCTTGGAAGGCCCAAGCAGGATGGTGTGACGTGGAACTGGGCGCTGACCTGTCTGTCCCTCTAGGCAAGCCTTTGGCAGCAAAGGCAGCTCTGACACAGCCTCGGCTCCCTCACATCTGAGATGTAACAAAATAGACAGAGCAATACAAAAGAAAAAATAGTGTTTATTTACACAACTACACCAAGTGCTTCTCCCCTGTTCTCCTCCCAGCTTCCAGGGGTAGTGCCCCTTGCGGGGAGACCATCAGGACTTCAATGCCAGAATCTGGCCTAGCAGGCAGGGAGGGAATCCTGGGCACAGGAAGGTGACTGGATTTTCAAGAACACAAACACATCAGGCTTTCTCATTCCAAACTCAAGTGCATTTACAGTTCACGTGACCAGTTTCTTCTCTGGACTTTGCTTGGATAAAAAAACGCCATAGTTAGCGCAGGGTCAAAGAGCCCAGCTAATTCAGCAGGCTGTAGACAGTTCTAGTTTCCTGCCACTTCAAACTAGCTAACCACAGAGTTGACGGCTTTCTGCCCATTCTCTGTCTTCCAGGGCAAGAGAGCCGCTGAGCATGCACTTAAGTCCAGGAGGCTGCTTTCGAAATAAAACTGTTAACTCTTTTTTTAGAGTCTAATGCTCCCCAAACCCAAAGAACAACGAAAACTACCTTGTAGGTTAGTGGCTCAGACTGGGGGAGCAGAGGCAGAGTTCATAGGTCACTTTATGCATACCTTGCACCTCGCATTTGGGAAGTTCAGCCTGTAAACACCCGGGCTCTCCTACTGTTCCAAATGCATCTTTCCTACACAGGAAAAAATGGTTTACTCTGGCCCAGCCTTGGGAAGACACGTTTAGACCAAGGACGGGGTGAGAAAGCATGGCCAGGTTTAATTTAGATCAGCTGTTCATGACTTTTTCCTATCATGCCACAGAACAGATGGCATCCTCCTGCATGGCCACATCATGTCCACACTTCATACAACATGCCACCCCACAAAAATCAGCACTCCTGAGTGCAGGTTTTGAGCAGGAAAAGCTGCATATAATTTCTCAAGTGAGTCACTTGATAAGCTCCAAGATGTAAGCATCCACATTGAAAACTTACGTGCGGGACCCTCCCGACTTCCCATCACACGGAAGCAGCTGACAATCACAGTCGTCAAGGAGACAGCCTTCCCCCTCGGGGGACACTCTGTCCTGGGAGGCAGAGTCAGGAGAGCTGCGCACCTGCCTCCTTATTCCCTGCAGACCCCAGCAGGTTTAGTTGATTTGAATGCCGTGGAGTGTGTGTGTGTGTGTGTGTGTGTGTGTGTGTGTGTTAATTCACATACTACTGTCCCCATCTCACTGGAGAGCTACCAGCTGGTTCTCCACACTGGCACTGCAGGACCCAAGAGGGACTTGTAGTCACAAGGAAAGGGGACAGAGAGGAGAGATAGCTAGGCCTTAGTCTCTGCACTGTGATCAGCAGAGAAGGTAAGGTGTCTTTGACTGTCATTTCCTCAGGGCAGATCACAAGAGGTGCAAGGTGGCCGTCTAGACAGCAGGCTCTGTAAGGCTGAGAGTGGAGAAGAGCCAGGAGTGGTGGCACAGTGGTGTGGTTGCGTGTAGAATCCCAGCACTTGGGAGGTGGACACAGGAGGGTCATTCAGGAGTTCAAGGTCATTTTCAACCACAAGTTTCAAGTCACCCTGGACTAAGTGAGATCCTATCTCAAAAAACGAAACAACAAACCAAACCAAAAAGTAGTGACTGGTTGTCCTTATCCTTGTAGACACGGACAGTCTAGGTGGCAATTCTGGGGTCATTCAAGCAATTATCTTAGCTTTTCCCTGAAACCAAATACTAATTGTTTTCCCCCTCAGTGCTAGATACTGAACTGGAGCCTAGTAAGTGCTAAATTCTCTCCCACTGAGCTACAGTCTCCAGCCAACACACTGAAGTCAAAGGGCTGGCCAGCATCTCTGTGGCTGGAAGCTCACTTAGAGACTTGAATATGATGCTAGCCCCCAGCATGCCATCACCTATGGAGGCAAAGTCCATCCCGACCTGGGCACTCTTGGCTCAGAGGAGCATGGCAGAGCGGCACGGGGCTTGTCACACACAGACCTGGTCTGCATTCTTACAAAGTGAAAACTCCAACATCGAAGACTTAAAGTTACAAAGAAAGCGAGAGGTAAGCCAGCCTCAACTAGACATCTTCCTGGACCATCATCTTTCTGAACACTGCCCTCCTCCTCACTCCAGCTCCTTGTGTCTGGCTTCTCACTCAGTTTGTTCCTCTAAAGAGACCTCAGTGCTAGACTGAGATGGGTATGGGCATAAGAGAGCGTATCCACGCCCCCTGCAGCTGCCTGTGTGAGTGGGCAGTGGAAATATTCCCAAGATGACAGCTCCCTAGAGAGCTTTCCTTGGGAGACAGTCACAGACAACGATAAGATTAAAATCTGCGCAGATGGCCTTATTTACTAAATTCCAGACCTGCAACAGACCTAAGACTCTCCAGGATGGGAGAGTTCACTGTTGCTTCCCTTCCCACTTGGTTTGCAGAGGAAAGGTTCTGCATTAGTGCAATCCCACAACCCCCAGAACCCCAGGAGGAACCTCCCAGCATCTGACCCCACAGCTCTGGGACTTTCTGCTGGAGGTCATGGCAGACAGTGAGTCACACTTCTGAACTTCATCTCCTTGGTCCTTTAAGGGGGTCAATGTGCCCATGTAAAACGTAAAAGAGGGCAGCGTGAGGCTGAGGTCCCACTGGGTGAGCTGCCACACTGGCACAACCTCGGAGGAGCTAAGAGCAAGGGGTGGAGAGTGCCACCAAAAACAAGAGCTAATTAATGCACAGCGGTCCCCAAAAGTTGCTACAGCCCTGCCCCAAAGACAGAGCCTTTCTGGTTCCCAACCAGAATACACCCTTCAGAAACCATGTTGACAAAGTGCTTTTTGAGAACATCACAAATCTCCTCCTTCCATGTGCCCAGCCCAGAGCCTAGGGCTCTCATGCAGGCCCTTGGGCCTCCCCAGGGTGTGACATATTGGGCAGAAGAGGCAGGCATTGACACACATGCACAGGTGGAGTCTCATGACCTAGGGCAAGCTCAGCTGCACACGGTACTGTTGCCACCGTGACGACAGCCAGTTGCTGAGGGAACAGTAGAAAGTGCTGGAACAAGGGCTGAGAGGAAGCCCTAAGGGATCTGAAAGACGTTCAGCTTGCTGGTGTTTTTGAGTGTCTGGCGTCGATTACAGAACCAGACCCGTACCACCTCACGGTCATAATTGAGCTCCTTAGCGATCTCGGTGATCTCCTGGCCAGTGGGCAGGGGGTTCTTCTCAAAGTAGGCATTAAGAGCCTCTATGGCCTGCGGCGTGAAGGAGGTGCGCCGCTTGCGTTTCTTGGAGGGCTCACCGCCCACAAACTCCATCAGATTCTGCTGGCCTTCCTGGTTCCGGAGCTCGGCCTCATTCAGCCACTTCTCCAGAACCGGCTTCAGCTTCTGGGCACTCTTGGGTGTGATGTCTAACTTCTCAAACCTGGAGAAGGAGCAGCAGCAGTGTGGCCAGCTCTTCCATACATCACCCATGAGGGAAAAACGTTACTCGCAGGAGCGGCTCCCCTCCTTCTCAGTGTCCCTCCCCCCCTCCTGGCCCCTCAAAGCCCAGAATTTCCATATCCCAGGCCTCACGAAGAAGAGATGCCCACGGCCTCTGTAGACAGGCAAATGACAGCATGCTCTGCCTTGAACAGAACTTTCATCCCCAAATGACTGCAGTCCCGAATGACTCATCATCAAAAGACCCAAATGATGGCCTTTTGAGAGAGCCACTTTCCTCTCACTGCTCCCACAGCAGCCTCAGAACAAGGCCTGCTGCACCTTCAAGCTGAGCTGACCTGGCAGACGTTGGAGGCAAGGCAGCAGGAGCACAACAGGGGACTGACAGCCAAGGGCCAAAACAGAGCACGTTTCTAAGTCATGACTCTCTCCTGCTAGGAGGCTTCAGTGGCCTCCCTCCGGTGAACATCTAAATACTCGGGGTTGGAGTCTATCTAAACTTTAGAAGCCTGGGTCAGTCTTTGGCTACTCCAAGTGTCCATGCCCTCGACAGGACAGTCTTCCTTTTCTGGAAGGAGGCAGCGTGAGGGGAAACATGCAAAGGGACTGGATGTCCAGATTCCCATGACAGCCGGCTATGGCATGGAGCAGCAGGTCCTGGCTTTATCCAGGGATACTCGTACTTACCGGCAGATGGCTGATTGGCTGTAGGCTGGACCTTCTGTTGCAGTCAAAGCCTGGCCCACCTGGGTCTGTGTGAGACCCAGGGAGAGCCGCCGGATCTTAAAATTCTTGGCAAACTCCCGAATCTCTTCTAAGTTGATCCCGTCCTCATCCAGGCTCGGGGTGTGCGGCTCTGGGACAGAGGAAGGACCAGGATGAGTACATGAAGACAGCCGTCATGCTTTTCTGGGCCATGAGTCTAGCCTGGTGCAGGGAAGGGGATGGGGACATCTACCAACAGACCCTCATTACCGCGTCCCCCCGGCGAGCAGGACTTGCAGGAAAGGGCTCTGACAAGCTACTGAGGTGGTCTATTCTTAGTTCTCCCAGGTCTAACTGCTCACCCTCTCCCACGCTCCCTAGTCTGATCCAGGGCACACCTACTGGCTGGCTGTCTTTCTCAGAACTGGGTGAGACCACACTGAGCTAGCCAGTGGCAAAGCGTGATCTAATGGATGGCTAAGCAGCCTCACTTCCACCATGTTCACAGCCACTCCAACAGGAAAGGGAGTAAGAAAACCACCTCCTAGTAGAGGTTAAGAGACTCAGTGGGTAAAGACACTCGCCACTCAGCCTAAAGACCTGAGTGGGACCCACATGCACACCGTGGATACTCAGGCCCCACCCATAATCCCAAACAAACAAATAAATAAAAAAGAAAATTGAGAGTTACCATCTTTCTGCTTTGGGTCTTTACCCTTTCCTTTTGGACACCAGGAATTTATGGACTGATTTGAGACATGGCCTCAGTAGGCTGGCCTTCAACTCCTGCACTCAAAGGCTCCTCCTGTCCCAGCTTTAGAGCAGCTGGGACTAGAGGTGCTCCCGGTACCCCAGATCCACATTCCTCTTCTTAGAGTCACTTACTCGAGACCAGCTGACTGACGGTAGGGGTCTCGGAGCAGGTGATTGGAATGGGAGCTGAGGCAGAGGGCTTGACTCCTGAGGCCGGGCTGGTGATGACCACGGCAGGCTGCGGCACAGCCGGCGTCGGCTGGATAGACTGCACCTATGAGAAGAGACACAAACTTCATGACCCATCCTAACTTAAGGGGTAGCAATCCCTAGGAAGCCAGCACCAGGAGAGAAATGGACAAGAAATTCTGAGCTACCCAGGCACTCCCACCTGGGGCCATCCAAAAGCAGAAGTAGAAGCTGCCTGATAACATTCACAAGAGATGGGTTTGCTCTCTCTCCGTGTCCAAGGCTGACCTTGAATTTATAATCCTCCTGCCTCCAACTCCCAAATGTTGGGATTACTGATATGTATCATCACACCTGTCTTGATTCTTATTTTTTTCTCTTGCATCTTTGTTATGTGTGTACATGTCTGCATGCATGTGGGTATACATGTGTGCCGCATGAGTGTGGAGGTTCGAGGCTGACATTAAGGGTTCCACCTCATTCACCAGAGCCCAGAACTCACTGATGTAGCTGGCTGGTGTGGCTAGCAGCCTGCTTCTGAAGTCCTCTGCCTCTGCCTTCTGAGTGCTGAGTTACACATGGGCTACCACACTCACCCAATATTTACCTGGGTGCAGGGGATCCAAATTCCAGTCTGCAGAGAGCACAATGGACATGTGAACCACTGATCCATCTACCTAGCTCAATTTTTACCTTTTCTTTCTTTTCTTCTTTTCTTTTTTCTTTTTTTAATTTATTTTTGTTTGTTTGTTTTGTTTTTCGAGACAGGGGTTCTCTATGTAACAGTCCTAGTTTTCTTGGAACTAGCTCTTGTAGACCAGGCTGGCCTCAGACTCATGGAGATCCACCTGCCTCTGCCTCCCAAGTGCCGGGATTAAAGGCATGTACCACCACTGCCTGGCTTCGATTTTTATTTTTTAGACGATACATAAAGTTGTAATGTTAATTAAAGTTATGTATCTTATTTATGATTAGGACAAACTACAAATATCTGAAATTAGCATTATTAGTAAGACTTAAAGCAAAACCAACCAGTGTGGTACCACACCTTTAGCCCCAGCACTCGGGAGGCAGAGGCGGGTGGGTCTCTGAGTTCTAAGCCAGCCTGGGCTACTTAGTAAGTTCCAGGATGGTTAGGGCTAGACAATGATGCCCTGCCTCAAAAAACCAAAAACAAAAGCAAAACAAATTTTAAAAAAAAAACATAAGCTTTTTAGGAAATCCAGTTTTTTCCTGGATTTTCTGTTCTTTGGATTCTGTCTCCTGCTAGCTCTCAAACCTATCCCTTAGTCCCCAGGACCTGGCTGTAGTCTTTCCCTAGAACTACTAGGGCTCAGAGAACCATACAACAATGTTGTACCTGGCATGAACAAGACCCTGGGCTCAATCCCCAGCACCATGGATAAAAAAGAAAAAACTTAAAGGGGCGGATCTAAGATGCACATCTGTCAGCTTTGGGCGGATCTAATATGCACATCTGTCAGCTGGGGGCAGGTCTAAGATGCACATCTATCAGTTGGGGGGCAGGACTAAGAAGCACATCTGTCAGTTGGGGGACAGGACTAAGAAGCACATCTGTCAGCTGGGGCGGGTCTAAGATGCACATCTGTAGGCTGGGGGCGGGTCTAAGATGCACATCTGTCGGCTGGGGGCAGATCTAAGGTGCACATCTGTCAGTTGGAGGCAGGTCTAAGATGCACATCTGTCAATCTGTCAGTTGGGGGCGGGTCTAAGAAGCACATTTGTCAGCTACTGAGAGCCAGGCAGCAGCTCCTGCCATGGTGACGGTCAGCACTCCCGTCACAAGCTAATCGTACACCAGAGTGTCAGTTCCTTGGTGTAATATTCATAAATTTCTGGAGAGGATTTTTGTTTGTTTTATTTTTGTTTTTGTGTTTTAAGACAGGATCTCATAACCCAAGCTGAACTCCCTACATAGCCCAGGCTGAGATTATACATGTGTACCACCATGCATGGCAGAAGAAGCAATTCTGGATATTTTTTAAATCTTTTTTTCTTTATGTGCACAGGTGTTTTGCCTGCATATATGTCTGTATGAGGATGACAGGTCCTCTGGAACTGGAGTTAAAGACAGTTGTGAGCTGCCATGTGGGTGCTAGGAATTGAACCTGGGTCCTCTGCGAGAACAGTCAGTGCTCTTAACTGCTGAGCCACCTCTACAGCCCCCAAAATTAAGCATTTTTGTTTTTTTTCTTTCTTTCCCTTCTTTTGTTTTGAGACAGGGTTTCTCTGTGCAACCCCGGCTGCCCTAGAACTCACTCTGTACACCAGGGCTGGCCTCAAACTCAGGGATACATCTGCCTCTGCCTCCCAAGTGCTGAGGTTAAAAGCGTGCGCCACCACCACCCAGCAGAAGTAGGAATTCTTACAGCCACTCTCTTCCAGATGAGGCTAAGGGGTCATTTACAAGTTTCTTGGAAGCAAACATATAGTATTAGACAATCATGGGCCTAATGGGAGCGTCATCTGGGAACTCGTTTTACAGACCTCTGCAGGAGGCCCCAGTGCACAAGCCAGAGACCCCCACTCTGGCTACCATGCTTGTCCAGTTCCCAGGGACAATACATGCTACATTCAACTCATCCTTCCTCTCTGGAGCTGTGCTGACTCCAGTCTGTCAGGGCTCATTTGTGGGGTTCTACAGTCCTTATGCATGCCTCCCTCATACCTAAGGCATCCTAGGTAGCAAGCAATCCCAGTCATCTTTGCATCCTTAGCATTTGGAACATAACGGGCACTCAAAATCTCTTCTATAATGGAAACAAAGAAGAGTCAAAATGCCCAGTGTGTGGAGTACAGAATCCACCACTCAGGGCTTTTCTAGCAGTTTCTCCCCAAAGGATGATCAGCATCCAATCTGCTGCGCTCACTCATTTCCCGTCCTCTCTGACCTCTGTGGGCACAGACACACGTTGCAGTATGTAGTGGCCAGAGAATGGGAGCTGTTTCCCTGGGCCGGGTATGTGTGAACTCATATAAGCCTTCTGCTGGGGGAAGGGCTCCTCATATTTGAGAGGCGCCTTGTTCTCCCAGAAGTTTCAGAGGGAAGCAGCCATGCTACACAGTATTGCCTTCCCATGCCCATCCATACCCCCAGTTCTGGTACCTCACTCTTAGCAGGGGACTCCGGTGTGTTTGGCTTCCGGACAGCCATAGGTTGAGGCAGGGAGCTGCTGGCTAGGGTTGCAATCACCTGGCCCTGGGCATTCAGCAAGAGTTGGGGAGTCACGGCTTGGACCTGTAGGCTCTGTGCTGGTGCTGGTGTGGCCACACTAGCCGAGTTCACTACCCATGGAAGTGCTCCAATAACCTGGGAGAAAATAAGGCATGGTCCCTAAATTTGAGGTGGGTGGAGCATCCAAGATCACCAATTCAAATCCCCAGAGTTGCAGGCAAAGAGACTAACTCTGAGAAGCTGTTTAAGCATTCTGGCCTCCGCTTCTTCAACAGACAGAGTACAGGACTCACACCCAAGAGCTTCCTTTCTTTGCTGTCCCTAGAGCTGGGATGGGGCAGGTGAAGGGTTTTTTGTATATCAGAGAACTGGAAACTCTCTGCTAGTCTGCCACATGTTAGCTGTGGGGTTTATTAGTTCTGAATTTTGCCCTTCTCTTTCATAAAACAAAAGATCCCAGGACAGATTTGCAGTCATTGAGATAATATGAGAAAGCACGGAGCATGAGGCCCGACCACAAAGTGGGAACTGTGTGGATAAAATCCCTCACTAGAGCCAGCACTGGCAGGGTGAAGTGGCGACTACACCCTTACCTGGACTCACGTCTGCTGTGAGCAGCAGCCTGACCAAGTCCTCAGCCCTTCCTAGCCAGCTGCCCACAGCCACCGCCCCCAGCCATGCTCTGACCACTTGCCTGTCCCTGAGCATTGGTGAGGATCTGACTGCTGATCCCCGGCATGCTGGGAATGGCGTTGGCAATGACTGGAGTCGCGGCTAGGGAGCCCAGGATCTGGGTCTGTCCCCCGAGGGAGGCAGCACTGATCTGTGGGTAGAGGAAGAGCCTTGCTCAGAGGCCAAGGGGCAAGAAAGACCAGAGAGAGGAAAGAGGGCTGAGACTCTCGAGCAGTGAGGGTGTCCACTGGCTAAATAGTCAAGGCTAGAAGGACAGGTACGGGGACAGCAGGGAACAGGAGAGGGGCTGTCACAGAACAATGACTCCTACTGCTTTTTCCAATTAAGTCTGAGAGGGCAGAGGACCAGACTAGAAGAACAAATGTGCCCCCAAGTCATGCCTGATTCTCTGCTCCCAAACCAAGAGCCACACCGGATAGATGCCAGCATGAAGCTGAGCTCCGGTGTGTCCCGCCCCCAAGGCTGGTCCAGCAGTTCCGTCTGGATCATTTCCCCAGTCGTTGATTGCTTTGGTCTGGGTAGGACAGGCTGACAGGTGCAAGAAGACCTCAGAGGGAGCCCATCTTTGCTGATGCATCAGAAATGGCTGTATTCAAGGGGCTGATCCTCCACTGTGGGGGAAGTTCCACCCTTGGCCCAAGCTTTGGTCCATCCCTCAGAGCCCTGGGTGAGGGCAGCGGCTTACGATCCCTGGGCTAAACGCGAAGCCGGCAGGCTGGACGGTGATCTGTGGGGTGGTGTCCACTGACTTAGGGGTGGGGGCGGCGACGGTGGCAGCAGTGGGCTGTGGGAGTATGGCAGGCGTGGTCTGTAGCAGCGGCTGGGTCTGGAACAGCGTCTGGGGCTGAGCTGGTTGCCGGGGCTGGGTGGGCGAGGAGGCTTGGACAGGTGGGGCAGCTTGTACAGGTGTCGGGAGAGCGGTGTTCAGCACGGCAGCTGCTATGGAGTAAGGCAGAGACAGAGGCGCTCAAGGGCCGAGCTGTGACCAGGCTTGGTTCCAGTCCCAAGGGATCTGGTACGAAACTGACAGGGCACTGGGGGCACTGGGCGTGGGGCAGCTGCAATTCCCTTGATTCTTGAAGGGCTGACACATGCCAGCATCTCTCATCCCCCCTCCCTTGGGTCAGCAGACATGTAGGTTCGAGAACCAGATGTTGACTCTTCTTGCGGTCCGTCTTGCTGGTCATGGGGTGGATGCTGGTGGGGGAAGGGGGCAGTCTCAAGCAGCTGGTTTCAGGAAGACAGGCCTGCTGGCCAGCCTGGTGTCCTGGCCTAGAGTCCTGAGGCGGTGCAGCGGCTCTGTGGCTGGGTGCCTATGACACTGGATCCAGAATCCAGGGTTGTTACCCCAGGTGGACTGCAGGCTCTGAGTTCAACATGGTAAGCACACGTGCAGGGTGGCAGTGTAGGGTAGTGGGGCCCGGTGCGGTCCTGGGGAGAGTTGCCGTTACCTTGGAGCCCAGCTAACGGTGGCTTGAAGACTGGCGCGGTAGGAGAAGCAGCGGCCAGTCCAGGGAGGGCAGCCACGGCTGCTGTAGGGATTGTCCACACGGCCAGCCCCTGCTGCCCAGACACCTGACCTGCAATACTGATGGGGATAAGAAGAGGTTGAGTAACCGCCCCTGCCGGAACCACAACTCCTGTCAGAACTGTGGCTAAGTTTTCCTGAGTCAAGACCTGCAAAAGCAAACAAGATTTCAAAAAGAAAAGAAAAAATAAAAAATAAATCAACATCCACAGCGCAAACGAGGGGCCTCTCAGACCCAGCTGAGCATAAGCAAGCATTCTGAGGGCAGGGGGACAAAGGCCAGAGGAAAGCAAGAGCAGCCCCAGCTGAAGGCCTAGCCCACGGGTGTCTGGACCAGACTATCCTGCCTGCAGAGAGTCACCTGGCCCTGCCTCCAAGGGGTCAGGGTGCACAGGCCTCCTCTGCCCGCCCTGTGGTGTGCTGCCTCTTAGACCTTCCCCGGGGCGTGTTTGCATGTACACTGTTTGTTCTTTCTCACTGCTTCCTTTATTTTTTGAGATTAGAAAACAATCACATCATTTCCCCTTCTTTTTCCTCTCTCCAAAGTCTCCATTAATCAGCTCCTTACTCTCTTTCATATGGCCTTGTTTTTTATTAGTGTGTGTGTGTGTGTGTGTGTGTGTGTGTGTGTATTCCCAAAGCCCGAAGTACAACGTGCTTGGTCTGTGTAATGTCACTTGTATGTGTGTTTTCAGAGCTGGCCATTTAGTGCACCCACTGTTTTGTGGCCAAGGAACGGGGACCACAAGCTCTCCCAAGTGGTCAAGGGCCCACAAAGGCCTCCAAGAGGCTCTAGTGGGGCCACCCTGGCCAAAAGCCTTGGAGGTCAGTGCATGAGCAGAGGTCACACAGGCTCCATTGGCCTGTGGGATTCTACAGGCCCCTTCATTGGTTGGGGAGTGTTATAACTTAACTGAAGACTGGGCAATCCATTAACTCTTCCTTTGTTGAAGTGGCTGACACGGGTGCTTACTCATTTCATTATCAGATAAGCACAAATTCTCCCAGGATAGAGTTAACTCTAATCCCCTCTGGACCCAGGGAAGCTGTCCAGCAGCAACCCACACATCCTTTTCCCTGATCTGGGGCAGAGGGAGCCCGGAATACCTAGTGGGAGATTTCCGCCCTCAAGCCACAGCCTCCTTCCTGCCCTGCCTCATGCAGTTTCCAACCCCATGGCCACCCCATGCTTGCTCCTGCCCACTGCCCTCTGTCTGGCGCCGGATGTGGCCCTTACCTGGGGGGCAGTTTGTAGGGCCAGTGGCGTCAGGGTCTGTGATGCCTGAGGCTGGCTTGGGGCTTGGCTGAAGGTGGCAATGGCTGGGGCAGGACTCGGAGGGATCCCAGGCAGCGACTTCACTTCATGTGACATTGAGAGAAAGAAGGACAGGAGTGAGCCTGGTGTGCATGGAGGGGTGACCAGAGCATCCGCAGCCCAATGCTTTACTTCTGCATAGTCTTGGGCCAGCTGGTAGCCTTCCCTGGCCCATGGGGCAGCTCCCCAAGTGCTGCTAGTAATGCCTAGGAAGCTAGAGAGCCCTGGGCTGCACCAGGAAGGGAGGTGTTGTCTTCCCACATCTGTGGAAGGGAATGTCGGGCTCTGCATGACACTGTGGTCTGTCACATAGCAGCCTGAAGCAAATGCATGTCATGGATGGAAAAGCCAGAGCTGGAGAAAACAGCCACTGTCCTAGGCTCAGACGGTACTGAACTGTCCTGTTTTCAGAGGCTTGAGAAGGGGCAAGTCTGAAAAGTGAAAAATCCCTGAAAACCGAGCACATCAGGGTCACGGCAGCTCCTCAGGCCACTCAGTTTTTCTCTGCTGTTCAAAAAGGGCGGTTTCTATGAGCTTCCAAAAGAATGTTCCAGGAACTGCAAGCTTTCACCTCCTCTGACTTGACCAATTCAGGAATTGGGGTGCCCTGCCAGGAAACCTCAACATAGCCCGCAACAATCAGACAAAAGCTATAATTTTATAAATCAGACAATAATAGGAATCTAAGACTGGGGATGCAGCATGATGGTAGACTGCTTGCCTGGATGGATGGATGGATGGATAGATGCTAGAGAGAGAGAGAGAGAGAGATAGATAGATAGATAGATAGATGGATAGATAGATAGATAGACAGACAGACGGACAGATAGATGGTAGATAGATAGCTAAGTAAGCAAGCAAGCAACAAACAAATACTAAAAAAGTAGAATTTAGTTATTGGGTGATGAATGTTGGACATATAAGTAGGTTGGGTTTTTTTTCCTTTGAGGCAAGGTTTCTTTGTGTAGCCCTGGCTGTCCTGGAACTCACTCTGTAGACCAGGCTTGCCTCAAACACACAGAGCTTTGCCTGCCTTTGCCTCCTGAGTGCCGGGATTAAAAGTGTGTGCCACCACCACATGACATGGCTTCTTTTTTGTTGTTTTTTTTTTTTTTTTTTTTTTTAGACAGGATTTCTCTGTAGCTTTGAAACCTGCCCTAATTCTAGCTCTTGTAGACCAGGCTGATCCCGCCTGCATCTGCCTCCCGAGAGCTGGGATTAAAGGCATGCACCACCACCACCTG
Organism: Arvicola amphibius; assembly: GCF_903992535.2. Taxonomy (NCBI): domain Eukaryota; kingdom Metazoa; phylum Chordata; class Mammalia; order Rodentia; family Cricetidae; genus Arvicola; species Arvicola amphibius. Next base: position 59,484,172 of record NC_052055.2, on the reverse strand, counting down.
GTTTCCGGCATGGGCTTTAATATGCCCTGGCTGGGCATTTATTTCTAGGCCCAGGCCTGAATTGGAAAGTCAAGAATAAAGACCAGTAACCAATCAATCAGTTAATCAATCTCTCTCCCCTTCCCAACCCCACTTTAAAGCTCCTTGGGAAGGCAGTGCCCAGTAGAGTGGGTGGCACTGTTAGGTGACCTTAAGGGTCCTGTCCAGCCCTGCAGTCCCAGCCTATGCTTTTTGTGCTTGGGAGATTTTGTTTTTGTTTTGAAGGAACTTAACCTAAGCCTATAACTGTTCCCAGAACCTAATAATAAAACCTAATAATAAAACCCAGAAGGCTTACACAGGCCTTACAAACCAGAAAAAGAAAAGCAAGAGTCAGGGTCCTCTCTTCTGTGAAGGGAAGTCAGGTCATTAACTGTCGGCAAAAACAAGGGCAGTCAAGATGATCTGAATATAGGAAAACTGAAACCCATTATGTGGGACAAAATGCAATGAAACCTAAGCAAACAGGAATGTGGGCTGGCAACATGGCCGAGCAGGTAAACCTTCCTGCCAACAAGTCGAACCCGAGTGCCATCTCCAGAACCACCTGGAAGCAGCAGAGAACCAACTTTGTATGTTCTTCTCTGGCCTCCACATGTGTGTCTATCATGTTTGTATGTATGTGCGTGCACACATGTAAATAATAAATCAGTGGAAGGAAGCACAGAAAATGGGAATGTGATAGGGATAAAAGCCTACCGCGGAGAAAGGAAACACTGGTCTGTTTGGGTGCAGTTTCAAAGCGGGACCACAGCCAGCAGTGCGATTCTCTAACCCTAGTATGTAGGAGGCTGAGGCAGGAGAACAGAGAATTCCCAATGAGTTCAAGACCAGCTTCTTTTACAGAAAGATGGAACACTTGTTTCTATACAATACCACCGAGTTTAGATTAGCTAGCTTTTGTTTTTTCCCCCTTGAGCCAGGAGTCTCACGCTGTAGCCCAGGTTGACTTTGAACTCAGGTTAACCTTGACTCCTCAGCAGTCCTGCTGCCTCAGCCCTGCCCAGTGCTCCAAGTGTGGGGATTACAGGCCTGGCCCGCACACCTGGCCCGCACACCTGGTTCCACCTTCATCACTGTTCTTCTCTCTTTTTCTTTCTTCATTGTTTTTATTTGTTCAGACTCCTGATGGCCCCACCTCCACCTCCCACCTGCTGGGATTACCGCTGTGTGTGACCACACCCACTTGTATGTGGTGGAGGGGATTGAACCCAGAACCTCCTGCAGGCTAAACAAGCTACACCAGCAAGCTGTAAGCTCAGTCCCTTTTTGCTGTTTTTCTGGTTTATCAGGAGAGCAGCACCTTAAAGCCAGTGTTCCTCCGGCTCCTTCTCCTTTGCTCTTTGTTTTTTTGACACAGGGTCTCTCCTTCCTATTTACACCACACTGGCCTCTAACCCAGAGATCCTCCTGCCTCTGCCTCCTGAGCATTGGGATTAAAGGCGTGCGCCAGTATGCCCAGCCGCCTTCTCTTCTTATTGTTAGTAAGTGGTCTTTTAAAAATTTCCTTCTATGTCAATAAGTGATTCTTTTTTTCTGAGACAGGTCTCACACTATAGCTGGTGCTAGCCTGGCACTCGCTATCCAGCCCAGGCGGGTCTCAGGCTCACAGCACTCTCTGCCTCAGCTTCCTCAGTGCTGCCATTATAGTCTTGAGCCACAACACTCAGTCTTAACAAATAGCTTTTCTTCAGAGGAATTTTAGTGGACCATGAAGATAAAAATAGCTGAGAATGGCCCGAATCCAAAGCAACTGTGTGAGACCATGTCAGCGCATGAAATGTGCATACCAAGGCATGGGGAGATGGCTCGGCTGTTAAGCGCACTGGCTACACTTGTGGAGGACCCTGGTTCAGTTCCCAGCACCCACACGATGGCTCTGTAACGCTAACCATCTATAACTCCAATTCCAGATCTGATGGCCTCTTCTGACCTCTGACTGTTCCGGGCACACAAGTGGTATGCGTACACACATGCAGGCAAAACTCCCACACACATAAATAAATCTATGAAAAAAATAATGGAAAAAAAGCAAATGAAAGAACATGGGTGTGTGTCTCACATTCCAGAGTCTACCCTCCAGCACCACAAGAATGGACAGTGTGTGACGAGGACATAGTTAGAGGGACATGAGCCACTAGACTCTTCACCCTGAGGTTCCTATTGCTTGGACTTGTTTTGATGGGAGTGGTCCCGTCTTAATACTGCAGCTACAGAAAGGACCCAATCGGTCTCCGCTGACAGCCACTTAGACAGTCCCACTCAAATACCCCTGTCACTCAACTGCCCCGGCTCAAACTCCTTTACTCTGAGGAAGCCATCTATGAGAGAAGACGCTCACCACTGAAATACTTGTGCTATGGCGTGAGCAGTTGATTTAAGAGAGAGCAGGCGTGGGTCAGGGGGGAATCCTGACACCAGAAAAAAATGGGGTCAAGAAAATGGGCAAATGGGTAAAATGGGCACTGTGGATAAACGCAAGAAACCCCCTGAATTTTTCCAAAAAAGAATCCATTCCACATGGCCCTGTGAGTCCAAAGGATGGCAGGGACAGCGTCCTTGTCTGTCCTGTTCCATCTCTGAAGCCCTTTCCTTTAGAAGGGGGGGGGGGGGGGTGGGGAGGAGTCATCCTGGCCACCATACTGGAACAGAGTTTCCTAGGCTGGGGAGCGGGTTGCTCTTTTTCTTTCTCTTTCCCTGAGAGAGGGAGCAGTAGTGAAGCCACTAGCCTGCCGAGAGCTTGCGCACCGATGCCCAGTACAGGGAAGGTTATGGGGCAATGGAAGAACACTAGGACATGGGACTCAACTGCCAGTCACAACATCAGTGAACTCTCGTTCTCCAACACAGAAACTTCTTTTTGCAGTGGGTGGTAGCTGATCCAGACTCACAGAGGGTAAAGCATGGAGAGTAAGAGACCATGAGCTGGTCAGTCATAAGTGAGACATTTGTTTCAGCCCCCAGAGGCTTAGGGAATAGCTCAGAAGAGGAGGCTGGGATGGAAGGAGCCAGAGACTCTGGGGTGCAGGGAGTCTGCTTTCTGGACAGGACAGTTAGTGCACTTGGGGACTAACTGTAGCTGTGGTTACCTGCACAAGACCAGGCCTCTCACCAATACATCCTATACCAGAAAGGGGTTCAACCCACCCCTTACTGAGGAACTATGGGTCATGAATAAGTACTGGTCAGTTCCTTCAGTGGTATAGCGACTAGTAAGCCGTCCACATTCCCATAACTAACCCTTCACACATCCTCATGCAAGCAATGATAGTTAAACTTGGTGGCTTTTAAAAAAATATTTAAAAAAAAAAACCAGACAGCAAAGTAGAAGAAGGGCTTCAGTGGTGGAGAGAAGGTGAAAGGAAAGTTCAGGATACGTAGGTATAAGACTGTCAGAGAATTAAAAAAAGAAAGAAAGGCCAAAGGCTGACAGAGATGGATCGTGGGACTCAGGGAAGTGGCAAGGAGGTTCAAGGATCCTTACAAGATGCAACAGCTGCATGCAAGGTGCTGGCGAAGAAAGACAAGGGACAGCCCCCACAGCTAAGCTGCGCCAGCAACTCTCCAACTGCATCAGGCCAGGAGAACTCACCTCACACCCTGGCATCAGTGTTGAAGGATGGCACCTGTAAACCCAGTGAAGGGAGGCAGGCAATGTCGGGTATCACCTAATCTGATCCTTAGCTCAAGGGAGACAAGATGTCCTTCCATCCTCGGCTCCTGGGATCTCCCAGCTCTGCTATAAACGGGATTTAGATGGAAAGCTGGCAGGATCCCAAGAGTCTCTCTCCTTCCCTGGCTTGGGCAGTCTGGTGTAGACCTAGGACCCTCTCTAGGCCAGAGGTGCCAATCTTCACCCAAAGCCATCTCAGTTGGGCATGGGTACAAAGAAACCCAATTCTAGACACAAGGAGGGTAAGGTATTCCTGGGAACTGGCCAGCATTACGGACTGTGGCCAGAGGCTGCCAAACAGGCAGGAAGACAAGGCCCTAATGCCACCTGGGCCACCTGGGCCATGAGAGAGAAGCAGCAGATTAGTGATAGCCTCCTACCAGTTGCCTCTGCAGAGTGGTCTGGGTCGCGCTGCCCGGCTTCAGCAGCAGGCTCGCCAGCTTCGGCAGGGCCTCTACTCTGGGAGCTGTCAGCAGCCACGCTCTCCAGTCCTTTGTTCTCCTCCTCAGCCGGAAGCTGAGCGTCCACCCCGACTTCCAGCACTCGGATGGTCTCATGGCCTGACATCACAATGACCTGCAAGTAGAGAAGTAGAGGGTGGGGGACAGCACTTGGGAAAGGAGCCAGCACTCTGGGGATGGGAGGATTCAGCATGTGGAGTTCTCATCCAGAGAATGGGCACTCTGAGAAGGCCATAATTTGGGCCAGGCTACTGTCCCCGATTCCCAACAAGGAGCTGCTAGAAGCAAGCAGACCCTGGAGGCAGGAAGGAAAGTGCCACAGAGTCAAACCATTTGGAGATATTTCTGTTTGTTCCCCATCTTGGACTTAGCTCCAGAAGTGGGAAATGGCTCATCCTTGGAGCCTGCAAGAGCATCCTCTTGGATACTGAGGTACTAGAGACCGAGAAGAAATCTGTCCTAACTTACCTTAGGGACCACCTGGAGGCTCCCAGAGAGGGAGTGTGGGAAGTGAGTGTTCCACAGTGTTCTGCAATTTGTCTTCATTAATGGTGTATGTGTGTGTGCATGCTCTTGTGTGTGCATGCATACATGCATGACACAGTGCTCACGCACCTTCAGGGATTCTCTCCGTTCACCTGGCTGTGTACTTCCTCCAGGAGGCTCTCTCACCTCGTGGGAGGAGGGCTGAGTTACAGACACACATCACCGCATGTAGCATTCTTATGTGGGTCCTGAGGATCTAACTCCGCTGTCTGTGCTACAAATGCTTTACCTGCTGAGCCATGTCTCCAACCCTTGAGTAACTTCTAAACTCAGATACCAGATGTTCCCTGCGAGCTAAGTTCCCCAAAAAAGGGTCAAGAATCACCAAATGCAGTTTCTCCTGCCTCACCCCACCCTGTTCCAAGTATCCCAAGGACCTCATTTCCATTGTCGGCGTTCTCAAACAGCGAGGGCACCTTCCACGGATCCCTGCTCAAACACCCTGCACACCCTGCACAAAGCTCTTTATTCCATCACTGAAATGCACCATCCTGGCCCTTCAGAATCCCCAGTGAACCCATACATGAGAAAGCTTTGTGTCCATCATCAATAGTGGCTAGAACCACTCCAGACCTGCACCCTGAAAACTGGCTCAGCCATAGACCGGGCCAGAAAAGGCTTCTGGGAGCCATCAAGAGGAATGAATATATACCACAGCAGGTTCCTTTGACAGACTCGACCTGGACCTGGGGGATTTCACTACGATTTCATTTCAAAGGATGCTGATTTGTTTTCTTCCTTTAAGGCATAGTCATTTCATAAATCACAGAAAATACAAAGAAGCATAAAGAAAAACAAAATCAGCTGTTCAAACATGTATAGGTATTTGTGTACTTTAACAGGTTTTTGAGATCTTACTTTTCATTTTATGTGTATTCATTTTAGGTGTTTTGTCTGCACACCATATGCATGTAGTACCTGCAGAGGCCAGAAGGGGGCACTGGATGCTCTGGAACTAGGTTGTGAGTAGCTGTGAGGGTGTGGGGGACTCAAGGCCACATCCTCTGCAAGACCAGCCAATGCTTTTAACTGCAGAGCCATCTCTCCAGCTACCCAGTGGAGTTTACTTTTAATTTCAAAGTTGCCACTTAAGACCCCAAACTCCACCCAAGAAACCCTAGTAGGCACTCCTTTGGGCAGGTCGAGTGATCATAAACTTTAATAAGAGACAGACAGTGAGAGGCCCCATTATGTATTTGTCCCTGGCCATACCACCCCTCAGGCCATGACCCTCACCATCTCCACTTCTCACCCCCCAGGAGATACCTGCTCATTCACGGTCAGAGATGAGTCAGAGCCAGCTCCAGGATCCATGGTCACTGCCGGGTGGGGTGGGTGCCAGTCCACACCTAGTGCATTCTGGGTAGAAAGCAAAGAGCCGCTGGCGCTTAAGTTTCCAGACTGCCTAGAAAAGTCAGAAATAGAATAGTAGGAGAAGAGAAGCCAGGCTCTCCTGAGAACACAGAAGAAAACAAAGCAAGATGCTACAAATTTTTTGAAGACTCTAGCATCCCAGGAGAGCCTGCACCCGGGGGAACCCAGATCTGTGTTTAGGAAGGCACAGGAGAGAGGGAGGTCATCTGTCCCTGGGGTCCCCCAGTCCAGCGGGTGACAGCACACCCACAAGAGTCCAAGGTGGAGCTAAGAGACACTTGGAACCTTGGGCAAAGGCGAGAGGAGTGTTCTGGACATCAGTGCCTCCCTGGGCAGCTTCCTGAAGAGACAGTAGAGAGAATTCAACCCGGTGCTCTGACTCTCTGGAGCTAGACCAAAAAATGCCGCTTCCTCGACCCCTCCCCAACAGCCCCTGGAACCTACGATTCGGTGGTGGATTCTCATGAGATTCTGCAGGGATGGCCCAAGGACCATGCTGTCCTGTACACAGGAGGCAGTATGTTCCCAGCGGTGGCATAGCCTGCCAGGAGCAGGAAAAGAGCAGGTGAACCCCATGTGAGGACAGGCTGTCTGGCTGGAGTCATTTTCTTAAAAAGTAGGCAAACAGGTTAGACATTTGTGTAGGAGAAAAGGTAATTGACATTTAGTTTGGGTACCTGCTGTAGGATGAGTGTTTTATGTGACACTGACATCTTACTCATCTCTACTCTGGGGACTGGGGATGTTATCGTCACCGTGTCACACTTGAGGAAATCCAGAACACTGTTCTATACCCTACTTTTTTCTCCTATAAGGTTCTTTTTTGTCATCCCAAGGACTGAATCTAGGGCCTCGAACAAATTAGTCAAGTTATACGCACATATATAACACTGGACTATAGCCAAAGCCCCACAAACCTTTTATAAACTGAGGTAAAATTCTGCTATGGTCTGAAAGCCTGCCTCCCTCTCAGTTAGTTCATCTGTTGGAATCATAAGCCCCGAGGTGACAGACGGAAGAGATGTGAGTGTCTGGGAGGTGAGACCAGGAAGGTGAGACCAGGAAGGCAGGCCAGTTCACTAGACAACTTGACCCCAGCCTTCCAGCCTCCAGCATCAGCAGCCCCGTTAGCAGCCCGTTAGCAGCCGTGAGTTTCTACTGTTTACCAGCTACCCTATTTACGATACTTTGTTACAGCAGCCCCAACAAATATAAAGTCACATGGCAGAGAGCTCACCAGCTTAAGCATTTTATTGTATTATTCTTCGCTCTCTCTGTGATGCCGGGGATTGAACTCAAGGCTTGGTGTGCACTAGCAAGTGCTCATCATAGACCAGGCTAGCCTAGAACTTCTGAGAAGCCACTTGCCTCTGACTCCTGAGTGCTGGGATTGGCGGTATGGGCCAGCACTTTGAGGGTTTCAAAGCATCTCTTTCAGTGGGATGCCGTACATTCACCATGCTGAGCAACCAGCAGCCCTTCTAGTTCACGAACATTTTCAGTGACCTAAAAGGGAACTCCGCTGGCACTGCCTCTCCCAGCCCCTGGGTGCCCCTCATCTGCTTTCTCTACAGATTTCCCTACTTTGGATTTACAGGCTGTAGGGAGGTGCCATGTGGCCACTGGAAATGGAACACAGGTCCTCTGTTAGCAAGTGCTCTCAACTGTGGGCAACCTCTCCAGTCCCCAGGGGAACATTTTTTTTTTCTTTTTTCTTTTTTTGGTTTTTCGAGACAGGGTTTCTCTGTAGCTTTTTTAAAGCCTGTCCTGGAACTAGCTCTTGTAGACCAGGCTGGCCTCGAACTCACAGAGATCCGCCTGCCTCTGCCTCCCGAGTGCTGGGATTAAAGGCGTGCGCCACCACCGCCCGGCTCAGGGGAACCATTTTTGGCCAGGGTTTTTCTACGTAGCTAGGCTAATCAAGTGATCACTACATTCTTGTGCCGCTATGTCCAGCTTAATATTGGTAATATTTATGTAACAATAGGGCCTAGCATGCAGACACTATATGAGTGTTACTATTATTGTTTTGGTTTGCTTGTTTGTTTATTGAGACAAGTTGCAGGTATTCCAGGCTGACCTGGAACTCCCTACCTTGAACTTGTTGTCCTCCTGTCTCCCAGTCCCAAGAGCTGGGGTTATAGGTGACATACTAAGTTAATGGGGCCTGGGAGTGGAACCTGGGGCTCCGTGGAGGCTAGGCAAGCGCTATCCCTCCTGAGTCTCATCCCCACTTCTATTACTGCTGTTATTTTAACTGAAACAAAGCATGCACACAAAATGTTTCAAATCATAAAATAGTATGAAATATAAATGATTACCATTATGATTTGACTTACTTGTTTACTTATGGGACAGGAAGGTGGACCCAGGGCACGCCCTCTGCCGCTGAGTTCCAGCCAAGCGCTAGTGTCATATGGCATAGTATATAGGCATGGAGGAAATATGAGTTTTTGCCAGATTTTTTTTTCTTTTCTTTTCTCTCTCTCTGCTGATCTCTCTTTGGAGACAGGGTCTCTGCATAGGCCTGGCTGTCCTGGATCTCACTCTGTAAACCAGGCTGGTCTTGAACTCACGAAGGTCAGCTTGCCTCTACCTCCCAAAGCTGCGATTAAAAACGTGTGCACCACACTCAGTGTTTCTTTTTTCCTTGAAGCAGAGAACCTTTAGAAAACACATTTTTTTCTTTTCTATTTCTTAGTTTTCATTCCTGGGGTTTGAATTTGCCCTTGTGCATGAAAGGTCAGTGCTGCACCACCGAGTACCACACACACACCAACTTCTTCTTCTCCTTCTTCTTCTTCTTCTCCTTCTTCTTCTTCTCCTTCTTCTTCTTCTTCTCTTCTTCCTCCTCCTCCTCTTCTTCTTCGTTTGTTTTTCAAGACAGGGTTTTTCTCTGTCGCTTTGTAGCCTGTCCTGGCACTAGCTCTTGTAGACCAGGTGGGCCTCTAACTCATGGAGATCTGCCTGCCTCTGCCGCCAGAGTGCTGAGATTAAAGATGTGTGCCACCACCACCTGGTTATAGCGCCAGTGTCTTCTAATTTGTGATATGTACTTTCTCCTTACCATTATTAGGCTGAGTGTATGCACGCATGTGTGCACATGTTTGAGTGTGTGTGAGTGAATTGTAATATTCTCTACTGTTGAGCTTTATCTCCAGACTTTTTTCCTTTGTTTTTGTCTGTTTTGTTTTTCTGTTTAGTTTTTTTTTGTTTTGTTTTGAGCAGGGTCTCAAACAAAAAAAAAATAGCCCTGGCTATCCTGGATGTCACTCTATAGACCAGGTTGGCCTCAAACTCAGAGATCTGCTTGCCTCTGCCTCTGCTCCTGAGTGCTGGGATTAAAGATGTGTGCCACCACTGTCTGGCTTCTTTGTGTTGTTTGTTGTTGCTGCTGGATTTTGGTTCTGCCTGTTTGTTTTTGACATTTGCTGCTTTTCTTCTTTTTTGACATTTATTACTTGGTCTATGTGTGTATACCGTGCTGGAGCCTGAGTGCACAGTGTGCCCGGGTCACAGCCCGCATGTGAAGACAACTTGCGGGAGTCAGTTCTCTGCCTCTACCATGTGAGGCTTAGAGATCCAACATCCAGCAGCAGGCTTGGCAGCAAAGGCCTTTACCTGCGGAGCCGGCTAGCCAGCGCCCCCTTTCTGTTTTGTATTTACTGAAGTTGATGTTTGGTCTGGGGCTTTTGTTTGTCTTTAGTTTTTTAAGGCAGTCTCACTATGTAAATCTCTGATACTCCTGCTTTATCATCTCCTCTGCTGGGAGTACAGCTCTGAGCCACAGCCTCATCTTTCCTTAGCTGCCAGTAGTGCCTCAAGGAGGAAAAGAAAACGAGTGTTCTCTCCTCTCTCTCCCTCCCTCCCTCCCTCCCTTCTGCCTCTCTCTTTCTCTCCCTCCCTTCTGCCTCTCTCTTTCTCTCCCTCCCTTCTGCCCTCCCTCTCTCCCTCTCTTTCTCTCTCCTTCTCTCCTCCTTACTTCCTCTCGGGATTATCTGGTTTGTTTTGGTGTTTATGATCCATTTGCTTACTCCTGGACAGGCGGGGCTTTGTCTTCGTGTGGCCCTTGCTGGTTATAGAGCCAATGAATGTAGTTCTACTGTCCATATGTAAAGAGGTCCCGGGTCACACAAACATCACTCTGAGTACCAACTTCAATCAAAACATATGCGCCTCTCGCCAGTCAGTGTTGACTGGCGTGGATTACCAAAGTGACAGGAGGAGGTATATATACTTATGGAACTGAGGATCAAGCAACCTTCTGTTTTAGGAGCAAGGACTTAGAGCAAAGAGGCTGCAGCTTCTCCATCTCTGCTAGAGCTTCCTGTGTTTGGCCTAGCAAGGCTTCTTGACAAGCTTTATTTCCTCCTGTCAGCCGCAGGGACTATTCTGTAAAGGTTTTAGGCTTTCCAGCCCAGCCCAGGCGATGATCTGAGCGCTCAAGTGGGTGAGAAGCCACTCTGGAGAGCCCTCGGCCTTGTCAGGTGCAAATGTCCCGGGAGGACACACGGGGCCCATTTTATGACATTATTAATACTAATACTGTCATTAAATATTTATGAAGTGCTCACGCTCTGGTCTACAGTGACCCTCCCACCACTTCCCCATCCTTCCGGCAACAGCGAGGTCTCTGCCCGAGTCCCTGCCGCCCTTTCTCCGGAGGAGTGGTGACAGGTCGCCGGAACCCAAGCGTCCGGGTCTCCAGGGCTCTGCAAGCCTCTTCCCGACACCCCACCCGGGCCTTGGGGCAGGGCGTCCTCCTGGCGGCCGCCCCTCCACGGGTGTCCGCGGGGCACCGGGGGACCAGGGCGCGGCCCGGGGTCTGCGGCCTCAAGTGGACAGCGCGCGGCCGTCAGCTCCCACAGCTCCCGCCTCCCGGGCCGCAGCCCGCCGCCCCGGCCCCGCGCCTTTTTCCTCTTTATCATAAATATATAAATTATGCTAATTACGGGCATTGCATATTAACCAAATCCGAAACCTCCCCTGCCCGGTCCCCTCCCCCTCCGTGCAAAGCCCTCCCCGCCCCGGACCCCGCTACTCACCGGAGCCTGAAGCCCAGCCTCCCGCTTCCCGGTTGCCCAGCGGCCACAGACTAGACACTCACGTCCCAGCCCGGGCCAGGGGGCCGCGGCCGAGGCTGCCGCCGGCAGACAAAGAAGCCGGAGCGGCTCGGCCCGGCTCGCTCGGCCCAGAGCCACTCGGGACCCGCCGCCTCCCGGACCCCCCGCCGGGGCTGGCAGAGCGGAGCGGCGGTGGGTTGCGGGCCAGGCGCGGGCCGGGACGCCGGGGGCGGGGGCGGCCAGGTGCAGTCCCCTCCTCGCCCCCTCCTCCCTCCCCCCCCCCCTTTCCCTCCTTCTGCTACTTGGATTTTTTTAGCTGCTGCGTCATGAGCATAATTTATGCAAAGCGCTTTGCCGCATGCTGCACCTCCCGCGCCAGCCGCCGGGGGCGGCGGTCAGGAAAGGGAGGGGGTCTGGGGAGCGGCGAACGGTTCGTGGAGGGTGGGGGGGAGGAACTCCAGGCCCCGCCGGGACTAGAACCCAGGGCCTGTGGGGCCACTTGGCTCGACCCTCTCTGAGAGTAGCACTGGAGTCTCGATCGGTGGCCCCGGTCACCTTCCCTGCAGCCGAGGATTGGGTCAGTGTCCAACTGTGACTCTCCCGGTAGTCAACTGCCCTTCTCAACGGCGAACCTCAAGTTCACGTCTATCCTCCAGCCTGGGAAAGGAATGGGAACGCGGACGACGCTCAGGCTCAGCGGAGCAGGGCCTGGGGAGCAGCTGTGCCCTCGTGGTACATCCTAGAGGGGACCAGGGTCCCAAACGCTCCGAGCCGCTCATCTTCCCACCTTCGTGGAGGGGCGGGGTCCTAACCATAGCCTGATCGAGAAGGTGTAAAAAGAAAAAGTTTGGTGTAATAGAGAAAGAAAACAAGCTCGGTGGTCGTGGTGCTGGGAGGGTTTGAAGGGAAGGGAAGGCTTGGAGGCTGATGGGGGGGACTGGGGACCAAAGGTTTGGGAGGTAATGAACAACTGGAAGGAAGACCAAAGGGTGGGGAGTGGGGAGAAGAGGAGGGAGGTTAAAGAAGCCAGAGAAGGTGGACTCCAACAGTTAAGCGGCTTGTTGTCAATCCAGTGTTCCCCTTCATCCCACCCACACCCAAGTTTCTTGAATGACCTGGAGGTAGATGGTGCAGAAGCAGCATTAGGAGAAAGGGAGTGGAGAGCCAGACAGTCCCTTAAAACCCCAGTGGAAGGAAGCGTATAGGCCAGCAGAGGAGAGGGGAGCCGTACCGGGTGGTTTTGACCAGCAGCTACATTCCAGGCTGCCTGGATCTTGCTGGCAGCCAGAGGCTCTCTGCTCACTGAAGTTTGCAGCAGAGCTGGGCCTGTCGCTGTTTCCTGGGGCCAGTGAGGAGGCACACAACTAGATGGACAAGGACCAGAAAGTTTGGAGTTTCACCCCAGCTCTTCCACTGGCCCTCCTGGCAGCATCCCCACCAGTAGGACAGCTACTGAAGAAGCTGAGAATAGACTGAGCCCGTGAATTAGGGACCAGCCTGAACAACAAAGTCTCTCTCTCTCTCTCTCACACACACACACACACACACACACACACACACACACACACGAGAAAAAGAGCGTGGGGATGTAGCTCAACACAGCTCTGGGGTCAGTCTCTGCCTACACATTAAGCTGTAGGTGACAGTATGTGCCTATAATCCCAGCACCCGGGAGTTTGAGGCCAGCCTGGTTTCATATGAGTTCCCAGACTAGCACATGAGAAGATTTTGTTTTAAACAAGGGAAGGGGCCGCTGAAGAAATGGCTTAGTGGCTAAGAAAGCCTGGTGCTCTCCCCAGTTCAGATCCCAGCACCCACAGAGGGTGGCTCACAACCACCTGGAACTCCCTCTCCAGGGGACCTGGAACCTTGTCCTAGTGGGTACTAGCACATGCTCGGCACACATACAAATACGGAAATAAAAATAAATCTTAATTAATTACAACTGTGGTCTCAGCACTAAATTTCAAGAGGTTGGGGGTGGTGGGCGTTGAAGATCATGGTGGACCCAGGACCCAGGACTCTGCTTCTCAGGCAGTGACCTCCCACGGTGGTGGCGAGGGTTAGGAAACGTTCTGGGTGTACCAATGAGCTACTCGCCTCCCAAAGGTCCTGTGTGGATTTGGATTTCATATCTGAATGGGGCTAGAGAAGTCACAGTGTGCATGTAGCAGCTAGAGTACAGGGAGTGACAGAAGATTTGCCCAAAAGAGGGCTGGAAGGTAGGAGGGGCCACACCAGGCGAGCTGGGTCACACATCTTGAATTCTTTCTAATTAATTGGATTGGGGGGGGCAGTCTGGCAAACTGTTCTGAAGGTTTATTTTCTTTAAGAATCCTTCTTAATTCCAAATGCCACATTGTTGTAAAGGGGTTTTTGCTTTAATGACATCACTATCCTAATAACTTCGTAATATAATTTGTAGTTTGTAGGTCATTTATTCTGTTTCTTTTGTTACATTTACTCAGAGAGAGAGGTGTGTCAGAGTGCTCCTTCGGAGGGCAAGAGGACAATTTGTAGGGGTTGGTTCTCTCCTTCTGCCATGTAGGTGGATTCTGGGGAATCCATTTCCAATAGGGAGCCTAGCATCAAGCGCCTTTACCCACCAAGCCTTTTGCCAGCACCTCTATTTCTTGAAAATGTATGTGGTTTGCCTAAAAGGCAAATAGCAAGGACTTTCCCGTCCTTCCCTCATCTCCTACAGGCACCCAACCTGTGACAAGCACAGGGACACTGAGAGCCTTCTCTGACAGAGAGCTTTAAAAGCCCCTGAAATCTTAGCAGATAAACCTTGGGTTCCCACCCTCCACGACTTGAAAATTGACCCAGTTTCAAGCCGTGTTAAATATGTCATAGAGCAGCCAAGTTCTGCCAGAACCCATGAATGTATTCCAAACACTTCTTTCGGTTGCATGGGCAACTTTGCCCTCCCCTTTCTCATCCCAAGGCTAAGGACACCCAGTGCTGTGGCTTAGAGGGTGTGAGCTGAAGGAGACACAGCGGTGCCTCAAGTCAGTCTCCAGAAGACCTCTCCGCTGTGAAGAGCAGACAGAGGAGAATGGCCAAGGCAGTCTGGGCCAGTTTTCCTAAGACAAGTGAGATGACTCACAGGTCAGACTGAAGTCCCGTGAGGAGACTGGCTGGAATCAGTGTTGGTGACAACACAAGGCGGAGGTGAGGAGCCAGAGCCGGGCAGTGGTGAGGCACGCCTTTAATCCCAGCACTCAGGAGGCAGAGGCAGGCGGATCTCTGTGAGTTCGAGGCCAGCCTGGTCTACAAGAGCTAGCTCCAGGACAGGCTCCAAAGCTACAGAGAAACCCTGTCTCAGCCGCTCTCCCCACAAAAAAGGTGAGGACCCAGAAGTTTAGAAAACATGTATGAGACAAGGAGCCTAGCCAAAGCGTGCTCCATTTTTAATATCCTCTCAGAGCTGCATACACAGTGCTTTCTATTTAATTTTAGCAGTGATGTAAAGTTGCATTGCTTTCACCGGCTCTGGCAGATCTCCCTGCAGTTCAAAGGGTAAATATGCTGTGGGTTTTCGTTTAAGTTCTTGTACAGTGACAAGGTGAGGAACATTTTAGCTCATAAATTATTTACCAGACCTCGCAGGCATAATGGGCTGTGCATATTCATCAGGCAATCATCCATTATTCATAAGAAGTTCCCTTCAACTGTTGGAAGAAAATGAGGTTGTTGGTTGAACTGTTAAAAAAAAAAAAGGTGGGCTTTTGTCTTTCCTCTCTCTTCTCTGATAAGTCTCTACATTTCCACTGAAAAATACCATGAGAGGAAAATCTTATCCCTGACATGCAGATGTGCAAATGAAGGGAAGGAGCTGAGCAGGAAGTAAATCCGCAGAATTCAGCAGCATCCATTGCTGACTCCTTTTCCCACAGGCATGATGCTCCAGGAATAGCTGGGGTGCCGCCCCTTTCCGGGAGCGGGGCAAGGAGGGAAAGAGGGTCTTGCTACAACACTCAGGTTGTCCTGGAACATTCTTTGTAGGCCAGGCTGGCCGCAGACTTGTGACAATCAACCTCCCAATGCAGGAATCACAGCTGCACCATTTTGTGACATCAGCCCCCCATGCAGGAATCACAGCTGCGCACCATCTTGTGTTGTCAGCCCCCTATGCAGGAATCACAGCTGTGCACCATCTTGTGACGTCAGCCCCTCATACAGGAATCACAGCTGCACCATCTTGTGATGTCAGCCCCCCATGCAGGAATCACAGCTGTGCACCACCTTGCCTAACTGGGGACACCTATCACGCAACAGAAGAACAGTTTCAACAAAACTCTGTAGCTGATGCTAACCAACATTGTGCATTCTACTGCTGAAGTATCTGTTAGTGAGTAGGACCAGCCTGGTCTACATGGGCTAGCCAGGGCTACATAGGCCCTGTTTCCAACAAAGGAAAACAGTGGGGTGTGGTGTCACCTGCCTTTAATCCTAGCAGGCAGGCAGATCTATATGAATTCAAGGCCAGCCTGGTTTAAAAAGAAAGTTCCAGGCCAGCCAAGCCTACATAGTGAGACTTTGTCTCAAAACAAATAAACAAAAAGCATTTATTAAAAGAAAAATACACCAATTAATAAATAAAAATTAAAAAATTAATACCTTTAATCCCAGCATTCAGGAGGCAGAGACAGAGGCAGATGGATCTCTGTGAATTTGAGGCCAGCCTGGTCTACAAAGTGAATTCCAGGACAGCTAGGGTTGTCACACAGAGAAACTGTGTCTTGACAAAACAAAACAAAACAAAAAAGGAAAAAGGGAAAGGAAAATGAGGGATTGAAGCAGTGTTTTAGCTATAAAGATCATGCATTGCTCTTGCAGGGAACCTGAGTTGGTTTGTAGGATGCTCACAACCACCTATAACTTCAGCTCCAGGGTGATCTAACACTCTGTCCACCATGGACACCTACACTTATGTGTACACACACGTATTCCTAATTTTAAACAAAAATGTAAAAAGGAAGGAGCTAGATAGATCATTCAGTGGTTAATAGCACTTGCTGCTCTTGCATTGGTCATGGATTCAATTCCCAGTACTCGCATCAGGCAGGTTACAAGTGCTTGTAAATCCAGTTCCAAGGGATCTGATGCCCTCTTCTGGCCTCCTAGGGTACTTCATGCATGTGGCACACAGACACAGACATATACACACAAAACTAAAATTAAAAATTAAAACAACAAGAAAATTAAATACAAATAAATAAGATGATTTTTGCTAAAGCCAGGCATGACCTGGGTCTGGTGGTGTACGTCTGTAAACCCATGTAATCCCAGCTGTTTCACGGTTTGAGACAGGAAGACCAAAATTCAATACTGTTTCAAAAAATCAATAAGTAAAAGGTGTGTGTCTGTGTGTGAGGGATTCCTGAGCTGGGGAGGCAACAGCATCTTAGTGGCAGTTGTAGACCACTTCATAGCATTCAAGAGGATCCAAATCCAGCCCTCAGTGCTGTCAAAAGAAAACAAAAAGCAGAGCATGCAGTTGCTTCTTTCTTTTCCTTTCTCTATTTGAGACAGGGTCTCTCTGTGTAACAGCTCTGGATGTCCTGGAACTCACTGTGTAGAGCAGGCTGGACTCAAACTCCCAGAGACCCACCTGCCTCTGTGCCTGTCCATGTCACATGTTAGTAACCTCAGGACTAAGGACACCAACACAGGAGGCTAGCCTGGGTAACAGAGGGAAACAGCTTTTTAAAAAAATCCCGCGAGATGGCTGTGTGCGTAAAGACATTAGCAAACAAACCAAGGCAGATCGATATTGTTATCCCTTTTGTCCAGTCCTCACAGGAAGTCCCTGAGGTAGACACAATGTTCAGGATGAGAGACTGAGATGAAGAGAAAATGGAGTTCTGGAGAAGCTGAGGACCAGATCGTGCACCAGATCATGCACTGGGCCTGTGTCCTATCCTTGCACCATGTGCAAGAATCCTGTCTTCCCAAATCCTCAGAACAATAAAAAAGATGCTATCACTGCAATAGGAGCATTTCATAATACTGTGTTTTCCATGAACTGAATTTCTTTATTTATTCATTCATTTTTTTTTTTGAGACAGAGTTTCTTTGTGTAATAGCCCTGGCTGTCCTGAAACTCACTCTGTAGACCAGGCTGGCCTCGAACTCAAAGATCCTCCTGCCTCTGCCTCCTGAGTCCAGCTGATTTTATTTATTAATTGTGTTTTCCTTTGTTCTTCCTCCAGGACAGTGGCTGCTCCTCCAGATTTATTTTACTGGGCTGGAGATAGCTCAGTGGTTAAGAGCAATTGTTGCTCTTACAGAGGAACCGGGTTCAATTCCTAGCACCAACATGACAGTTCACCACCTCCTGTAACTTCAGTCCCAGGAGATACAGTGCCCTCTTGTGGCCCCCACTGGCATGTGTGTACATGATCCACATGTGGGCCTGGCTTTCAGACACCGGGAGAGGGTGCTGGCCCCCAGAACTGGTGTCAAGGATGGTTGTAAGCCACCGTGTGGGTGCTAGGAATTAAATCCAGGTCCTCCAGAAGAATTGCCAGCACTCTTACCATAGAGTCATCATTCCAGCCAGGAGGCTGATTTCTTAAATCTTTCTGCCTCAGCCTTCCAACTGTGGAATTACAGCTGTGTGCCACCATGTCTGGCCTTTCTTGTGTGTGGGCTCCTGGTAGCCTCCATTGTCACAGGACAACTGAGACACTGTAGCTGTGACAGGCTCTCTCAGGTCTCTCTTCTAGTCTGGATATGGCCACTTGCTGATGAAAAGCTAAACAAAAAAAGGGTTTTTTTTGTTTTTTGTTTTTTTCTTTTTCTTTTTTTTTCAGGGATCGAATAGGGCCTTGTGAATGTTGAACGAGTCCTCTAAACACTTGCTATTCTTCAGCCTGGAGAGCAGAGCCCTCAAGTCACAGCGTCCCTGTCTGTAAGGAAAAGTGAGCTGTGTTTAACCTTGGGGGCTTTGTAAGTTACAATGAGAAAAAGCCCATGAAATCCAGGGCTCGAGCATTTCCTTGTTTATTTAGGTTTGGTTTATGGCTTTTGTTTATTGGTTTTGGAGATAGGATCTTACTGTGTAGCTCAGGCTGGGCTCTCTATCCTGATCCCCTCACCTTAGCCTCTCTGGGGTGCTGGGAATATAGCACCCCCTCCGTCCTGAAGGTTTCATCTCTAATATACTGGAGGAACAGAAGTGGGAGGTAAGATTTTCCTCACTTCTGTCCCCAAAATCCTCCATTGATTCTGTCTCTTGCTAGCTTAGGCCACTCCCTGGGCAGCTGGGCTCAGCCTGGAGCTCCTGGTGAGGTCCACAGATTGCGTGGATTCTTCCCCTAGTGACTAGAGAAAAGTTCATCTTTTTTTCCTTTCCTTCTTTCTTTTGGTTTTTCGAGACAGGGTTTCTCTGCGTAGCCCTGGCTGTCCTGGAACTCACTCTGTAGACCAGGCTGTCCTTGAACTCAGATTTTTTTTTTAAGACTTATTTTCCAGGTGTGCTGGTGCATGCCTTTAATTCCAGCACTCAGAGGTAGAATTTGTGGCCAGCTCATCCATATAGTGAATTCAGGCTAGATACATAGCAAGACATTGTCACAAACAAAACAAATTAAAATAAAACAAACATTTTTATTTTACAAGCATATGTATGTGTATGTATATGGGTGTGTGCAGTTTATGTGTGTGGCTGCCTGAGGAGGTCAGGAGAAGGCATCACGGTCCCTAGAGTTGGAGTTAGAGGTAGCTGCCATGTGGGTGCTGGGAACAGAATTCGGGCCCTCTGGAAGAACAAGTGCTTTCCAGGTCCTGACTGTCCTGGAACTCACTCTCTAGACCAGGTTGGCCTCGAACTCACAGAGATCCACCTGCCTCTGCCTCCTGAGTGCTGGGACTAAAGGCATGCACTACCACACCTAACTAGGCCCTGTTCTTAAAACTTTTATTTTTAACTTTTATTTATTAATGGGGGTTTGTGTGACAGGGAAGAGGTACTAGTGACCTTGGAAGAGTGTGAAATTGTCTAGGGAAGGCGAGTTCCAAAAGTCTTCTGGGCAAATTGACAAGCAGAGCAAGAAGCAAGTTCTGTTCTTCTGAGTGTTGTAGGTAACTCTGGAACATACACAGCACACATACCACACACCCCGACACCCCACTACCACGCACATACCACATACACCATACACAGAACACATACACCCAAACATACCACATATAGACAACACCCCTCAGACAACACTCCCATATACCACACTCCACACAGAGCACGCACACACACACACACACACACACACACACACACACACCAGCCCTCATAGAATAAAGTCAAACCTCAACTCCCCAAACCAGCAAATCTTAATATACATCAAGATCAGTCAATTAACTTGCATTTTAAATAAGCCTTAAGCGGTTCTAATGCAAGGGGCCTGTTGGGCCCAGGGGGATAGCACAAAGATGGGGACAGACCACCAAAGTCTAAAAAACCAGAAGCAAACTTTATTCCAGAAAACAGAATACAGAAAAAAAATAAAATAAAAAATCTCCATGGGATACAAAAAGCTTATCAGCTAGCTGAGACCACAGCCAGAGATGGATTCTGTAAGGCTGTGGCAGAGGCCCGTTTCTGAACCCACCTTTTTATAGTAGGGGCGCCAAGTATTAGGTCTGAACAAAGGAATTTTTACAATCTCAAAATAAAACTCAGGGGCTGGAGAGATGGCTCAGAGGTTAAGAGCACTGGCGGCTCTTCCAGAGGTCCTGAGTTCAATCCCCAACAACCACATGGTGGCTCACAACCACCTATAACGAGATCTGGTACCCTCTTCTGTCCTGCAGGTGTACATGCATGCAGGCAGAACACTGTGTAATAAATAAATAGTTTTAAAAAAACAAAACTCAGATACAGACTGTCTTACTTTACAATCTCCATTAACAGAGTTTTTTTTAGTTAAACTAGTGTTTGTACTTAATCTATTGGTACTTCCAGGTGGTATTTACTGAAGCCCTATGCTCTCCCCTTTGATGCTGCCAGTTTCACATAGCAGGAATAATGCATAACCCAGAGGTCATATACCTATTTCCTAAAAGTTGATTCAGCTTATATCCGTAGGCTAGCTCTTAGTTTGCAGAGAGATGCTTTGCCCTTGTAAATAGAGCTATGGGTTGTAAAGTGAAATAACCCACTGTTAATAGTTAATCCTTAAACTGCTAAGAAAGCTGCTGACAGTCTGTTCTCATTTTCCTAGGCTTATAACTTTATATTTCTTTATTTCTACATTCCTATTTCTGAAATATACATTTTTATACTCTTATTCTTGGACCCTCCAAGGCTGAGATTTCAGAGAGAAAATACTGACAAAAACCCACAGAGAAGAAGCCCTGTCCAGGCAGGACCCACTAGGCTGCCAGGGCAGTGCAGTCAGTACTTGAACTTTATTGTGCACAGGGGGCCTGTGCCTTTCCTAAAATGTCTTGCTAAGCCTAGGAGAGAAGACTCCGTTTCCCACCATATATCTGGTAATAGCTGTTCCCTTAGTTACACAAAGGCCAGCCAGAGCTTTGAAAGGACTCCTCCAAAGAGCCTGTGGATGCTTCCCAGAGATTCAGCCTTTCTTCGGGTCTGAGAAATGGGAGACTGTTATATTCTTTAGGTGCTCAATAAAGGTACATTTAAACAGACAAACACAAAAAGACCTCAGGCAGACTAGGTGAGACTAGAAGGCCAGCAGAAGGGTCACTGTGCTTGGTACTGCTATGGCAGAGCACTGAGACTGGGTGATTTATAACGTTTGTTAGGACCAGGAGTGTGGTGTGAGGGTACAAACACCGGCTGCCACAGCCCGAAAGGGAACCGGCAAGCATGCCAGTGGTCTGAGTTTATAACGACTCACTCTTGCCCTGCCTCCTCAGCCCCCCTCCGCCCCCCATGTCAGCTGACACTAGGGACCAAGCTTCCAACACGTGAACCTTTTGAGGACAAGCCATCATTTTCAGCAGCCTCGTGTCGCAGCTAACTGACCTCCAGAGCAGCACTTACTGAGTTATGCTGTGACTTTCCCTCCATGATCTACTCCAGGCCACATTAAGAGATCATTAGCAATCATCTTTGACGTCTTCCCTTCTTCATCTCAGTATTATTATTGCCCCCCCCAACAAGATCACACTATGTACTCATGTTTGGCCTGGAACTCTCTATGTAGACCAGGCTAGCCTCAAACTCATAGACATCCTCCTGCCTCTGCCTTCATTCCTGTAACCCCGCTGGCAGGGTCAGCTATTCAGGGTCCTCTGAAGGGGCGCAATCTGAAAGGACATGGGGGAGAGAAGAATGAGACCAAGCTATGTGCACTTGTCAAGGTCTCAGTTTATTTTTTTTTTTTCTTTTTCTTTTCTTTTCTTTTCTTTTTTTTTTTTTTGGTTTTTCAAGACAGGGTTTCTCTGCAGCTTTTTTAGAGCCTTTCCTGGACCTAGCTCTTGTAGACCAGGCTGGCCTCGAACTCACAGAGATCCGCCTGCCTCTGCCTCCCAAGTGCTGGGATTAAAGGCGTGCGCCACCACCGCCCGGCAAGGTCTCAGTTTATTGAAGCAGGCTTCTGTCTTAAGTAGTTTTTAGGCTGCACTTGGGCAGGGGGGCGGGGAAACTTGGGCAGAGGGACTTGCAAGGTCAGTGGTTAGAACGTTAGCGATAAGCTACAGACAAGGGGGGCACTCTATGGTGCTTTTCGGACCTTGAGTCTCTAAGATTAGCACTCAATGTTCTAATTAACTTTGAGTTATGTCTCACGGTTAAACTTCAAGGCCCTGTGAGGAAGGAGAGGCCTGAAGTGTCACGATTTTACTTCAAGGCCCTGAGAAAGAAGAGGCCTGAAATGGCCCCTAACACATTCCTTCATTGGTTCTACAAAAATCCCCAGCAAGTGTCACACCCGGAACAGCCCAGACAAAGTGCCTCCACGCTGGAGTACCTGGAGCAGGTGAGTGGATCACAGCTGTGAAAACTATCAGATAATACCAGACAGACAGACAGACAGACAGACAGACAGATGATAGACAGAGGGAAGGAGGGAGGGAGGACATGTTGATTTCCGTTGTTCATCCAGAATCTGCCTTCCAAGTGCTGTGACTAAAGATGTGCCCATTATACCCAGTTATTGATATTTTAAAATTGCTTGAGGATTTTATACATATATAAAATTTGCTTTGATAAAATCTGCTCCCTAATTCCTCCTTTACCCACCCCTTGGATTCCCTTCCAATTTCATGTGCTTTTTCCTTATTTCCTTTTTTAAAGATTTATTATATATATATATACATATATATATATATATATATATATTTTTTTGCATGAATGAATGTATGTGCACCATGTGTTCTCAGAGGTCAGCAGATGGTGTCAGGGTCCTTAGGACAAACCACCTTGTCTTCACACAGGTTCTGACCTGGGCTCTGCATGGCCTGGCTCGCCATGCTCGTCACCTTCATCTCTTACGGTTGCGAGCGGTTCTCACTTCTGTGATCTGGCCATACTGCCCCATTTTCATGGTCCATCTCATGGCCTCCCACACTGAACACCATCTTATCTCTAGCAGAAGTGACGTCCTCCCTTTCCCAGGGACCCTCTCCACTTGTTTAGTGGCTCTGAACTCCTAGATCTCATCTCAGGCACCACACTCCCACTCCCCAGTAAACCTTGCCTGACCACGTAGACAAGAGCAGGCGCTCATCTATGCGCTTCCCTAGCATCGCGGATGGTCCATAAGCTGATTCTAACCATTGTAGGTAATTACCTTGACTTTTCCAGGCCTTATGTTTCAAAACCACGGGGGCTCTGCTTTGTCTTCCGTGCCGTTTCTCTAGTGCTCCCCCGGACCTGACACAGTGGGCATTCGGTAAACA
Organism: Arvicola amphibius; assembly: GCF_903992535.2. Classification (NCBI taxonomy): domain Eukaryota; kingdom Metazoa; phylum Chordata; class Mammalia; order Rodentia; family Cricetidae; genus Arvicola; species Arvicola amphibius. The sequence continues at coordinate 59,461,136 of NC_052055.2, read as the reverse complement.
CTGGCTACGGTACTGTAAGAAAGAGTGTTCGACAAGTAAACGAACAGCTCGGTTTAAGAGTAAGACCACGGCCCAGCACTCGGGAGGCAGAGGCAGGTGGATCTCTGAGTTCGAGGCCAGCCTGGTCTACAAGAGCTAGTTCCAGGACAGGCTCTAGAAACTACAGGGAAACCCTGTCTCGAAAAAAACCAAAAAAAAAAAAAAAAAAAAAAAAAAAAAAAAAAAAAAAAGAGTAAGACCACGGAAGCCGCGCCTTTAGTCCCAGCACTCGGGAGGCAGAGGCAGGCGGATCTCTGTGTTCGCGGCCAGCCTGGTCCACAGAGCGAGCTCCAAGACATCCTGGGCTCAGAGAAACCATGTCTCAAAAAACAAACGAAACGAAACGAAACGAAACAAAACAAAACAAAACAAAAAGAGAAACATGGATCCTCCCTTCTGTCCAAGAAAGTAGCCAGTTGCTCCTTCACCCCACCTGGTGGAGAAGGCGGCGAGCTGCAGCCCCTTCACCGTGATGGCTCACTAGGCGGACCGCCTGCCTCTTCGTTGGCTCAGCGTCGGACTGAAGCCGAACACCAGACACCTAGCAGAGGGACGGCACCACGCCCTGGAGGGCCCGGATATCAAATTAAACCTTTCTTCACGAGCCCCTGGTCCTGGGAAGGACCTCCCTGTAGCAGCACCTGGATTTTTATTTGTCGATGTTGCTTTTATTATTATTTTATTTACTATGTGTGTGGGTGTTTTGCTTTCAGATACACAAATGTCACTGGCTTTAGGATACTAATTTAATCCGAATCAAATTTATAATGCACTTAAAGGAACCTTTACAAAATACCTATAAGAATTCCAAAACAATCTTTAGTGCAACCTTGTCAGGGATTGACACTGGGTAAGTGATAGGAAAACAAAACGCAAACACTGACCCGGAACCTGGGAGTCAGGACACAAAACCTGAGTCTGTAACCTGTGTCTTTAGATCGGCTTTCTCGAGTATTTATTTTTATTTATGCATGTGTCTGTGTGACATACGGCACCCATGTGCATCTGGCAGGGTCCAGAAGGTGTGGGATCCGAACACGATAGGGGCCTCTGGAAGAGCCGTGTTCTTAACCGCTGAGCCTCTCTCCAGCTCCCCTGGATTAATGAGGGGTGCAGAAAGAAGCAGCTTGCCCGGGGCTGCTGTGCGGCCTGGATCAAACTGCTTTTACAGTCAGTCAGTCACTGGAGACAAAGGCAGGGATGACTGAGTAGGAGTGACGACGGGTCATCAGTCAGGGTGCTCTCGGGGCGCTGGGGTGGTGGTGGGGGGAGACGTTCGAGACGGTGGTTTCTCGGTGTAGCCCTGGCTGTCCTGGGACTCACACTGTGGACCAGGCTGGCCTCGAACTCACGGAGATCCGCCTGTCTCTGCCTCCCGAGCACGCGCAGCCGCGATCTATCGGGTTGTGATATCTACAGGCGTCTTTCCACTCCACGGTCTCACCCAGCAGCTCTCCACCCACGTCAACTACCACGGAGAACAAACTACAGATCGGTCCAGGACGGCCGACTGCAGACATGCGCAACAGCTCGGCAGACACGCTGGAGCGAGGAAACAACGCTGTCCGGAAAGACGTCCTCTTTACTCTCCAGCGCTCGGCCCTCTGCAGGGAAGGACTTCGGGTCACCTAGGACGGGCGGCAGGTGCAGGTGCTGGCTGCGCGCGCAACCCTGGCTGGCGGGGGCAGGTCTACGTCAGCGCGGCGAGGGGCGCTGGGCCGCCCGCGGGAAGGAGCGGCAGGCAAGGGGCTGGGCCTCACCTCCAGACACGCCGCGAGGGAGGACCCGGGGCTCGCGAGTGGGGGGCCGCGGAGCGAGCGCCGCCCCGAGCAGCACCGCCATTCAGGGCGGGGTCGCGCTCGCCCTCCCCCGCCGCGACGGCGGCCTCGCGAGTGGGCGGGGCTTCCGGCGGCAGCGCGCTCGGGCGTCTACTGACGCAGAGTGGACGGGTGTCACGTGACACGGAAGCGACTCCGAACAGGAAAAGGACGAAAAAAATAACCGTCCGCGACGCCGAGTCGAAGCGGACCCGCAGCCACCATGAACAGCAAAGGCAAGGCCGGGGGGCGGCGGGGAAGGTCGGGGAGGCGGGCTGGTCCGGGGAGAGCCGGCCCGGGGGGCCACGGGCTCGCGGCGGGCCGGGCCGCGCTTCTCCTTAGAGGGCCGGGAGCCAGGCCGCACCTGACGTGGCCGCCCCCTCCCCCGCGCCGCCGCCGCTCGGCCCTCCCGGCCCCCATAAACTCGGTGGCGCAGTTTGGAGCCGCGGGCTTGTGTGAGGTGGGGGGGCTTTTCCGTGACGGGCACCCGCTGGAGCGAATGGGGAGCTAGAGCAGGGCTGTGGGGAGGCCAATGGCGGGCCGGCGGAGGCGGGGCGCCGCGCTTCGGAACAACAGGCCTTAGCGGCCTTAACTAGTGAGGTGCCGGCTCCGCGGCGCCGTCTCCCTCGCCGCCCGCCCTGCGCTAGACCAGGTCTCCCCGTCCCCGTGCTTGTGCCGCCCTCAGAACACCCCTCCCGTTGCCCTCTGCACGGCTGACTCCATCCTCTCATTAGGAAGTCGACTCTGAGTAGGAATCTGGGAGGAAAACAGTCTGGACTGGAAACAGCCCAAAGTAGAAGTCCCCTAAGACACCGGCGGTCCAGAACCTCGGGGACGGGTCCCCAGACCTGTCCTTCATCGGGAAGGGGACACGGTCAAATTAGGCTTGATTCCGTCATCAGTATGCTTCTGGAAACAGCGCCTTTTCTGCTCCGTCAGCCCCGTGAGGGTGCAAACAGCCCTCCCTGCTTTTCTTGGCTCCAAGAAATTCGGCGCTGTAGGGCAATCTGTCTGTCGTCCCCGGCGCGCCTCCACCAAGTTAGCTACCCTGTGCATCCTGCCCAGCTGGTGGCTCTGTTCGCAGCCTTGCTTTAAGTTTGTGTCTGCATCTGTTGGAGTGAGGAGCTCACAGAGGGGAGCTCGAGTCGAAAGGAGATTGTGAGTGTCATTTGAGGATGCTGGGAACAGAACTTGGGGCCTCAGGAAGAGCAGCACTTTTTCTTAACCAGTGGGCCATCTCTCCTGTCTGCCATCCCCCCAGTTTGACAGACAGCACCTCCCCCTTTTGTGTTCCAGGTCAATATCCAACACAGCCTACCTACCCTGTGCAACCTCCTGGGAATCCAGTATACCCTCAGACCTTACACCTTCCTCAGGCTCCACCCTACACAGACGCTCCGCCTGCGTACTCAGAGGTACTGCAGCTTGCTAACTTTGAACTAGTTGAGGACACCCATGGGCCCCTCGTTCAGTCTTTAAGTGTGACTTCACAGACAGAAGGATGGTGATTACCATTGAAATTGTGCTGTTTGATTATGTTATTTGACACATGCTGACGTTAAGGTGAGGTTGGGACCCTTGAACAGTAGGTGACCCAGGAGACTGTTGTGTTATTGTGTGCCAGTGACTCTAACGCAGTGATCTGTACACACAAAGAACTGAGAATGGACTTAGGAGCCGTGCATGGTGGTTGAGGCTGGTAGTCCAGCACTTGGGAGGCTGAGGCAGGAGGATTCTGATTTCAGGGCTGTCTTGGGCTATATAACCGAGCCCTGTCTCCAAAACCAACCAAGGAGCTGGGGATGTAGCTGATTTGGTGGAGAGCTTGCTTAGCATGCACTAAGCTTAGATTTGATCCCCAGCACTGTGTGAACTGGGTTTGGTGGCTAGGGCTTGTAATTCCACCAGTCAAGGTGAAGGAAGGAGGATCAGGAGTTCAAGGTCATCCTCTACTACATTGAAGGTACCACTAAGACTTGATAAAGACAGTTCAAATAGGGATGTCACAGAGTAACATTCTGCCCTCTCTTCTGTTCTTTTAGCTCTATCGTCCAAGCTTTGTTCATCCAGGGGCTGCCACAGTCCCCACCATGTCAGCTGCGTTTCCTGGCGCCTCACTGTATCTGCCTATGGCCCAGTCTGTGGCTGTTGGGCCTTTAGGCTCCACAATCCCCATGGCTTACTATCCAGTCGGTCCCATCTATCCACCTGGCTCAGCAGTGCTGGTAGAAGGAGGGTATGATGCAGGTGCCAGATTTGGCACTGGCGCTACCGCTGGCAACATTCCTGTGAGTATGGGCTAACTGGAAGCGATATTCCTTCTCCCACCATCTGTGGACAGTAATGGTCAGGGTTGGCACAACAGCTGCTGTCTCATTGGCAGAAATGTGACACATCCTTTGGTTTTGAAATTAATCAAAATTTTCTTGCCTTAGTAAGATACTGCTAGCTAGGTGGGCAGTGGTGGCACACTCCTTTAATCCCAGTATTCGGGAGGCAGAGGCAGGTGGATCTCTGTGAATTTGAGGCCAGTCTGGTCTACAGAGGGAGTTTCAGGACAGCCAGGACTATTACACAGAGAAATCCTGTCTCAAAAAACAAAACAAAAACAAAAGCCTGCTAGCTTCTTTTTCATTGGTGTGGGCACAGTGAACACTCCTTATTAAGTCCATACACTCTTAATATCTACCACAAGGATGAAAGGTACCAGGAACCCAGGTGATTAAAAAAGTAGAATGCATAATCCCTAGTAAGTAGGTGTTAGTTACCAGTTCCTCCTGCTCAGTGTGCTAGTATTTGGGGTTGGTAGCCCACCTGGTTCTAGCAAAGGCCATCTTCTCAGGAGCCACATTCTAGAGTGAAGTGGAGCGGTGTCGTCAGTGGCTCTTAAGTGTTACAGTGCTGTGTTACAAGTCTGGAATTGCTGAGGTGCAACCCAGTGGTAGAGCATTTGCTTGGATATAGAGTGCTCTCCTGCTCCATGAACAAATGCACGCACGGCCCACAAGAGACCCCGTGGGCTGTTTTTGCTGTTTTGGAACTGTGGCATGCAGTGGTTCTCCTGGGGACAGGCTGCATCTTAGGGTGGGAACACTGATGAGTGACAGGCTCCCTTCCTGTCTGTTTGGATTCAGATGGTGACTTGCTGTAGAACTCAAGCTGTCAGAATTAGCTCCTTTAAATGGTGGTTGCCTGGTGTGTGGCACATGCCTATAATCCCACAGTGGGAGGCTGAGGTAGGGGTCAGCCTGGGCTACATAGCAAGAAGCAGGCAAGTCAGGGTTACATAGTGAGACCCTGGGTTAGCCCACCCCACCCCCTGCAAAAGAAAGTTACTGGTTGGCTCCCTGCTACCTTTTTGAGGCATCTGCTTCCCGTGTGCTCCTCCTCCTTGCCCACTGTCCTTGTCCTTTCCTTCTAGCCTCCACCCCCTGGATGCCCTCCTAACGCTGCTCAGCTTGCAGTCATGCAGGGAGCCAACGTCCTTGTGACTCAGCGCAAGGGAAACTTCTTCATGGGTGGCTCAGATGGTGGCTACACCATTTGGTGAAGAACCGTGGCCACGCCTGTGCCGGGAAAGACATCACGTACCTTCAGCACTTCTCACAATGTAACTGCTTTAGTCATATTAACCTCAAGTTGCAGTTTAGACACATGTTTTTGGGGGTGTCTTTCTGGTGTCCAAACTTTGAGGCACTTTTCAAATTTAATAAGGAACCATGTAAGGGTAGCAGTCCCTCCCTAGAGCATTTTGAGGTAGGGAGGCATCCATTCTTCAAATGAATGTGAGTGAAATAGCCCTGAGGCTCTTCCCCAATTCCTCTGGAGTAACACTGTACCATCCTGGTCTTCGCTTTTAGTAATAAAACATCAAATTAGGTTTGGAGGGAACTTTGATCTTCCTAAGAATTAAAGTTGCCAAATTATTCTGATTGGTCTTTAATCTCCTTTAAGCCTTTGATTTATAGTAGTTGTTAAATGAAACGCATTAGCTGTCTGCCTTTTCCTCCCCACCGGCCCACCCTGTCCTTCGTCTTCCGTCAAATCAGTGGTGCAGGACAGAAAGCTGGTCACGCGGCCCTTCTCGCCTGCACCTGTCCCACTTGCCATTTTTAACTCGTCTTCATAAGGATCCTCTGAAGCCCCCTGTGCCCTGAGCACAGACCCGTTTCTTTGGGCTTTGTGTATCTCCAGGAGAAGGTGAGGGGACCTTTTGGACCCACCTTGTAGGCCGTCTCTGCATCACCACGAACCCAGACTTGCTGTGGTGCCAAACCTGAACTTAAACAACAGTTCTCAGTGCAAGCTGTCCCAGAAAAGTTTCTTTAAAAGTGATGGGCAGAGAAGAAAACACATGAAAAAGCTTGGCTTTAAAGCCAAATTAAGGGTGTTTCGGATCCAACCTGGCTTTCATTTTCTGAGTGTCTGATGCAGCCACTCGGGTCCCCAGGAGTTTTCCTGTGATGGGTTGGTTAGTAGGGTCACATGAATGCCTCGCTATGAAACGACTTGAGTCCAGTGAGATCTCATTAGGATTAATATTTCAGGGATCCTTAATATTCTGATTTGTTTTCTGAGATTGGATTTTATTTTATCTGACATTTCAGTTCATCTAAATCTTGTGTTCTGTACATGTATTGTTTGACTGTACCATCGACTGTTATGGAAGTTCAGCGTTGTATGTCTCTCTACACTGTGGTGCACTTAACTTGTGGATTTTTTATACTAAAAATGTAGAATAAAGACTATTTTGAAGATTTGAATAAAGTGATGAAGTTGCATTACACTGTACTCTAGGCATTCTTTACTCAGCATGTGTTCACATGTTCATACATGTGAGGTCTTTTAGAGCTCACCCAGAAATGAGCTCGGTGCTCCTGTAACTACTTTAGCGATGTCTGTGAAATAAATGGAGACGTGCAAGGTGAGGTTTTAGGTTGGCTGTTCTCATGAGCTTTCACTAGAGCTGGTTCTGGGATTCAGAACACAATCTTAGAAATGAAAGAGCAGTGCTGGTCGTGTTGGCACTGGACTTTAATCCCAATGCGGGGGAGGCAGAGCCAGGTGGCCCCTGTGAGCTCAAAAGCCACCCTAGTCTACACAGTGAGTTCTCACTCGTGCTAAGGCCTCCATCAAGGGAAATACCTTAGTGTAGTAGTCTGTACACTTCAGGGTAATTTCTAGATGGTTGCTCCAAAGTTCTATGTGGAGAAATAACTGAACACAAGCGGGCCAGTCCCATTACTCCAGAGACTGTGGAAAGAGGTCTGCCAAAAGTTTATGGCAGCCTGGGGTAACTAGCAAGATGATGTCTCAAACCCACAAAGCAAAAGCCAACCAGCCTCTGTACTGCAGCTTCTGGAACCTACACTGCTAACATCGGGTAAGAGTTTTAATACCAGAGTATCCAAGGGGCTTGGGTGGAAAAGAGCCTGGTCCGGCAGTGGTGGCACACACCTTTAATCCCAGCACTTGGGAGGCCAACCTGGTCTACACAGTGAGTTCTAAGACAGCTAGAGCACACAGAGAAACCCTGTCTTGAGGAAGAAAGAAAAGAGCTCTACTGGTAGGAAATTTAGGTGGCTAAGTTTTTTCTAACTCCCTCTGTATATAAACAGGGATCTGGGAAATTGTGGCCTTTGCCAGGATAAAGGTCAAACCCACTTAGTTCTCATGTGTTTCTGATGGGACAGTTGCTGCTTTTCTGAACACTCCTGAGGTAGTTCTAGGAACTTCAGAACATCCCTAAGAGTTTTTAAAGAGCGACAGCACACGCAGAAGAGTTAAAGAAGCAGAGAAAACGCTAAGTCAAACTTTAGTTTTTACAAATGAAAATCTGACTTTCATAATAAATTTAATCTGGATAAAAACAGTGTAAATTTGAGGCTGATGGGGGAAATGGTAAGATTCGGATCAAAGGAAGTAACACTCGGAGGCCTGTCCCTCCTGGCCTGATCCTCCAAGAAGCTACACTAGGACTAGGCAAGTAGGGAGGGGATAAAGTGGACCAGCCCGTGGCCACCTTCCACATCTCCCACTTCCAACTCAGGCATGGCCCCATGTTGTTGGCCAGTTGTGAGCACTGTCCTTACCAAGGCCTGACTATATAGGTGTCATAAGCAGCTTTCTCCGTGTCCCTGGACCATGGAGTCAGTGATGATGTTATTGGAGACTGTGTCCTGGGAGGTGAGTGGATTTGCCATCTCATTCAATGCCACTCACTGGCTTCAGAGCAAACATTCCCTAATTATAGAGTCAGTGTGTTAGCACTGGAGCCAGGACTTGGCCCCTCCAGTCTGGGGATCATTAGATGAAGTACTCTTCCTTCTCTCTGCCCTTGGCTGAGTCACTCTCCATCTGGAGGATGGTGCTGGGCTCGCCTTCTGCGGGCTCGTAGGTGACGTAGCTGCCTTTGTTCTTGTACAGGTAAAAGAAGATCAAGGTCACCACCGAAAGCAGGGTGAGGAACACCACAGTGATCACGACTGGGAAAGGAGAGAGAGACATCTTTGAGTACTGACTGGGCCAGTCAGGTCCTCTCAAACCCAGCTTCCCCAGGACACAGCAGCCAGAGTCTCTTGGTATTTAGCTATCACACAGTTTAATTCCCTCTCAAACCAGTTCCTGATGATCATGCTAGAAACCAGGAGGGAAACAGCTGATGCCAACAGGAAGGGTGTTTTAATACATAGCTTCCCATGAGAGTTTCTCTTCCTCACCCACTCAACAAAACCACACATCTCCTCCTTCCAACCCACGCACTCCAGCTGAGCATCCACATGCGCCACAGTCTGTTCTCGGCCACTCCCAACCTTGTTGGCGTGTCTCTCCATCTTTCACAGCTCTGCATGTGTGAGACCTACATGCCAGAAGGAACCCAGTACTGGAGTTGGTCCCTGATGTGACTTTTCCTGTATGAGGAAAATCTTAGCTGTCACACTGGATTCCAGGGTATCTCTGAGCCCAGAGGCCCCTTGTTACCTGCAATGAGCGCTGTGCTGGCCTCTTCAGCTTGTGGGGACAGGGTCTCATGGGCCTGAAGAACTGGCGTGGTCATCAGTTCTGGGAAGTTGGAAGGGGAAAAGGAAATGGTGAGTCCTTTGTCCTTGCCATTCTGTCACTTCACCTTCCTGTTCAAAAGCTCAGTGGTTCAGAGCACTGTCTGCTCTTCCAGGGGTCCTAGATTTTATTCCCAGCAACCCCTCGGTGGTTCACCATCATCTGTAACTCCTGTAACTCCAGGTCGAGAGGATCTGAACTTCTAGTTTCTGGGCACCAAGCAAGCACACATGTAGTACACAAACAGACACACAGACAAAACATTGATAAACATAAAATAAAGATCAAAAAGTTCAACTAGTATCTACAGTAACTCCAAACAATAACCTGGAACAAAGAGATTAAAACAAACCATTTCCAAAAGACAACATTTTTATGAATTTTTCTCTATCTAATACAATGTTTAAAAACAGGGACTTGAGCTGGGCATAGTGGTGCACACTGTTACTCCCAGCACTTGGAGGCAGAGGCAGGTGTATCTCTGTGAGTTCAAGGCCAGCCTGGGCTACATAGTAAGTTCCAGGACAACCAGAGCTACATGGTAAGACCCTATCTTGAAAAAAGAAGAAAGAGAGAAAGAAAGGGGCTCTTGGTTGGTAGTGGTGGCACATGCCTTTAATGCCAGTACTCAGGAGGCAGAGGCAGGCAGATTTCAGAGTTTAGGCCAGCTTGGTCTACCGACTTAAAAATAGGAGGGGGTTGTTTTTCGTTAGGTGTGGTGACATGTCTGTAACCCCAGCACTCAGGGCTGAGACAGACTGACTGTTCCAGGGTAGCCTGACCTGTACAGGGAGGTTCTGTCTCAATACAAAACAACTACGATTCTCGTATCTGATGAACAGGGGTTCGAGCCTGAATTGATTGATTTTCAAATGTGATCTGTCCTTTTCAAGCTACTCCCTTGGGAAAAACATCACCTGCCAGCATCAGTCACTTCAGATGCTAACGGTACAGTACCTAGTTTATAGGCTGTGAGGCAGAGACGCAAGGATCCAGCCTCAGTCACTTCGGATGCTAACTGTGAGGCAGAGACAAGAGGATATGGCAGTATAAGGAACACATCAAATGTTGAGTGAATATATATGAATATATTTGTACCATGCAGCATAGATGTATCCTGTACATCTTTCCATGTTCTACATACTCTTTAATCTTGTCTGTATGTGTGCACATTTGTGGATTTTGGTACATGCATAGCATAATGCACTTGTGGAAGTCAGGGGACAAGTTCTGATGCCCATTCTTGTTCTCCCCCTTGGGTGATACAGGGTCTCTTGTTCTCTGCTGCCTACACCTGGCTAGCTGGCCTTGTGAGAATTCTTCTCCATCTTTCACCTCAGTACAGGAGTGCTGAGAAAGAATGCAGATGCATGCTACTGCCAGGCAGAGTGCTGAGGATGCAGGTGCATGCTACTGCCAGGCACAGGAGTGCTGAGAATGCAGATGCATGCTACTGCCAGGCAGAGTGGCACTCACCTTTAATCCCAGCATTCAGGAGACAGGCAGGTGGATGGATCTTGTGAGTTATAGGCCCGCCAGGGCTAGTGGGACCTGTCTACAGCAGAACAATGCATACTATGCATCTGTCTTTACCAGGTTCTGGGGATCAGGATTTGGGTGCTTATGCATGTACAGCACGCTGCCCACCAAGTCATCTCCTCGGCCCTACATACCTTTCATAAACATTAGTTTTCAGTAATAAAATATACTTAACCTGCCCCAAACCTTTTTCTTGTGGAATATTACTTTAACTATGTAAAGATGTGTTACATTTGTTTATGCTGCATTGGTTTAACTGTGTAAAGATGTGCTGCTGTTTCACCTGGCCTGCCTAAGGTACCTGATTGGTCTAATAAAAAGCTAAACAGCCAATAGTTAGGCAGCAGAGGAATATGCGGACTGGTGGGTAGAGAGAATAAATAGGAAGAGAAATCTAAGCTGGAGGGACAAGAATGAGCGGTGAGAACAAGGGAAACAGAGGGAGACGCCTGGGGACAGCCAAGCAGCTGCCAGCAGCAGGACACAAAGTAGGACACAGAATGAAAGGAAGGTTGAAGCCCCACAGCAAAACAGATGAAGAGAAACGGGCTAAATTAAGTTATAAGAGTGGTGGGACGAGCATAAGAGAAGGCCAAGCATTCATAACTAATATCAGGTCTCCGTGTCTGTATTTGGATGCTGGTTGGTGGTCCATAAGCAAGCCTGCTCTACCTTTCACTTCTAGGATAGGCTCTGCACTTTAACAGGCTTGCAACAGGACTTTCCCCACCCTGTATCTGTCTGTCTGTCCCTTAAGCTCCAAAGCCCAAGTCATTACTCAGAGTCAGGACATTATTAAACTGTGGTCTGGAAACTTGTGGGCAAGTCTTTTTAAGGTCTCTCTAGGTAGCCCCACTGGCCTGGATTTGCTCCATAGCCCATGCTGGCCTTGAACTCACAGAGATCTGCCTGTCTCTGCTTCCCCAGTGCTGGGATTCAAGGTGATAACCACACAGTCTTTTCCTAATTAGCATTTGATGTAACTGTTGAAGAAGTAACTTGGTAAAGGTCACTGCAGGATAGAGGTGTCCAGGAGGACACTGGTCAACTCTGGAGTCATCATTTTCTTCAATAAATAATTTAAGTCTGGCCTAGTGCTCAAACCTATAATCGCAACCCTCAAGAGCCTGAGACATGGGGCTCACAGTGAGTTCTAAGCCAGTCTGGATACAGACTATGAGATCCTATCTCAAAAAAACTGAAATAAGAGAGATGAGAAGCAGAGGAGGGAGGGTGTGGGGTAGGGGGAGAGAGGGACGGGGGGAGGGAGAGAAAGAGTGAGAGAGGGAGGGAGGAATAGAGAGAGAGGGAGAGAAATAGAGAAAGAAAGGGAGGAAGAGAGGGAGAGAGGGAGGGCACAAGCAAAACTAGCAGCTTTGTGTCCCACCTGCTTTGCCAGGAAGTGCGCTAGGCACACTGGGAACAGCAGAGCAGGACCAGCTCCACAGTGCTTACACCCCACAGGTCTTATCATTCTGAACTGCAGAAAGTCCAACAAGGAGCACCAGCAGGGACTGATCTGGTGGTGGTCCTGCTGGGGGCGACTTTAAGGAAGCAATGTTTGATGGCAGCAGTACTGGGAGTCGAAGTGGCTACTGCCAGCAGAGCCAGGTCTTAGGGCCGGCTGTGGCACCACTGAGCACGGGTAAAGGGATCTCAGCTGCTGTGAGCTGCGGCAAGAACAGGTCAAGGGCGTTGAGGGTCTTTTTTTACAGAGGCCAACAAGAGCCTCTAATTCCCCATGATCCCATACTGAAAAGCAGCAGGAGGTGAGCTGCGGAGAGACCTTCCAGTCCATGGCCAGCCCAGGGTGGGGGGCCAGGTGGGGTGAGACAGGGTCTCTGCAAAGGTCTGGCTGTCCTCGAACTCACAGAGAACCGCCTCATGTATGAGAGGCCAGAAGACAACTCGAGGGAGCTGGCTCTCTCCTACCACAGGGTCCAGGAGACTGGACTCGGGTCATCCTGATGGCTCACTCAACCTGTTATTCTGTGAATCATTAAATCGACATTGCAAGGCTATTGTGTGAATAAAGTGGGAGAACACCTAAAGAGTTGGCATGTCACTCAGCTGTAGTGCATGGGCATAGGCATGCACATGTGTGTGTATGCATGTGTGCATGCATGCATGCATGTGCACGTGCAGCTCCAGCTCCAGGGGATCCAATGCATTATTCTAGTCTCTATGGACACTCATAAGTGCACACACATGGAAGTGTGCACGCACGCACACACACACACACATCACATTAATAGTGATCTTAAAATATGACATCTAGCAAGATGGCTCAGCAGGAAAAGGCACTTAGTGTATAAACCATGGGACCCTGTAAAGGCTTTAAGTTCTTGAGCTTCTCACTCTCCAGCCTCCACCTGCTACAGCGATGGCAGGCATCACCCACGCTTGTTTTTACGCAGTGCTAGGGAACAAACTCAGGGCTTTGTTAGGCCTCTACCAATTAAGTAAATACATACTAGGCATAAGGTTTTTAAATTTACTTTTTATGTTATTTGTTTAGAGACAGGGTCTCACTATATAGTTGCTGTGGGCCTCGAATTCAAGAGTTCCTCCTGGCATTTTGGACTGACAGATTTTTTCTTTTTTTTTAAATGTATTTCCTTATTATGTATACAGTGTTCTGCAGGTCTGTATGCCAGCAGGCTAGAAGAGGGCAGCAGATCTCATCACAGATGACTATGAGCCACCATGTGGTTGCTGGGAATTGAACTCAGGTCCTCTGTCTGGAAGAGCAGCCAGTGCTCTTAACCTCTGAGCCATCTCTCCAGCCCAGATTTTTTTTTTTTTTTTTTTATGAAAATGGTCTCTACTAGAAGTGAAACAGCAGAGCAAGGTGATGCACACGACTTTCAGAGGTAGAGGCAGGAAGATCCCTGTGAGTAAGGCCAGCCTGATCTACATAGCCAAGGCTAAATAACAGACCTGGTCTCACACAAAAGAGAAAAGTGAAAGCTGTAACACCGGGCTGAGCCGTGGAGCCTGGCCAGGGTTTAGAGAGGTAGCTACTGTCCTTTTCTGGAGTCTACGCTAAAGGTCCAGAGTGCTCACGGTCTACCCACTCCTGTGTCCCTGCAATCTTCTCATTCCAGCATGATTTCAAAATGTGAGTCATCTACAAAAAGACAAAACAAAACACGCACATCAAGCTCTCGAGCAGCAATGCCAGGTTAGAAGCTGCCGGAGACTCCCAGAACAGCAGCAGGAAGCTCCAGCAGCTCAGGTGGCGGGAAAATGACAAGGGCAGTCTCAAAAGCGTTATATTTGGAATAGGCAAGGGAGGGGTGTAAGGCTCCAGGTGTGGCCTTGAACGTCTCAGGGTAGAGAGGAAGCAGGATCTCTGTCTCTGTCTCTCCAAATGGAGAGTGGCTTTTTCAGTAGGGAGAGGCAAGCAAGAGTCACGGGAGCTGAGGAAGTGAGCTCAAGAAAAGAGAAGCTGAGCTGGGCGTGGTAGGACAGTAATTCCAGCCACTGGGAGGACTGTGAGACACTGTGAGGCCAGTGTGGGCTACATAATGAGGCCTTGTCTCCAAGTCAGGAAGAAGAGAAGGGGAATGGCCCAGGAAGCACAAACACAAAAGGATGAGGCGGCACTTACAGAACTTGTAGCCAATCTTTGTCCCCTTGCAGGGACTCTGAGTCGCCTGTGCAGACAGACGGCTGCAAACCGGCTAGGCTTGGGGGGGTCAAGTTATTAAGGCCTGCTTTCGGGGTGCTGAACTGGAGACAGCAAACAATATGAGTCAGGATGGGTACCTTACGAGAAAACTGTTACAGACTTTTATGTTCAGAGTCCAGGTTGACAGACATAGAAATTAAAAACTTAAGCCAGGAGTGGTGAGGCAAATTTATAATCCAGGCTTGAGGCAGGAGGATTGCCATGAACTCAAGGTCAGCTGGGGTTCCATAAAGAGAGTCTGTCTCAATACCTAAAAATGTTAATTCAATAGCCAGGAGTAGTGGTGGATGTCTTTAATCCCAGACAACAGAGCTACATAGTGAGACCCTGTCTCAAAAAGAAAGAAAGAGGGGGGAGGGGAGAAAGAAAGAGAGGAAGAAAGAGAAAGAAAGGAAGAAAGAAAGAAAGAAAGAAAGAAAGAAAGAAAGAAAGAAAGAAAGAAAGGAAGGAAGAAATAAAGAAGGTTAATTCAGTAAGTATTGAGTGATTGACTGTACTCTGTGCTAGGTTCTGGTCACGAATCAATGAACAGAACAGGCCAGTTTACCTAGGCCATACGTCCACTGAGGAGCCAGAGATGGCTTGGTGGGCAAAGGTGCTGGATGCACAATGTAGAACACACATAAAATGGCAGGCAAGAAGTGATTCCACAAAGTCGTCCTCTGACCTCCACAGTTATTTATGCAGGGCACATGTACCCAGACACACACACACACACACACACACACACACAGAGAGAGAGAGAGAGAGAGAGAGAGAGAGAGAGAGAGAGAGAGAGAGAGAGAGAGAGAGAGAGAGAGAGAGAGAGAGAGAGAGATTTTAAAAAATGAATGAAAATAAAATCCACTGAAGAGTACTCTGAAAACTGAGGCAGGGATATTGAAAGTTCAAAACCAGCCTGGGCTATATAGGAAAACCCTGTCTCAAAAACCAAAGACAAATCAAACAACAACAACAAAACCCACCTCCAAATCCCCACCTTCACAGGGCTCCTCAACTGAAAACGAGCTGCGGTGTGCAGTCTGGGTTCTGGGTCAGTGAACGGTGTCACCGGACGCTCACAGCAGCGTTGCTTCTGAATCCATGGGTGAAGCAACCCCAGTGTCCATCAGGAACCGGATGAACAGAATGCAGCTAATGTAGACATGGGGTATTATTCCGCCTTAAAAACTGATGGAGGCGCTGGGGAGAAAGGCTCAGTGCCTAAGAGCACTTGCTACTTTTGCAGGGGGCCAGGGTTTAAGTTCCCAGCACTCAAGCTGTGGCTCACAACCACCTGGAACTCTAGTTCTGGTTTCTGAAGGCACACACATACAAAAATAAAACTGAAGGAAGGAAGGAAGGGAATTCTGATGTGTGGTACAACACAGATGAGCCCAGAGAACATGCTGTCAAGTTCAATAAACAAGGCACAAAGGACAGACAATGGGCTGGCCCGGTAGTGAACAGACTTTAATCCCAGGAGACAGAGGGATCTCAGAGATGGAGGCTAGCCTGGTCTACACAGAACAGAGTCCAGGGCAGCCAGGGATGCACACTGGTACTCTATTTGTTTTAAAGGCAAATATTGTATGATTGCATTTATATTGATTTCTGATGACCTAGAGTAATCAAATTCAAGAGACAGAGACAGAACATTTAATAGGTAGAGTCTGGGATGCTGAAAAGTGTAGGTGATAGATGTCCTTAAATGGCACAGACGGAACATTTAGGATGGGGCTGAGGACCAAGTGCTTGCCCAGTGTATGCACGACTCCATATGTAGTTCCCAGCAACACACATGTAGACACAGTACATTTTGTTATGATTTAATCACAAATTTAAAAACCTCTTTGCCTGGTGGTGGTAGCACACCTTTAATCCCAGCACTCAGGAAGCAGAGGCAGGCGGATCTCTGAATTCAAGGCCAGCCTGGTCTACAGAGAGAGTTCCAGGACAGGCTCCAAAGCTACAGAGAAACCCTGTCTTGAAAAACCAACCAACCAACCAAACAATCAAAAGCCAAACAAACAAAAAACCGAAATGACAACAACAAAAACAAAAACAGCCCTTCCCTTTGCAAAATGTGTGCATCTGTGTTTGTCTAGGTGCACTGCCTGATGTCTGTGTGCATGCCTGGGACCCATTTCCAAGGCTAGAGTTACAGAATGTTGTAAGCCTCCAAGTGAGTTCTGAGAACTGAACCCAGGTCCTTTAGAAGGGAGCCGTGCTCTTAACCACTCCCCTTCCCTCAAAGACAAGATGTGTAGCCTGGGCTGGTTTAACACGCATGATTCTCCTGCCAGCATAGCCTGCACAGGTGTTGTTGAGATGTCCCCCCCATATGTACAGAACACAAGGGAGGATTGCAGAGGGAGGACCACAGGGGGAGGACCACGGGGGGAGGACCACAGGGGGAGGACCACGGGGGAGGCTCTGTAAAGAATAGGTGAGCCAATGGGATTGGGGAGACAGAAAATACAGAAGGAAGTAAAAGTAATTCCATGGTGGTTGCTGGTTCGAATATGTGGAAAACAATCAGGAAGAGGGCAGGGCGGTGCCATGTAGGAAAGAGCTGCAAATTTCAATAAGAGAGTCGTGGAACTTTCCTGAGAGGTTCCCTGGAAACCTGGAAGATGGTGATGGAAGCAGCCATGCAAGCAGCAGAGACGCAAAGTCAAGGTTCAGCTATCTATAATAACCGCTGGGCACCTGGGCTGGAGTGCGTGCAGCATGTTAAAGGGGCCACAGGGAGGCACCTTGGAGGGAGCAGCAGGGAAAGAGAGGTAAAGGCAGCGCATGCGCCTGCGGGCTGCAATTTGGCCTGTAACTGTCCGTGAACTTCCAAGCTGTTACAGGCTCATCACAGAGCCGGTCTTGCTAGATGTTACTCTCCTACAGATCTTGTTAAAATGCAGACGATGGGGGCTGGAGATGGCTCAGCTGTTATAGCACTGACTGTTCTTCCACAGAACCCAGGTTTGAGTCCCAGCAGCCACATGGAACTTTCTGGAACTCCAGTTCCTAGAAGAGCTGATGTCCTCTAGTGGACTGTGCAGGCACTGTATGTACATGGCACACACACACACACACACACACACACACACACACACACACACAAAATGCAGGCAAAATAGCAAACATTCGTATACATAACACAAAAATTTAAAAAAAATCTCTATTTTTTAAGAATTCAGAGGCCGGGCGGTGGTGGCGCACGCCTTTAATCCCAGCACTCGGGAGGCAGAGGCAGGCGGATCTCTGTGAGTTCGAGACCAGCCTGGTCTACAAGAGCTAGTTCCAGGACAGGCTCCAAAGCCACAGAGAAACCCTGTCTCGAAAAACAAAAAAAAACAAAACAAAACAAAAAAAATAATTCAGACGTAATATATGGAGTGGAGGACCCCAGAAATCCAAATTTCACACTTTTGAAATTCTAAGACTATGATATCATGAAGAAGCTTAATCTAGTCCACGGGAGGAGAGAGAGAGAGAGAGAGAAAGAGAGAGAGAGAGAGAGAGAGAGAGAGAGAGAGAGAGAGAAACAAGTCCCCAGGCTCAACCAACAACCAGCAGCAACTCTCAGGCTCTCAGGCCTGGGGAGGGCGGCACTGTGGACTTTCCGGTCCACTGCAGCCCATGCATGAATGCAGATCCCATCAGCAGAGCTATGAGAAATTATAACCTGCTTTGATTTGCTCTGTAGGGCTGGCAGGCAACTGAACCTGGGCTCGTGCACACGCCAGGTGAAAGTGGCAGTGCTGGGTCCCGCTCTCTCGAACCCCAAGCGGCTGCTGCTATTTTAAATGAATGAATTTTGGGTTGTGTTGTGTGGCAACACGTGATTCCAACAGATTGATTTTAAGGGATCTCTTTGACTGTGGCTCGGCTAACAGGCTGATGGTGAAGATGAAGGCAGACCTGACGCACACTACAAACCCAAATGGGGAGCCTTTCTCTAGCACCCGAAAGCCTTGACTGGGTCTGGCAGTGAGTGAGAAAGTGGCCAGATCTGCTGGAAAGCAAAACCCCATAGGACTGGAGTGGAGTGGAGTGGGGTGGAGTCACACTTCTGTGGCCGGAGTGTTACCTGGGATGGGGAAGCTCTGATGAACAGACTGGGGATGGGGCGTGACTGCTTATCAGATACCCAAGGCGAAAAGAATAAAACTGCACTAGAGATTAAGAAATGGGAGTTGGGCGGTGGTGGCGCACGCCTTTAATCCCAGCACTCGTGAGGCAGAGGCAGGTGGATCTGTGAGTTCAAGGCCACCCTGGCCTACAAGAGCTAGTTCTGGGACAGGCTCCAAAGCTATAGAGAAACCCAGTCTCGACCCCCCCCCCCAAATTAAATAAATAAATTTAAAAAGGTGGGTCGGGGATATGGCTCAGTGTGGAGGACTAGCCTTTCAGTGCGTGGCCCTTGGTTTCGTCCCACCACTGTGAGAAATACACACAGGAAATTTTAAAAGTCAGGGCTGGAGAGATGGCTCAGTGGTTAAGAGCACTGGCTGCTCTTCCAGAGGACCCAGGTTCAATTCCCAGCACAGCACCACAAGGGACCTCACAACTGTCTGTGACTCCTGTTCCAGGGGAAATCAGATACCCTCACACAAACATGCATGCAGGCAAAATACCAATGTACATAAAATAAAAAATAAATTTTAAAAAGATTAAAGTCATTAGTATACTCAAAATAGGAGGCTGGGGGAGATCAGTCATGTGGTACGTAGGCGGGTTGGTGCACACACAGTAGGCACACGGTAGGTAGGCAGCGGGTCAGTGCACACACGGTAGGTAGGCAGGTCAGTGCACACAGTAGTCAAGTCAAGTAAAGCCTGGACATCAGCGCATTTACCACTGAACCCACAAATGACCTTCACAAGACAAGTTTTGGTTGAATGCAAAGCTGTGGTTTAGGGCAGGTTCAAGAAAAATGGAAGGAGGAACTGGAGTCAGAATATAAAATGTGTGTGTGCTGCCGAAGGCCAATGTCCTGTGTCTAAGTTCTCTTCATCTTATTGTTTCTGATCTTACAGCATCAGCTAGACTGGCTAGCAAGCCCCAGGGATCCCATCTCCACCTCCCAGCACCAGAATGATAGGCCTGCTTCCCTCGATGTCTCTGGCTTTCTCTGTCAGTGCTGGGATCTGAACCTGGGTACTCAGGCACTGTGACACAGCCATCTCCACTCTCGTCCCATAACTAAACATTTTTTTTTTCTTTTTGACAGCATTTTGCTATATTGCCCTGGCTGGTGCAGACTCAGAGATCTGCCTGCCTCTGTCTCCCAGTGCTGGGTTTAAAGGCCTAGCTTGAAGCAAACCCTACAGAGTTCTGTACAGGTGAATACAGAAATGGAGCAGCCACTGCAGCCTGAGGGAGCTGCCAGCCAGGGCTCTGTGCGCACTCAGGAATGACTCACAGAGCAAACAGTTCACGGTGCACAGCTGACGGTGCGTCTAGAGCCATGTCCTCAAAGAGGTGGGATCTATGCAGCGACAGAAAGCAGAGAACCTGGACATGGTACAGCAAACAGGGAGATGGTGGAGGGGACGCCTCAGCAGGAAACGGGAGATGGTGGAGGAGGAACCTCAGCAGGAAACGGGGAAATGATGGAGATTCCTTTCTAGAACTTTGATTTGCTCAAGACTGTCCTTACGAGTGAGAATGGGAAGCAAGCACTGAAGGAGAGCCAGAGGTTCACATGAGGTTTATCCACGGTGGTTTGACCTTATGTGCCCTGCTGACCTTAGTTGCTTTTGAATCGATATTGCAAACCAGGGCAGGTCCATAGCCTCCTCTGAGTGCTAGTGTTACATGCATGCGCCATCACAACTGCTAGTTACGACTTTTATGATGAAAACAGACAACAAGGTAATCTAATCCAGAAAGCCTGGCACCTAAAGAAGGCAGCCGGGCTATGGGTGTCTCGGTGCTAGAGTGGTTCTGCTCACGTAGGCCCCAACTCGGATCCCCAGTTCCTGTCAGTTTTTCCTAAGAAAGAAATCTGCCACTCTCTGTCTCCCTTCAGAGTAGGCAGGTGCGGGCAGAGGGCCATGAGCTTGAGGCTCCGCCCAGATCCGCTCCCACACCTTTCTTTTGTTGACCCAGATACTAGCTGATTTCTTTGTGTCTCTGTCTTATCAGGAGGTTTCAGATCTGCTGCCACCTGAAGTCGCCAACCTACTTATTTGCTCTAGGCCTGCCCAGACAGGGGCCACTCCCACAGTCCTCCCTATGGGAACCCACTCTGGAATTCTGTCCCTCTCTCCTGTCTCTCCTGTGCCCCATGGCAGGCGGCTGGGTGGGGGAGACTTGGATGGAAAGGACACACCGTGGGGGTACATCCAGCCTGGCATAGTCTGTTCTCATCAGCTGCACCATGGGAGATTTTCTCTTTTCTTTCTTTAAAACTGGGAAATCACTGAAAATTTCTTAACTTCCTCAGTTTTTGCTTTGATAAAATAAGAATAAAACTTGCTTGGTGTGTTGAGAACTAAGTTCAGTGAAAAGTTCTAAGTGTCTCATATGTGGTGGGACCACTGGGTAGTAAGGGTTGGGCTTCCCCTGGGGGGGGGGAGTGGGCGGAGTTCCCAAGGCAGGGCTCCGGTCCCTAACAGGGCAGGCTGACGCGTGGTCCTGCACCTTGGTCCACAGTGACCTTGGGCTTATGGAAATGTCTCTTAATGATTGCATTTTAATGACTTTTCCTTCAAAATCAAGAAAATGAGCTTTCAAATAAAGCTTAAGATTTAAGATTGATGTATCAGCCAATTAATTATTCATTGCAGTATTTTCATCCATAATAACTCATTATAAACATCATTATATTTGGGGGGTATTGAGACAGGGTTTCTCTGTGTAACAGTCCTAGTTGTCCTGGAACTCTGTAGACCAGGCTGGCCTTGAACTCAGAGAATCTCCTGCCTCTGTCTCCTGAGTGCTGGGATTAAAGGCAAACATCATATTAATGCTACCATAGTCTTAACCTGGAAAGATTGAAAAACACACATTTTAAACTTTTTGTTTTTAGACAGAGGAAAGAGCCCACCGGGACATAGGGAGTCACATGGTGTGGTGCAGAGTGGCCCAGCATTCTTTAAGGAGTCCTTAGGGACTCCTGACTGAGGAGGAGGGATGTGAAGGTGGGCTACCCAGGAGCTGGACCCTTGCATGGCACCCTGCAGGGAATCCTGCTGATCTCTAGTCTTCTCTCCACTCCTTGGATGCAGGATTGCTCACATCTGGTGAGCAGGAAACTGTGCATCCTAAAATTCTACCCTGCTCACACCACTTGTACCAAGAACATAAACACACAACTCAACAACACAACTCAATTTTAAAAATGGGCCAGGAGCCAGCGAGATGGCTCAGTAGGGGGGATACTTGCTGCTAAGCCTAACAACCTGAGTCCCTGAAACCCACATGTATGCTATGGCATGTGTGAGCACATGAGCACACATGTGCACAACATGAATAAATAAATACTTAAAAAATGGGCAGAGTCTTGAACAGACAGTTCTCCAGAGACACCCTGGTCACCAAGACCATGTAAACTTGCTTGGACATCACAGTCATTAGGGAAACAATCAAAGTCACAATGAGATACCGTGTCACACACACTGAGACAGCTAGCATCACACCCACCCCAAATAACAAGTGTTGGAAAAGATATGGGGAAACCAGAACCTTCGTGCACTGCTTGTGGGGATATAAATAACACAGCTATTATGAAAAATTGTATGGTGGTTCTTTTAAAACAATATATAATTGCTATATAACAACTCCACATCTGAATGCATATCCGACAGGATGGAAAGTAAACAGCAACCAGATATTCACTTCTGTGTGTCTAAACAGAACGTCCACACATACAATAGGATCTCACTTAAGATGTAAACCAGAGGACATTCTGACACATGCTACAACACGGATGACCCTGCAGGCTCGGCACTAAGTGGAATAGCAGACACAGAGCAAACACTGAATCCCCTCATCCAGAGAATCTAGTGCTTAGCTCTCCTCCCACTCACAGCCTTGGCCCACAGGCTAGCCGCGTGGTCTGTCTGTCTGTCTGTCAGTCCATCTCTTTGCTCACCTCTTCTCACCAGATAAATGGGAATCAAGTGCCTCAGATTTACTAATCCCTGGAGGAACTGCCCTAGATTTGCCTTCCCTGGGGTCCTCCCTGTCTTCAGATCAACAAAAGCAAAGCCACTCGAAGTGAGCCTTTGTTCTTCTGAAAAATGAGACTATACAAAAGAAGACAAAGGGATATAGATCAAGGTTTGCTCCTCCACACCCTGGCTAGCACAAGGTGAAAACAATCAATATGTAACTATCTGTCACTGGGCCAGACCAGCCTGATTAGGAACTGCAAGGTAAGAATCAATTCATCACCCAAGAGCGCTGCCCAGCGCATCTCTAGGGGAGCAAGAAGTGAATTATAAGGTAGGGTCTCTTTCCAGGGTTGCAGGCCACCACCACCTGGCTCCTTGCAAAACCCGTCTCCCTTTTCTGACAAGGACTTATGTAGCCCAGGCTGGACTTGAACTCACTACGTAGCTGAAGATAACTTGAATTTCTGGTACCTGCCTCTACCTCCCAAGTTGCAGGGAGAAGGGACCACAGGCAAAGCCATCACAGTGGGTTCCACCCCACAGGATTCATTCCATACAGGGAATCAAACCCGCGCTTGGCAAGCACTCTACCATTGGAGCTACATCCGAGCCCTCCCAGTTATCTTTAGAAGACTCTTTCCCACCTTCAGCTACAGGGGTGAATGTAAAATTGGTTCCTTTGGGCTTAAAAGAACATAATGAGCCCAGGTTACTATCAGAACCCGGAACTGGCTAGGCCCAGATGCACTAATGGGCACATTATAGTTGAATCCCGCTTCCTCCGGAGGCCTTTTCCTGTGTAAGGCCGGGAGGGAAGGAGGGTCTTCCAGTCTACACTGGGGCTTCCCGGACTGGTTTAGGGGTGGGATGGGCGTAGATTGTTGAACAGTTTTCGTATTCCATTTATTCCATCACTTACCTCCAGGAGAAGGTGTAGCCGGTAGGCTGCTCATCGCTGCCGAGGGCAGAGTATCTAGCAAGGCCAGTTCTGTGGAAAGAACGGAAAAGAACGCGGTAGATGGGGTCTTGAGGTTGCATGGCTTGGAGATCCCAGCAGAGCCTTCGGCGCCAGGTTTTCCTGAATCCCTTCCCCCTGGACGTGTCTCCGCTCTTCCTTCTGGTTCTCCCTGAGGATCTAATCAATTTTCATAAGCAAATCCCTACCCAAGAGCAGATCCCCGCCCGGGTTTATCTGGGACGTGTCACGTTGGTGACTTTCCCCAGGTCGCCCCTTTTACCAGGCTTGGGAAAGTCAGTCAAGGGTTGGCAACTGAGCAGCCGACCGGGTACCGCAGAACAGATCCGGGCACCACGGCCACCTGCATTACCTGGAGCCCCGCGGAGCCGGACACTGAGTGCACCAGCTCTCCGGGGACCCCGCGCGTCCCGTGCCCGCGCCCTTGCGGCCGTCGAGGGTCCCCGCAGCCGCGCGCTCCCCGCCCCAGGTCCGGTTCCAGCCGCCGAGTGCGATCCCGGGCTCCCAGGCTCCCCCGCCGTACGCTCACCTTTCCAGTCTGACCGGCGACGGGGCAGGGCCGGGCGCCGCGAGTCCTTTTGAACTCGCAGTGGTGGGAGCGGCCGAGATTCGCTCGCCCAGGCCGCGCCCGGGACCCCGCGCCGAGCGGCCGCCGAGCCCGGGCCGCGGTGGGTGGGACAGGAAGGAGCGCGGGGCCGCCCTCGGCAGGTTCCCCCGGGAGGAAAGGCCACTGTCCGGAGCCGCCCTCCCTCGTGCCCGGCTCGGCGGGGGGCGCGAGTCGCGCAGTCCTCCGCGCGGAACCGCCGGTGTCCCGGACCGGTGCAGGTAACTTGGCGGGAGCACCTCTCCGTCCAGCGCCGGCCAAGCAGGGCGAGAAGCCAGGCCCCACCTGCACCTTCCGCGTGCGACCTTCGTGTGAGGCCGTGGAGCGTGGAGAGGGTGAGGGGTGTGGCTGAGGTCTGGGCAGGATTAAAAGTCCCAGCGCAGACGCTTGCCAGCTGAGTGGCTGTGGGCAAATCCCTGAACACCTCGATAGTCCGGCTTCCTCATCCCTAAAATGGGGACTGAAAGTGGTAATTCCTGTAAAGCCATTTCACAACCCTGGTCCTAGCCCAGAGCAAGTGTCTTAATTTAAATATTCATCTGTGCTGCATTTTAGCTGCTGCTTGACTCACATCAGTGGCAGGAAATGCTCCCAAATTAACTAGAGGAACCCAGTGACTAAGAGGATGTAATTCTATACAGCACGGGCTCTGCAGTTGGCCCCGCTGTGTAAGCTAGCACACGCTATGTCTGATTGTCTTCCTGGGGCAAAGCTATGAACCCGTGGTGTTACTGTGGGGCTGGGGCCAGTTGATTAAAGCCTCACCTGGCGCATATTTATGTGCTCAATAAACACTGGCTAGTGTTATCTGGGCTGAGGGTCGGACCTGACCAGTCACACCTGGCTCTCTTAAGTGTCCTTTTTCTTTAAAATATAACCTTAAATGTTTGCTTTGGGGCAGAGGGTAGTTGGAGAAAGGCTGAGTTCAGCTTCCAGTACCCACATGGCAGCTCACAACCATTAGAAATTCCAGTCCCAGGGAATCTGACGCCCTCTTCTGGCCTCCACTGGCAATGCAGGCACACATAAAAAATTATTTGCTGGGGCTGGCGAGGCACTTACCTTGTAAAGTTGACAGCTGAGTTTCATCTGTGGCAACCACATAAAGATGGAAGGACAGAACCAACTCCACAA
Source organism: Arvicola amphibius (assembly GCF_903992535.2). NCBI lineage: Eukaryota > Metazoa > Chordata > Mammalia > Rodentia > Cricetidae > Arvicola > Arvicola amphibius. The sequence continues at coordinate 59,436,172 of NC_052055.2, read as the reverse complement.
AGTTGCCCTCTGACGTCCATGCATGTTATGCCTGCACGCATACACGCGCATCGTGCACACACACAAATAATATTTTCCTTTTTTATTGTTTTGCTTTGTTTTTCTAGACAGGATTTCTCTGTGTAGCTCATAATTTTTTTCAGGGGCTGGAGAAATGGCTCGGAGACTAAGAGCACTGCCTGCTCTTCCAAAGGTCATGAGTTCAATTCCCAGCAACCACATGGTGGCTCACAACCATCTGTAATGAGATCTGCTGCCCTCTTCTGGCCTGCAGGCATACATACAGGCAGAACACTGTATACCTAATAAATAAACCTTTAAAAAAATTTCAGAGGTTTACTGATACATGACTTTACCCTAGGCATTTAAACACACTAAGAAGCAGAAGGCTGCAGGGGAAGAAGGAGCCATTATGCACACGTTGAGCTCCAGACTTGGCATCAAGTGAGGAATTTGTGAGCGCCTGTGTATCGCGCACTTCAGCTTTACTGTTTGACGGACCCTGTCATTCAACTGTATCGTGTCTGTAGAGTTCTCTACAGCACAGGCCGGCGTCAGATTCTGCCCTGCTGCCTCAGCTGTGGCTGTGTTGGGGTTCCAGGTTGGCACCTCACACCCAGCTCTGGTCTGTCCTCCGTGGAGAGGCATGGGGACACGTGATGGGTGGAATGTAAGCCCCAGAAACGTGAGGGAGCAAGCAGCCCTCTCGGGGCCTCGGGCACAGGTACAGATGATAGTTATTTTCCCCTCATTTTATTGGTTTCCGCGTGCTGCTACTGGGGTGGTGGCTCTCTGTTCTTGCCTTTTTCCCGGACAACATCTGGATAAATAGTTTGGTTCCCAGCTGACACTTGTCCAACCTAGCTAAGCATATGGCCCTTCCTTCTCCCCTCGGAAATGGGAGTAGAGTCACATGCCAATAAGGTGCCACATTCACAGCCGAGTGCCCTTCCCACTGCAGCTGTGTCTCTGCTGAAGCAGGTCTAGACTCCTCCCCTCCCAACAGACTGGAAGTTCTACAAGGTAGCTATGGCCCACTCCCCCAGAAAGATTCCCATTGCCTGGGGAGGAGAGTCAGCAAACAAGAAAAACCAAAACAGAAAGCAACAGCCCTGTAAAAGGAGGCTGGATTTCTCAGGTGTTTTGTTTCATTTTAAAGACAGGGTCTCATGTTTCCCACAGTGGCCTCAAAATTTCCTATGCAGCATGTCAGGACGACTTGAATTTCCGACCCCACCCCACCCCCCGCAGACTGGGCTGACGTGGGTACCACCATTTTGGGTTTATGTGGTGGTTTATCCAGGGCTTCATGAATGTGAGACAAGCAGTCTACCAACTGAGTTACATCTGCTGCCCCAAGGGTGTTTGCAAGACGGTGAAGATGGAGCACAGGAGGGGCCTGCGCTCCCAGCCTCTTCTCTACCCTTCAGTGCCCCCAGTCACACCTCGGTGGTGCGGGATGTCCTGTCTTTGCTGCTTTATTGGTCAGTGAATGATGCTGCACCACGCCCAAAGCGGGCTGGTATCTTAAAGGCTGAAGGAGTTCCCACAGACTCTGAAGGCCACAGGAGGGAGTGTTTTCTAAGGAAGCTAGTAAAGGCGGGCAGTGGGGGCATTTGAAGATCTCTCTTGGGAAGCACACCACCCCCCGGCCCCCAGACTACTGTTCAGAGTAGAGAAAGCCTGTGAAGAACACGCTTTTTAAACAAGATAACAGGGCTTGATTTCAGAAAAATGATTTCTACGGGTTTGGGTCCGGGAAAGCGTGCCTAGAGGTGGGTTTGACACTCCCTGTATTCACCATCACGGGTGTGTGCCTGCTTGCTTGATGGCCACTGTGTATGTCCACAAGTTCATCGCAGGGCAAGGAAGGACTGCCTGCCACCCTGCAGGGGTGTCTGATGGAGAAACCCTGGCACATCTGGGCCCAGTCCTCTCTGGGTATCAAAGGGCTTGGGAGGCACCAATGAAGGAAGCATTTTCCTGACGGCTGAAAAAATGACTCGGTTACCAGACTCTCCCTTTGCTAGGTTATACACTATACATGTAAGGAAAAACATAGAACCCCAGCTCCTGTATTGTCACACCAACTACTGGAGAATCCTGTAAGTATTTAAAATTCTGTGTCAATGCCTGTATTAGGGGACTGGGACCCCCTAGAATTAGTGTTTATAGCACAGGATATAATTCATGTATAATAAAGTCCGTAATAGTCCTGTACAGTTGGGTAAGCCTCCACCCATGTACATACCCATTCAACCATAATAGTAAAAGTCATGGTGTTTGTAATTACTGTTGTCTGGAAAAGGCCCGCCTAGCTCCCAGCCCCACCCCTTCCCTCCTGTCATCATAGACACCACGCTGCCATGTCATCCCCTGCCCCAGCAGTGGCAGTCAGGGTTCACATTTCCCTGCTGTACCGTACAAAAGGAACCAGCCAGGTTCTTTCTCCATCGTACTGGAGGATTTGGAGAGGACATGGCGCCAGGTAGGTGGCAGCCGCAGCTGAGGTCTGGGCAGCAGACCCCAGCCCTCCACAGATTCCATGTGTTGGTCTTGTCTTTCCTGCACCCGGCTGTTCTTTCTATGAACTGCTCACCTGTCAAGGGATCCTCCATTGCTTCATTCTGTTCACTTCTTGAAACCAGAGGGCCTAGATAAGCTTCCTTCCGTATGCAGTGACCCTGCCACGCTCGTTTCTCAAGCCTAACCATGAGGAATTCTCACAAATAGTGTTCGCCACGTGTCCTCCCACGACCCACTGTTGCCATGTGTCCTCCCGCGACCCACTGTCATGTCCTCCTGCGACCCACTGTTGCCACGTGTCCTCCCGCGACCCACTGTTGTGTCCTCCCGCGACCCACTGTCACCACGTGTCCTCCCGCAATCCACTGTTAATCTGCGGTTCTCACAGCACACACTAGTAGTCTTAGCGTGTGGAGATGGAAGCAGAAGGATCAGAGGTTCAGAGCCAACCTGGGCTACATGAGACCCTGTTTCAAAAGATCAGACGGGAGGGAAAAAAGAAAGCAAGCAGGACGGTAGATGGTGACAGAAAGGACTTCAGGGTCACTGTCTGCACTGAAAGCAAGGACAGGGTTCTGACCCCACACTTCATGTCACTCCCACCACGGTACCATGTCTGTGCCTCCCCTCCTGTGTTCCGTAGCGGCTTCCATCTGGCTCAGGCCCCAGTTCACACAGGACTGGACTGCACAGATGAGCAGCTCTGAAGGAGAGTCCTTTCCCACAGTATTTGCTCACAGGAATGCACCAGAGTTAGACAGGCATCTGGCCAGGAGGTTGGTGGACAGGGCTCATGTATGACTAAAGCTTTCTGAACCTGGGGCAGAAATCATTACAGTGGAAAACTGGTGTGGGAAGTCTTCTTCTTTTTCTAAAATTATTTTTATTTATTTATTATGCATACAATATTCTGTCTGTGTGTATGTCTGCAGGCCAGAAGAGGGCACAAGACCTTATTACAGATGGTTGTGAGCCACCATATGGTTGCCGGGAATTGAACTCAGGACTCTTGGAAGAGCAGGCAATGCTCTTAACCACTGAGCCATCTTTCCAGCCCCGTGGGAAGTCTTCTGTATGTATATGTGTTGCTTTTATTGGTTAATGAATAAAGAAGCTGCTTTTGGCCAATGGCTTAACAAAATAATAGTCAGGCTGAAAGAGATAAATATAAAGAGAGTAGGCGGAGTCAGGGAGAAGCCATGGAGCCGCCACCAGAGGCAGATGCTGGACAGAACCTTGCCAGTAAGCCACAGCCATGTGGCAATACACAGATTAATAGAAATGGGTTAAATTAAGATGTAAGAACTAGCCAATAAGAAGTAGAGCTAAGAGCTGGGCGGTGGTGGTGCGTGACTTTAATCCCAGCACTGGGGAGGCAGAGGCAGGAGGATCTCTGTAAGTTTGAGGCCAGCCTGGTCTACAAGAGCTAGTTCCAGGCTCCAAAAAAGGAGGTAGAGCTAATAGGCCAAGCAGCAATTTAATTAACAGTTTACATGTGATTATTTAGGGGGTCTGGGCAGTGGGAATGAATGAGCAGCCTCCTACAACAGAAAACAGTGCTCAGGGCAAAGACTCCACACTTTAGTTAAAGTCACACTTTATTTAGTAATGTGAAAATCTTTCAGCTTTACATCTTTTCCAAGTGAATAGATAGTTGGACATATGTCCTCCTTTGAGAATGTGTGGACATGCCAATAGATGCTTTTGTGTTAGCATTATTACAGCCCTGCTTCTATTAATGCTCACATCTTGAGTAAAATGTTCCCTGAGTGTGGTCCCCTCTCCCCAGGGCTGCTCCTCAGACTCCAACAATGACAGGTCTCCGAGACTGAGTATCTCACTACCTGACAACATGGAGTGGCTTGTGACCTTGACCCTGTGCAAGACATTTCTGTGGGCAGATGGAGTTTCTCTTCAGAGTTCTGCGTTTTCACTTGGAAACACCTGGGAGGTAAACATGGTTGCATCAGATGCTGGCCTACTCAGGAGGGGTAAAAACTCTACTTTTTCTTGAATTATATTCCATGCAGTGCTGGTGGCCTCTGCAGAGGGTGGCACCATGGTGCTGACTGCTGGGATTCTTCAGGGAGGAGCTGCAGGCTCCGTGCACAGGTCACTGCCTCTGTGGTCAGATGAACAGAGGAACCTGCCCACCACGTTGGCAGCAGCTGTTCTAAGGAATGGGTACCATTTACTTGGAGAACTGCTTGGGTGTTTCTTGGGAGCTAAATAATTCATGGATCCATTTCATGGCACCATTATGGCTCGCATTCCGAGTTGCTGTGCTGCACTGTGTCTGTGAGTATGTGTAAGTATGTTTCTGTGCATCTTGTATAATGTCTGTGAGTATGTGTATGTTTTTGTGTATCCTGTATAATGTCTGTGAGTACGTGTAAGTATGTTTTTGTACATCCTGTATAATGTCACTTTTTAAAGCAATATCAGGCAGGCTGGGGAGACCCCGCATGGACTCTGGGCAGGTACTGTGGGCTGCCTGTGATTCCAGCACTCACACTAGCTATAGAGCTGGCCAAGGGTGGCCTTCAACTTCTGACCCTTTTGCCTCCACCTCCCAAGGACCAAGCATATAGGTGTGTGCCACCGTGCTCAGTTTATGTGACACCAAGGAGTGAACCCAGGGCTTCCTGCTTGCTGGACAAGCGCTCCGCTGCCTGAGTGGCATCTCCTGACCTCCTTACCTCTTTCTGAAGCTCAGGTGCTGTGATGGTGTTTTCTCCTGGATCCGAACAGAGGTGAAGCTCAGGGCCTTGGTTCTACGAGAGAAACAGTTCTGTCAGCGAGAGACGCTCAGCTCCCCAGTGTCCCATGGAAGTTCTTCTGTGTCTTATGCTTCCCGAGGGTCACAGACGACCCGAAGGGCAAAGGTCTGACAACATTTCCCTGAGCTGGGAGCATCAGGGCAGGCTTTCTTCTGTGCCTTTTTACAGATCTGAAGGGTATCATGACTTGCTGGCTAGAAAGTCAGGTCTTTGGTTCTGGATTTTGTTCCCACGATGGACATACCTTGTGACTGGCTCCTGCATATGAAAGAGTCTTCCAACGGCTACTGGTCACTTTGAGACTGTCTTCAGGACCACACTGCAGCCCTCACTTGTAAGTGATCCTAAGCCATAAATGATCAGGAAAGGCAGGTGGCTTAACAGTTTCTTTTGTGTGTCTGTGTGTGTGTGTGTGCGCATGCATAAGCACACATGTGTATGTGATGTGGAATGTCCTTCTGTATGCTGTGAATATATTTTATTACCATTTGTTAATAAAGAAACTGATTTGACCAATAGCCAGGCCAAATAGCAGAATAGAGGCAGGCAGGAAATCCAAGCAAAGATACAGGGAAAAAGAAGGTGGAGTCAGAGAGACACCAGCAGCTCCTGGGAAAGCAAGATGTGAGCTGACTACCCATGAGCCTTGTGGTAAAATATAAAATAATAGAAATGGATTAATTTAAGTTGTAAAAGCTAATTAATAATAAGCCTGAGCTAATAGGCCAAACATTTTGCAATTAATAATAGGCCTCAGATTGGTTATTCCGGAACTGGCGGGCAGGAGAGACACCTCCAGTTACATGTATGTGTGTGCATGTGGAGGCCAGAGTTGATGCTGGGTATCTCCTTTTATCACTCTCTACCTTTTTCTTATTTTTTTAAAATTACATTTATGTGTGTATATATGTCATGGTATGTGGAGATCAGAGGACTGGGACTGGCTTCTCTCCTTCCTCCACGTGACCCTAGGTACCTAATAGGTCACTGGCCTCAGTGGTAGGCATCTTTACTTGCTAAAGCAGTCTTGCTGCCCCCTTGCCATATTCCTTGAGACAGGGTCTCTGAACTTGAAACTCACTAATTTGGCTAGCTTGGATAGCCATCAAGCATCAGGGCTTTTCCTGTCTTCAGTTCCCATATGTCACCAGGTCCAGTTTCACATGGTGCTGAGATCCAAACTCAGGCCCTCAGGCTTGTACGACGAGCACTTTGCCATGGAGCCTTCTTTAGGGGAAAGTTAGGAACCCAAGCCATAGACAGCACTGTCAAAGAATTATGTCACGAAGACCTTAGCCCTTTAACATAAAACATGCTCTCTTTGAGGGCCGGGTCACTCGGCAGTACTTGCCTAACATGCCTGAGTTCTGAGTCTGATTCCATCACCCGAGTAACACACACTACAAACCCTCCCTGGTCACCTTCTCTGACCCACTCTTTAAAATTGCAATTTCAGCCCCATTTCCTACATCCTTCCCCTCGTAACATTTCTTCTTATCTTCTATCACCACTAATTTTTACTAGTTTCTTTCTGTTCTTTCTTTGCCACTTAAAAACATGTGTGCGCGCGCTTGTGTGTTAAGCCAGGAGAGGGTTTCAGAGCCCTTCCCGATCCACTCACTGTCCTTCAGAAAGCCTCTCTGTAGACCCAAGTCTCACCCTTTAAGGTTTGGCTGGAAGCCCCAGGGATTTTCCCATCATGCCTTACTTCTCCTACCCTGGAGCTGGGTCACGGGTCACATCTGTGCCCAGCCTGTTATGTAGATGAGGGATTTGAACTCCAGTCCTCATGATTATACAGCAAGAGCTTTTAATTGCTGAGATGTTTCTCCAGCCCGATTTGTTTAGACAGGGTCTCATGTCGCCTAGAGTGGTTCCAAATGCACCACATAGCTGAGGATGACCTTAAACTTCGAGTCCTACTGCCTCCCTCAGTAGTGCTGGGATGATAAGCTTGTGCCACCAAGCCTGGTTAACAGAGCGCTAGGTAACAAACCACTGTTCACGGTCTTAACCCAGTTTCCAGAGAAGTGCCTGGAACATGGTATGGGCTTGGTGACTGAGGCTGGTGAGTGAATCCTAGTGCTGTTCATTTCTCATGTGACCCTCTCTACAACACACCTGACTATAGACTGCCTACCATAGGCCATCATATTCCTCCTCCTCCTCCTCCTTTTATGATTTTCAAGAGAGGGTTTCTCTGTGTAGAACAGACTGGCCATGATCTCACCAAGATCCACTTCCCTCTGTCTCCTGAGTGCTGGGAATAAAGGTGTGCACTACCACCTGGCCAGTCCATTATCGTCCAAGCAGCCCGTCCTAGTCTGTTTTCCTGTCAGCCTTTGTACACCGCCCTTTCCCCAACATTGTTTCTTATTTTTTCCCTCATCCTTACTGCTTGCCTAATTGAACTTTCTGAGGCGGGATCTTGTTATGTGTGGCAATCTGGTCTTGAATTCAGCATCACTCTGCTAGGCTTTCCCATCCCTTTATGGGATCCAGGCATGTGCCAGCATGCCCAGCTCCATCCCACTTTTCAATATTTTACGTGTGTGTGTGTGTGTTTGTGTGTGTGTGTGTTTGTGTGTAGCACACAGTGTCATGTCGGCTGACTTTAGGAAGTCAGTTCTCTCGCTCCACAGTGGGGCCCAGGGATTAAAGTCCAGCTCCACAGCAAGCACTTTCAGCTGCTCGTCCGTCCTGCCAGCCCAGTTCTCTCGTTATGATAAGCTTTCCCTATGATTTGAATAGAGGCCTGGATAGACAGCTCAGTGGTTAAGAGCACTGGCTGCTCTTCCAGAGGACCTGGGTCTGACTCTCAGCACCTACATGGTAGCTCCCAACCATCTGTTACTACAGTTCCAGGGGATACAACGCCCTCCCTGGCACACACACAAGAAGAGCACAGACTAATATACAGGCAAAACACACACACACTCTCTCATTCATATATATATATATATATATATATATATATATATATATATATATATGTATGCACACGCGCGCGCATACACACACACACACACACATAAAATAAATAAACCCCATAGCTTTAACAGAACATAACTTCATTTCCATGACCCTAATAGAACTTTGCTGTGCGGTGAGTCAGCACCTCACCTTTTCTAGACTGTCCCTCCCTTTCAGATGCCATCCCTCTGGGTAGTAGCTGGGTAGTAGCATGGCTGCAGTCACAGAACTGGGAGGCAGAGGCAGGAAGACTGCCACACAGTCAAGGCCAGCCTGAGTTTCAGGCAAATCAGAGCTACATAGTGAAACTGTTTCAAAGAATCAAAAGGCCATACCTTTTCTTTACAAGTTCTATAAATTCCCGCCTTTAGGTCCTCGTCATCAAAGATACATCCTGAAAATCTGTTGCCCTTTTCTTTGGCTTATTTACCACCCCAAGAATCATAAAGTATAGACTGTCTCATGCCCCTGTTGGAAATATGGGGATGGTGGCACATCTTTTAATCCCAGCGCTGGCACAATCAGGCAGGAAGACCAAGAGCTCAAAGTCACTCTGAGCTATATAGCAGTCTGAGGCCAAGCTATGTGAGTCCCAGTGTCTGGGGAGAGGGTGCAAAATAACTTAGGAAGTAGAGGCACCTGCTGCCAAACATGATGACCTGGGTTCAATCCCCGGAAGTCACATAGGAGAAGGAGAGAACTGGTTTCTGGGAGTGGCCTCTGAGCTCCACCTCCAAGCATGACATATGTGTGCCAACACACATCCACATGTACACTCATCCAAGTCATGACATGTTGCCAACACACATCCACATGCACACACATCCAAGCATGACACGTGTGCCAACACACATCCACATGTACACTCATCCAAGTCATGACATGTTGCCAACACACATCCACTTGCACACACATGCAAGCATGACACATGTGCACCAACACACCCACATACACACACATCCAAGTATGACACATGTGCACCAACACACACCCGCATACACACACATCCAAGCCATGACACATGTGTGCTAACACACATCCACATGCACACACATCCAAGCCATGACACGTGTGCTAACACACATCCACATGCACACACATCCAAGCCATGACACGTGTGCTAACACATACCCACATGCACAATTAAAATGAAAAGGTGAGGCAAGAGAACTGGGCATGGTGATGTGCACTTGTAACCCCAGGATTCAGGAGGAGATGCAGGTAAATTTCCTATGAGTTGAGGTTAGCCTGGTCTATGTAGTAAGTTCTAGAGCAAGTAAGACCTTGTCTCAAATAAAACAAAGCAAAAAACTTCAAAACAATTTCAAGTTTTAGGAAAAAGTTCCCAAGGGTGTTGTTGGGTGGTTTTTGTTGTTTGTTTCGACTGGGGAATCCATCCAGCGCCTGTGCACACCAGACAGGAACTCAAATGCTCTAACAGACTGACCTGTATTCCCAGCCCGTTTAGAAGAATGTGGAGACCCTGAATACCGACTTGTCTTGTCTGTGGAGCATTCTGACTTTGGTGAAGGAACAAAGACACAACAGGAGCCAGGTACGGTGGTGCACACTGAACAGTAGTGCTCGGGAGGAAAGGCAGGGACACTGGGCATTTGAAGCCTGCCTTTCTACACAGTGGGCCCTAGTGTTCTAGGCCACTCGGGCTATGTAGTGAGTCTCTGTCTTAAAACAATGAAACACTGGTCTGGAGAGATGGCTCAGCGGTTAAGAACACTGACTGCTCTTCCAGAGGACCAGGGTTCAATTCCCAGCAACCACATGGCAGCTTACAGTTTCTGTGATTCCAAGATCTGACACCCTTACACAGACATACAGGCAGGCAAAACACCAACGCAAATAATATAAAAAATTATATAGAACAAAACATAAACCAAACAAAAAGCAGCTCTCAGGGAAGCTCACAACTGTCTGTCTGAGTGTTCCTCTTTCTTAAACTTCATGCTTAAGCCAATATTAAAATATTTTTTTATTAAAGCTGGGCTCAGGGATGCAAGCGTTTAATCCCAGCACTCAGGAGGCAGAGGCAGGCAGATCTCTGTTTGAGGCCAGCCTAGTCTACAGATACTACGCCAGGACACTAGAACTACACAGAGAGACCTTGTCAAAAAAAAAAAACAAAAAAAAACAACCAAACCAAACCAAAACAAAACAAAAAACCCAAACATTTAGAAAGCCAAACCAATTAACATAGAAAAAGACCCAACCAGAGCCTCACTTGCCTGGACGGTGCTCTCGGTGGAGGAGGCACATGGCTCTTCTGGGCTGGGGCTGCCAGTGTTTTCCTTTTCTAAGGCCTCAGGGGTTCTCAGCGGCTTCTCAGGTGCTTCTGGATTGGAAGAGACTTCTAAGGAGACCCTGGGGCTGCGGGGTGAACCCTCTCCAGAGGCTGGAGGGCTGTGGGGCCCACTGCCTGAGGCAAGCCTGGGGCTTGGAGGGGCTTTGGGTGGTGGAGGCCGACTAGGGGGTGCCGACATCCTCTGGATAGAGGCTCCTTTCCTGCTCTGCTCGGCTCCTTCACTCGCGGTTCGGGTGCGAAGAACAACCTCTTGTGGGGAAGGCTGCTCTGTCAGTGTCTGACCACTGCCCAGGGATGGAGCTGGGGAGCACAGGGCGGCTTCCTCCTGGGATGCAGGAGAGGGTGGGGCCTGGGTGGGCCCGTTGCAGGCTGGTAGAGGCTCTTCCCCCTCAGAAGACCTTGCTTCAGACTGGCCTTCCTCCACTTCCTCATCCTTTAAGGACTCCTTGCTCCCACAGCTCTCTTCTTCATCTGCGGCCTTAGAGGCCAGCGCCTCTCCAGTGGCTGAGACGGACTCGCTCCCACTGGTCACAGAGAGAGCCGAGGGGCTGGTAGGGGAGGTCACAGGGCTGGAGGCTGTAGAAGTTCTAACGGGGGGAGAGATGACTAAGGAGCGTCTGCTGCTGCTGTGGAAAGAAGGACAGTGGGGTTCAGCAGGTCACAGGACGCTGTCACCCAGATGACCACAGGGATTATCACCGCTTGAGGCGGTGTGAGAAAGTAGGCACAACTGTCAGCGAAGCGCACCGAGAATGAAGTAAGAGGTACATTTCATCTCCACCACAATTGCAGCTTCATAGCAGAATGAAAAGAAACAGAGAGTGGCTCAAGAGACCCTGAAAACCCATGGTCTGACCTGCCCCGACCCTGCTGTGTCCTGGGCAAGAGGGCCGGAGGAGGAGAGACACTTGCTTCTCATCCTGAAAGGGGTGCTGGTGTAGCCTACGCCTTTTCTAGCAGACGTAAGTTTAGAGGCTCAGACAAGAGAAGAGCTGTTGTTATTGTTTGGCATCCTGGGACATCAATGGAGCTGACTGTAAATCTGGGGAGAGTGGAAAGAGAGCTCCGGCTTTCAGTGCCGGAGAAAAGAAAATGGAGTTCTTGTAACAAAAGAAACTATGTCTACAAAGGTCTACATTGACCCATTAGTAACTATTAGTAACTCTTCTTGCCGTCTATAGTCCTCCCTAAGCCCCATTCCCGCTCAGGTCACAAGGCCAGTCTCACTGCCACCTTGCAGCCTTCTGCCAGGATCATCACACAGGCCGTTATGTGTCTTTGCTCAGTTCCCTCTGTTCCTTATCTGTCAGCACGGCCTGTGGAGACAGCTTTCTGTGTCACCTCCATGCTGTAAAACACATCAGGGTGGCCGGGCCTCCTGTGCTGCTAGACCCACAACACCCATCAGCAAACCTTCTCACAGAAGGAGCGGGCGGGAGCAGTCATATTCCGAGGGACACTGACCAGGATGAAGAACTCCCCAAGGACAAAAACACAACAGAAAAGTGACAGAAGAGCCAACGCAGACGGACAGATTTCTACATGCGTGTAGGTACAGATTGGAATCCAGAATAACAACAAACGCCTTAGATAGATCACTTCTTCAGAGAAGGTTAAACAGTTGGAAAGCAGGAAAAGAATCGACAGGGGTGTCACAGAGCAGGAACCCTGAGCTCTCCGGCAGCACCAAAGGCCGCTCAGGAGAGCTAGCCATCTGGAGCTGCAAAGACAGCCAGCGGTTGAGAGCGCATGCTCACCTTGGCAAAGGTGGGAACAGAGTAGGTGAGGAGAGGACGGGGGGTGGGGGGGACAGGACACATCAGCTATGTTCACAGCAAGCAGTCCTTCTCTTTCCACCCGCACTCTCCAGGACAAGGTAGCATAGGCTGGCCTGAAACTCTCTACACCACTATGTGGCCAGGATGGTCTCAAATTTATGACTATATTGGCTTACGCTCCCAAAACCAGGAGGGTGCCACTGTGTCTGGTTACAACAGCTGGCCACCTAAGTTTGGTGTAGGTTATGATGGTTTATTATTCTTCATCTCTAGCTATACTGGAAATGTTTGATGAAAAGAAAACTAATGTCCATGGGGGCACAGAGTAAACAGCAAAGACCTGGAGTAAAAAGGCAGGGCTGGCGTGTGGGATGAAGCTGCTGAGTGTGACCACACAGGACACAAGACAAGCAGTCTCATGGGCTCACCTCGACAGCCCCTTCACCACAAAGACTTTGTTGGAATGTTGCTTCTCCAGTTTGCTCATCACTTCATAGAGACTGTGGTTCAGCTAGTCAGGAAGAAAGCAGAAAAGCTAGACAAACGCGAGCCCGCGGCCATTCCCTCCCCAGTCAGCTCTCCCAACCCAGACCTCCTGGTCCTTGTACCGCAACCCTCACCTCTCCAGCACTGCCACAGTCGGGCCCCACCCTATGCCCTTCCCCCTTGGTCCATCGTGCCCCGAGGGCAGCAAAGGCAGCTTTCTCAAGTCGGGTCTTTCTCAAGGTGGGGTTTGGCTTGAGGCTGTCACTTGTTTCGGGTGACCCAGGGAATGAAAGCTCAGGTTAACATTAACTAAGCAAATCCTAAGTTAGCAGGAAACTGTGGGAAGGAGTCTGTGCTACCTGTGAATACAACATGGAAACAGTACAGAATGCTGTCATCTCACAGCAGAAGAGACCTCGCGAGGTCATGTCCTACTCCAGAGCAGCCATCTGAAACAATGACCTGTGCTCAACCGCTCTCCCCGCTGCCCAGCAGCAGCTCTGGTCACGTCAAGTCCCTCGCATACCCTCACCTCCTTACTCACGCTGGAGCTTGCGTGCAGTCAGGTAATGGAGATGAAGATGCTCTGATAGTGTGCACAGGTGTCTGTTTCACTAGCACTCAACACAATCATTTCATTAGGCGATAAAAGCCAAACTGCGCTCCCAACTGTGCCTAAAGATACAGTGTAAACAAGGCCCACCATGAAATCCCTAGAGAGCCCCACTGAGGAGTCGCTCACCTTGCTCATCTCTCTGTAGAACACATCTCTCAGGTTGGAAATGTTTTGGAAGACGGTCACATAACAGCTGATACGGCTGCAGGGAAACAAACAGGCGTGGGTAAGGGCAGCAGGACCCAGCTAGCCACCAACCAGGCTCTCCAGAGAAGGGCACCTGGCCTCCTGGATGGAGAGGGTCTGGAATCTGACTCATGGCAGCCGGGCCAGGTGTGCTGAAAGGGGAGGGGAGACACTATTAGCCCGGTTGGGTGTGGTGACACGTGCCAGCACTCTGAGTTCAAGGCCAGCCTGGTCTACAGAGTGAGGCTCTGTTTAAGAAAGAAAAAAGTTATCTGTTTTGGGCTTCTGGGGTGTTAATGTAGAAACTGCTTTGCAGAAGTTTTAAACAACTATAAGAATATAAGGCGATGTAATTATAATTATTATAATAAGGAGCTTTTTTTTTCCTTCAGCAATACATGGATTCTATGTGTGTGTACTTTAGCAGATTTCCCCTATAAACAAAAGTTTTTATCTGTGACAAGGAAAGAACATGCAGAGGCTCCTCCATCTTGTATTCCTACTGCAGCCACTCCAGGTTTAAGGAGTATTGCTCTCCTGGATGGAGAATCCTGACCTGAGGCCTAGCTAACTGTTCATTAGCCTGTTTGTATGGAAACCCCCTCTAGCTAACTGCTTTTGTTAATTACTTGCTTCTGCAAACCCCCATCCCAGCCCCTGCTGAACAAGATACCAGAACATGGTTTCTGCCTTTAAAAACCCCATATTCTGGACACACTCAGGGCTACCCCTTGGTCCCCAAATACCTGGGTGTGGCCCCAGCCAGCTGGAATGAAGGCTTTCAACTGGCTAAACTGTCTGAGCGGTCCTCCCTGGTGGGTTCCCCGTGAAACTTAGAAAGAAGCTATGTGTTTCTACTCTGTTTAAATTTGGAGTCACATGGGGCATGATGGCACACATCTTTAATCCCAGCACTCAGGAGGCAGAGGCCAGGCTGGTCTACAAAGTGAGTTCTAGGACAGTGAGAGCTGTTATATAGAAAAACCTTGTCTCCAAAACAAAACAAAACAAAACAAACAAACAAAAATCGGAGTCACATAAATGCAGTCAATAAAAAGAACGGTATCCTAACATCTTAGCATGGTGGCATCCTGGGCTACACCGCTAGACTCTGACTTACGAAAGGCTACAGACAAACTAAGCAGCACAATGCTCCAGCTGCAATCTGCTGTAATCTTAGGAGAGCGAACGTGGTGCAATGAAAATAACATGCAAATGAGTTTCAGTCCCTGTTTCTCTTCCACTGTGGAAGCTTTGAATCTAGAACACTTCTGTCGACCACGAAGCCTTGGCATATTCGTTAGTGTGGACGCCTGTGAACCGTGACGGTTTCAAAGCACACGTGTGCGATGAAATGCGGATGACAAAGCCTTTACCAGACAAGAGCTCTCCTCCCTAACGCACCTGTCCTCCAACCCAGAAAAGCTGGTGGGGCAAGGATGGCTGGCGGTGTCACAAGCCTAGGGAGATAAGGACGCTTGCCTAATCACACAGCAAATTAGTGGCAGTGTTGAGGCTACAGGGCTCTTTCCAAGAGGCGCCACATGTGGACGCTGGTGGCTTTGTACCCCACTGGCCTGAGCAGCTGGCCCATGCTGGATGTCAGTCATTACCTGTTGTAGAGAACAGGCAGCTCCTCCAGCAGCTCCTGGTTCAGATCTTCAAACACGCCCTGGGCTTTGCTGAACTCTTCTTCTGCCTGCGTGACGGAACGAGAGGTAGAGGCTGCCTCCGTCACCCTCACCACCTCTCCTCTCCCTGCCCAGACCCGAGTCCTCCTCTGCCTCAGGACTCTGACTGCCCAACAGATGTCCTTCAGGACACAGGACTCCCTCAGGCCTGCCCTCGTCTTGACCCCCACCTCTGGGGGTGGGGCAGGGTTTGCTGGGTTTTACCTTGGCAGTCTTAGCCTCATCTTTCTTCTTGGCGTTCTGCACGGCCTCCAGGTGGTGTCGGGCACTATCATAGTCGACCAGTTTCCGGCCCCGCTTGGCAATTCTCTCCTAGTCAAGGGTGATGAGAAAGGGTATAGACGCGACTCACTTTCCAGGATGTGTAATAGAATACCAAACAAAGAAACAAGATTCTTGGATTTTACCACTGAATTGTGCAACCTGTATTAAGATTTAAAATTTCCTACAAACCCGTTATAAACTGGTTCAGCTTCCAGGAGCAAGGCCCTTGAGCATCCCACTAAACTGAAAATCAGGATTTTGGGTTTTAGCCCCTTATGTGCCACTTACTAGCCTCGTGGCCTAGGGTGGGGGACATCTCTTTTTGAACCTTGGCAGCCTCATTAACCCTACACAATATCACTCTATGGCCAGACGCAGAGCACGAAGCACTCTTAGGGAGTCTGTGCGGTCATCAAAACCACAAGCTGTGCTGGGAGCAGACCACGCCCCGCCCAGCTCCTCTGTCAATGTGATCTTCTTCCATAGCTCGCACTCCTGCTTCAACATGGGGTTGTAGGAGATGCCTCTGCGCTGTCCAGGATGGAAACAGCTCAATGGTCTGTAGCAATGCAGAGGGCCTGGGTTCAGTTCTGCCCACCAGATGACTGACAGCAACCTCTAACTCTGGTTCTAGGATAATCTGACTCCCTTTTACAGTGTGCAGGCACCTGCGTCCATGTGGTGTGCATGCTCAGGCACACACACTAAAATAAGTAAATGGATCTTTAAAAAAGGAGAGGGCTAGGTGTGGTGGTGCATGACTTTAATTCTAGCACTTAGGAGGCAGGAGCAAGGAGATCTCTGTGAGTTCAGGACCAGCCTGGGCTACTCTGTTGGCTACTTTTAGGTCAATTTGATATAAGCTGTAGTCATCTGAAATGAAAAACCTCAATTAAAAAAATGCTCCCATTAGATCTGGCTGTTGGGCATTTTCTTAATTAGTAATTTAAGGGGAAAGGCCCAGGCCACTGTGGGTGGGGCCATCCCTGGGCTGGTGGTCCTGGGTTCTATAAGAAAGCAGGCTGAGCAAGGCACGAGGAGCAAGCCAGTAAGCAGCACTTCTCCATGGCCTCTGCATCAGCTACTGCCTCCAGGTTCCTGCCTTGACTTCCTTCTATGATGAACTGTGATGTGGAAGTGTAAGCCAAATAAACTCTTCCCTCCCCAGCAAGCTTTTAGTCATGGTGTTTCATTGCAGCGCGAGAAACCCTAAGACAGCTACACAGTAAGACCCTGTCACAAAAAAACCCACACAACAACGACAAACCAAACCAAGCAAAGAAAAAAACCACCAGTGATATATAATTCAACTTCTGCTTAGCCACACAACAGAAAACTACCTTGGAGTGCATTCTATCTCATGTTCTGAAAAGCTGAAGCTTAAAAGCTAGGCGTAATCATTGACATCAATTTGGAAGCCCATGGCAGCACAGTGCCAGCAGAGTAGATGATTAATAAACCACAGCCCCCTTCTGAGGCCCGAGATGCTTCGATGCCTGAAGGTGCTAGCCTCTGACAGCTGAGCGGGTCCCGTCCCCGAGACGGACAGTGTGGGCAGACCAGACAGCGGTCTCCCCAAGTTGTCCTCTGACTTACTGGGTGCTGTTGTACACACTGTGGTGAACACACATGCACAAACACGCAAACACGCACAGCAAATACATGAATAATGAAATAGGTTTTTTTTAGAGCAGCTGGTGAGATGACTTAGAAGTTAAGAGCAAATGCGAGTCTCACAGAGGACCCAATTTTGGCTCCCAGCACCCATGTCAGGTGGCTAGCAGCCACCTGCAATTGCAGCACCAGGGGATCCAATACCTTCTTCTGGCTTTTGTGGGCACCCACACACATGACACACAGATACACATACATATAAATAAAAATAAAAAATATTTTTAATTTTTTTTTTAGTTTTGGTTTGGTTGAGGTTTTTTGTTTGTTTGTTTTTAAGACAGGGTTTCTCTGTGTAATAGTCCTGACTGTTCTGAAACTCACTTTGTAGACCAGGCTGGTCTTGACCTCACAGAGATCCTCCTGCCTCTGTCTCCCATGTGCTGGCATTAAAGGTGTGCACCACCAGTGCCCAGCAACAAAAAATATTTTTAAATAATTAAGTTTTTTAAAAAAATTCTAATTTGGCTTTCTAGAACACTTTGGAACAGGCTAGGTTCTTTTCACCTGACAGAACTTCAAGTATGTGAAGATATATCAAGACATCTCCAAGTTTCTTCTATACAACGGACATCTTTAGATTTATTAGCTGTCTCTCCCATCTAAAAGGGAAGTCCAGGCACAGTGACACCCCTGTAATCTCAGAACTCAGAAGTCACCCCTGTAATCTCAGAACTCAGAAGGCTGAGGTAGGAGGGTGGCAAGTTTCAGGCTAGCCTGGACTACATAGCAAGATTCTGTTTAAAGAAAATAAAAGAAGTGGATGCTTTGGGGCTGGAGAGATGGTTCAGCAGTTAGGAGGGCTCTTCCAGAGGACCCAAGTTCAGTTCCCAGCACCCATGTCAGGTGGCTCACAACCACCTGTAACTCCAGCTCCAGGGGACCCAACACCTTTGACCTCCAGGGGTAATGTACCCATGTACACATGTCCCACTCAAACACGCATGCACACACATAACTGAATATAGTAAGAACAAATCTTTAGGTAAGAAAGAGATGGACGCTTTGACCTAGTTGGATCTGGTTCACTCATCAATTGAGCCCAAAGTGTAATTCACTGACATCTAAGTGTAAACACAACCTCACTGCACCTCTGTCAGCCTGACCTCTTATCTACCCCGCTCCATAGCTAACCAGGGGCTCAAGTGCTGCTTACAATGTAAACCAGATGTTTACTAGCTGATGTAAACTAGCTGATGATCTAGCTAGTGTGGATGGCCTCCAACCCAGCAGACTGAGTTACCTTCACCTCGCTGAACTGGGCCACATAGTTTTCCATGGTCCTCAAAGCCTGGTCGGCCAGTTTCTCTTCATAGTCTTCCCAAAGGAGATCATTGTTCTGTGGGATCCAGGCAGAGGGTGGTGAGTACCCTATGTCTACAAGCATCCACCAGAGAAACACCCACATTCTCTCTGCAGAGAACTCTACTGTGGCACCATAGTTAGAATAGCATGTCAGATTCTCAAGAAGAGACATGGGCTCTAAGGAACGGCATTCAGGGGGTGAAGAGCAAGGCTCCGGCCCCAAGCTTAGAGGACATGCGTGCATGTGCTTGAACAGTTAACTGCATGTGGCTGTTTCTCATAAACAGCCCATCCTCAAGGAGGGGACGTTTCTGTGACCTTACGGGAGGAAAGAAGGTAGAACCAGCTGTAATCCTGTTGCTTAGAGGTGGAGGCTCTGTAACAGAGAATGAACTGGCCCTTTTCTGTTTTCCAGGATACAGAGAGAGGCTCAGCTGAGGGAGATGGGAGATGGGAATGCATCCCAAGGCAGAGTCACGCCCAAGCAGCCCTTACCCCCACGATGGCCTTCAGCTCCTCATGCCCGTCCCAGTCACTGCTGTAGACCTCCTGCAGGGTCTCTGACACTCGCTTTGAACTTTCATGCATCACTGAAAGGAGAGAACTCAGTCCTACCACCAAGTGTCTCAAAAAGCAATGATGTAATCCCACGGTGACAAGCCACAAGGATGGGTTCTCAGTAAGAGAAGCTGGGTGGGGCTGGAATAGGAAGTCACTGGGGGCCCTCAGAGTTTCAGGGGTCAAGGGCAGCTGAGCACTGGGAACCCTGGGTCGGGCTGTTCCACCCATCAGCCCGCCCAGCCCGCCCAGCCCGTGTCCTCCCAGGCTGATACTCACCTTTGACTGCACTAAGGAAGCTCTTCAGGTCCTTGTACAGCTTGTGGCCTTCGGCCTGGAAGCAGAGAACGGCTTTGGTAACTAACACGGTCTGTTTGGAGGGTGCTGCAGAGGTTGGCCTTGGAAAGCTCAGTAAAGACAGAGCTCACTCTGCCAGCAAGCTGCAGGTTGTCTCTTTGGGTTTATTTACTGTATGAGCTGGGACAGTGGAAGCCCCCATTGCACATTTTCTGCCTTCTGCTTTTTCTCTCTTCTAGTGCACAAGAGCCCATACCTAAGCCCTGGAACGAGGGCCCCGCATGTGACTGTCTGTTGATCCTCGCTGCCGCTGTACCACAGCCCCTTTCCTCTCTGAACCTTCACACAGACATTTCCTGCCTCCCATGCTGTCTTACCCCATCTTCACTCGGCCCTCCCCCACCCACTGCTCCTACTCCAAGGAGTCCAGTTGATCTCCTTCCCTCCTGTGCACTGAGCCCATCTGACCTCTCCGTGCTTCTGCCTCTGCTCTGGTGTCTGAATTCTTTCTCGCTCTCCCTTCCCCCTTTCTTCTCTCCCCCTCTCATCTCTGTCTCTTTCTTAAAGAGAAGCAGAGCCAGAGAAGGAGGCTGGAATTAGATCTCACCCTGAAGAATGAACTAGTCATGACGTCTGTTTCAGCCTCTGCTTCGTCACTGTTTAATGACAAAAATCTTTCCTCTTACTTAGTCCATGCTGCCTTGAACTTGCAACAATGCTCCTGCCTCAGTTTCATAAATAGTAGATATTCTCTGCTTCTGCTTCTTTTTTAAAAAAATGTTTCTTTTTTTTTTTTTTTTTTTTTTTTTTTGGTTTTTCGAGACAGGGTTTCCCTGTAGTTTCTAAAACCTGTCCTGGAACTAGCTCTTGTAGACCAGGCTGGGCTCGAACTCAAGAGATCCGCCTGCCTCTGCCTCCAGAGTGCTGGGATTAAAGGCGTGCGCCACCACCGCCCGGCTCATTTTTAGTCTTTTTAATAGTCTGTCTGCCTCTCTGAGTGCAAACTTACAGGTACCAAAAGAGGCCAGAGGAGTCGGGTCTACCTGGAGTTACAGGAAGTTGTAAGCCAGCAGATGTGGATGCTGGAAATTGAGCTCAGGTCTTCTGGAGGAGTGGCACATGCTCCTGAGCACTGAGCCGTCTCTCCAGTCCTACTCTCTGCTTCTTAGGTAGGTACTTCCAGGAAACAGAAGCCAGTAACCCCTGCCCCATACAGGGCTTTTCATGTTAAACAGCTCTGAAATAGTACCCGTACAGGGAATCTTTAAAACATTTGTATGTATATTAGTGTTTTGCTTGCTTGTATGTATGTGCACTGCCTATGTCCAAAGACGACAGAAGATGGTGTCGGATTCCTTGGTACTGGTGTTTTAGATGGTTGAGTGGCCATGTGGGTGTTGGGACCTGAACCCAGTCTTCTGCAGAGCAGCAAGTGCTCTGAACTGCCGAGTCATCTCTCCAGCCCCAGGAAATTTTAAAAAATTCTTTATTATTACATACATGAGTGTCTTGTGAAGTGTGTGTGAGTACGCATGTGCCATGCCACACATGTGGAGATCAGAGAGTAACTACTGGGAGTGAGTTCTCACCTGCTTTGTTTAGGTGAGGTCTCTCTTATGGTTTCTGCCCCCAGTACATCCTCAGGCTCACCTTAAGAGTGTTGCCATTAGCCAGGCGGTAGTGGCACACACCTTTAATTTCAGCACTCAGGAGGTGGAGACAGATGGTCTCTGTGAGTTCGAGGCCAGCCAGCCTGATCTACAGAGTGAGTGCCAAGACAGTCAAGGCTATACAGAGAAAGCCTGTCTCGTTTGCTGAATTATAGATGCGGTGGTGCAGCAGTCAGATTTGCAGGTTCTGGATACCGCCCTCGGGGCATCAGGTCTTCCTTCATACCGACTTGAGGACAAACCTTAGGCTCCTATCACCAAAGCTGTCTTCCTCAGAGGTCTCCTCAATTATTCCCCATTGCACTGTTTACAGCCTCCCTCACCTCACTCTTCTCTCCTGTGTGGGTAACTCCAGTTTCTAGGATGGGGTGGAGACGAAGTGAGAGAGAGCTAAGGTGTGGTCCACCCACTTCAAAGGAATGTTGCAGGCCAGCTCAAGGGCCAGAAGGAACCGGCTCAGGGAACAGAGTATTTGAAACCTAAGAGATGCTGTGCAGTTCACCAGGAAATACTTGCTGTGAATTCGTTCATTACTAGAAAGGCTAGTGAACTTTTAAATTAAAAGATAACGGGGAAAAAATGGAAATTTCTATCTAATAACTGCATACATACAGAGGTCAGAGAACAATGGCAGAAACTGGTTCTCTTTGCCACGTGCGTTCTGGTGACTGAATTTACATCAAGCTCGGAAGCAAGTGCCTTTTCTCACAGAGTCATCCTGCCAGCTCAATAGTCAAGATTTTAAGGGCTTTGGAAGAGTTTTTGAAGTTATAAAAATTAATAAAAGGGCTGGAGATAGCTCAACACTTAAGATCAGTTACTGCTCTTGCAGAGGACTAGAATTCAATTCCCAGTGCTTACCTGTAGCTCCAGCTTCAGGGATCCAACACCTCCTGAGCAACTGGACATGCATGTGCATATTCACAGATACACATGCATACACATAAATAAAAATAAAAATCTTCTGGGCAATGGCGATGCACTCCTTTAATCCCAGCATTCAGAAAGAAGAGATAGGTAGATCTCTGTGAGTTCAAAGCCAGCCTGGTCTATAGAGTGAGTTCTAGGACAGAAACCTTGTCTCAAAAACCAACCAAACAAACAAACAAAAAAAAAAACTTTTCAAAAATTTAATGAAGATTTAACATTTTTTTGAAAGAAAACAATAGGGACTTAACTTTTTACTTCATCATGAAAACTTGATTTCAAAACAATCTGACTGATTCAACTGCATTGACCAGATGACCCAGTGGTTAAGAGCATGCATTATTCTTCCCAATGACCTGCATTCCATTCGCAGCTCCCAGGGCAGCCAGTTCACAGCTTCCTATTGCTCCAGCTCTGGGCACCCGACACTCTTCCTGTCCTCAGGAACTCAGCAGCAGATGGCAGGTCTGGTCACAGACTGCCGGGAGCTGCCTGTCGTGAGTGCTGGAAAAGGAAGCTGGGTGCTCTACAAAAAGTGTGCATCAACCACATTCCACTCTTCCCTTACACACTGGGCCATCTCTCCAGGCCCACATTCTATTCTTTCTTTACACCTTTGTTCTTCCTTTTGAAGAGATAAAGTATGGGAGTGGCCGTGGATGTGGTAATAGTGGGGAGGTGGGCTTTAGGGCGACAGGACTAGTGCCCGGCACCCATTTCACTTTGCAGACCCATCCCCCTCCCCTGGCATGTCTAGGCTAAATAACCCAGCATCTGTTTTCCCGGTGCCAGCTTCTCACTTGGCTGGCTGGCTGGTGTGCTGGTTCTATTCTCAGCTGGCAGGTTCCCCTACTTCTCCGGCTTCAGTTCCCCTGTCTATAAATGTAGAGGAAAAGCCACTTCTATCTCTTGATCTGCTGATTTCATCAATTCTGCCCTCTGAAACTTTGCCAAGTTCTCAGCATTGCCACAAAGAGTCTGAGTTAGTTCTATCCACCCCTTCTAGAGACAGCACCCTCAGTTAATGAGCCACTCTCTGTGAAGCTTGACCAGAGCAGTCAGCGAGGCAGCACTGGATCCCAACAGACTGAGGATAGAAGGTCCGGGTGGGACTCCCGGACACGAGCAGAACAACAGGAGACGGCACAACCAAGCCATGAGCAAGTGCTGTCTGTACCACCAGGAAAAGACTGCAGAGCTTCCGGAGGGAAAACACCTTTTCCTGAATTGTGAAGGAGGGAGGCGAGGAGAGCGCGCAGAAACAAAACTTACAGAGGGTGTGCGATGGGGCACTTGGCAGGTATGCACAGCGCCCAGGGCCTGAGCTCAGCACCATGCCGGCTGACTGTGGTGGTGCACACCTATAACCCAGAATCCAGGAGAGGAAGCACGAGGATTGAGGTTCTCCTCAGCTACCCAGTGAGTTCAAGACCAGCATGGGCTTCATGAGACACTGTCTCAAAACAAAATGATGGAGCCCACTCTGGAACCCAGGCAAATTGCACCTGAGAGTGACAGCTGATACAGAGTTGAAATGCATAGGGAGGAGGTGAAATGATCAAAACACAGCATGTGTGAAACTGTCAAAGAGTAAACTTTAAAGGTTGAAAGTGAAGAGCTGATTCCTTTGCCATTAGTGACTCAGAACTATTCCTACTCCACGTGAAAGGAGACAAGCAGACATGGTGGGACTCCTGATGGTAGCTACCAAATAAAAATGAAAACCTAGCTGGGCGGTGGTGGCGCACGCCTTTAATCCCAGCACTCGGGAGGCAGAGGCAGGCGGATCTCTGTGAGTTCGAGACCAGCCTGGTCTACAAGAGCTAGCTCCAAGACAGGCTCCAAAGCCGCAGAGAAACCCTGTCTCGAAAAACCAAAAAAAAAAAAAAAAAAAAAAATGAAAACCTAAATCTAATCAAGCTTCTACATCTATACATCTACAGAAAACAGAAAACACAGACAACAGAACACATTCAATAGTCAGTAAAAAGCCGGGCGGTGGTGGCGCACGCCTTTAATCCCAGCACTCGGGAGGCAGAGGCAGGCGGATCTCTGGAGTTTGAGGCCAGCCTGGTCTGCACAGTGAAGTTCCAGGACAACCAGAAAACAAAATGAAACAGCAGCAACAACAACAACAAAACAGCCAGCAAAGCATAAATTGTAGGTGACTGTGGACAAGCTGTGCTCTCAAAGGACAAACCTCAGGAAGGAGGACCGGAGAGATCCTCAGCGGAAGAGAACTAACTGTTCTTCCTAGAGAACGGGCCTCCATCTCCAGCACCTGGCCTGGGATGCATGGTGAGTACCAGGTCAACCAGGGTCAAAAAACTAAGAAGACTCTGTTATAATCCAAACCCAAGAAGAAACAACCCTAAAATAATCTTAGAAACTTCACGATTATAATAGATATATTTAAGTCTTATACACACAGATATCACAGCAATATAGAATATGAAACAAGAATGGATATAGCCTACAGAATCATTATTGTTCTAAAAATCATTTTCTTTTTCCTTTTTATTTTGTGTGTGTGTGTGTGTGTGTGTGTGTGTCTTTGCGTATGCACATGTGGGCAGGTCAGAGCCAAGGAAAACATGTGGACATCCAAGGAAAACTTGTAGGAATCAGCTCTCTGTCTCTACCCTGTGGACTCCAGAGCTGAATCTCTCCAGCTTTATGTTTATTTTTTTTTTGTATCTCAGGCTGGTCTTGAACTTGTGACTGTTGGGGTGGAGGTGCCATCCCATGCCCCCTTCCAGGAGCTGCCTCAGTCCAGACTCTGCCTCTGAGAAAGTTTGCCATCGCGGCTCCACCCCAGAGGATATTAAAAGCCCCCTCCCTGTGGTTTCCTCGACTTCCCCTGGGGCCACCCAGGAATGCTGTGCTCAGAATAAACCTAGGTTTACTGATTGGTTTGAGTGGTTTATTACATCAGCGGCATCAGAATCCCAGTAACCAGAATTTAAACTTAACATTTGGTGCTGAAAAGTGACCTTCCTGTTCTAGCCTCCCCAGGGCTGAGATTATAAGCATGAGTGACCATGCCTGTTCCCGTTTCTTTTTTCTGAATATACTTTCTGATCTGTAGTCATGAATATAGGTTTTACATGGAAATAATAGAGGCGGGGATACAAATGGCTGCTGGCATCTGGTGTGGGCCCAGCAGTCTTGTGTTCCTGGCCTGTGACATCTGACCTGATATTCAATAGTGTCGGAACTGCACTGCCACGAGATGTTTGTTTATGCAAATCACTTGTGAATCATAAGGAACGTCAGCAGTCTGTGTGCTGAGGTAAGCCCGTGCGAGCCGCCATGCCTGCTGCCAGGGTCTTCCTAACGTCAATGCTATAACATGCAGAGAAAGAAGATCAGGCCCTGTGGACTAAACAGGGCAACAGCCACAGAAGGGCAAGTTCTGTTGCTTTTCAGAGAACAGACTGAGCAGTAGGCCAATGAGATGCCTGCCCGCTAGACTCTTCCGGCACCAGGCCCTCGGTACTGCCCTTCTCCACCCTCAGGTTACCTGTTGTTGGTAGAAGTTGCTGGCACTTTGTTCAAATCGCTCATCTTTGGTTTCTACAGTTTTCCCCAGTTTCTGCAGAACCTGAGATAAAAGACAGAAAGGCCTGTATGGTTATGGTCAAGTCTCTTAGGTATTGGTGTTGGGTGTAACTACAGGTCCCATTTCCCCTCAGCTCAACAGAGTCAGGAATGTAACACAGCTAACAAAAACAAGGTTTGTGTTTCTCAAACTGGGACACCTGGGGGACAGGTACATGGTATGGGGGATCTATCTGCCTGCTTATTCTCATTCACAGCCTCCTCTCTTTCTCTCTCTCTTCATAAATAAGTTGTAACTTTCTGGATTCTCATTATTTGAGCAAGGTGTTTTGAATGTTTGGTTTGGTGCTGGGTTGAACCCAGAGTCTTGCACAAGCTAAACATACATTCTCCCACTGAACTCACCTCCAGCCTTAAACTGATTTGTTTGTTTGTTTTTCTTCTGTGTGGCCCTGGCTGTCCTGGAACTCATGCTGTAGACCAGGCTGGCCTTAACCTCAGAGACCCACCCGCCTCTGCTTCCTAAGATCTAGGGCTAAGGTCTGTGCTGCCACACCCAGCTCTTAAACTGATTTTTAAAAGGGAACAAAAGAGGACATTGCACCAAAACAAGATTACTGAGATGACCTGACTTGGACCCTTGGGACACATGTGGTAGAAGGAGAGAACTGACTCCCAAAAGCTGACCTCTGACCTCCACTCGTGTGATGCACACTCGCATACACACCCACGTGTGTGATGCACACTCGCATACACACCCAACAGCTAGATCGATGAAAAAAGAAAGAACCAAATCTTCTGAAAGCCCTATCTTGGGCTTTCAACTTCTGCCTCTTCCTCCTCACCAACCCCACCATGCCACCCTATTCTTTCTGGTTTCACTGGCACAGCCTGAGGCCCGGCCTTTATTGCTTTCTTCTCCGGCCTTCTGCAATAGGTCTTGACAACACTGCTTCAGGTCTTCTAATAGCTCCTCAGTAGACACCCATGATGTGTTCATGAGGCACCATGGGTAGTTTTAGCATGGAGACAGTCCCTAGTGCTCTATCCTTCCACAAGCTTCAGCTCTCGGTGGCCTTCACTACACAACCATATTATTATTTTTGTTGGTTTGTTTTAAGATTTCTGAAAATCTCCACTATTAATTGTTAGAGACTTCATTCACTTTCTAGAATACCCTAATGACTTCTCTACTTTGCTATGCAAGTATAAAACAAATATAAATAAATAAATAAACACCCAGCTCAGCCCTTTCTCTCACTAATCTCTACCTGCTTTATTCTATTAATCAAGTTTATCACTCACTCCTAAGTGTTTGACACTTTGGTATTTTCATGATTTCCTATTATTATTTAATTTTCTTGTATTCATCATCTCTGTTTTCTTCTAAATCTCCACTCCTCAGATACTTACTCTGCTTTTTTCTATAGCTCAGAATCCAGCGAGAGGCCATTTAGTCACGTCAGTAGGAAGGAGGCGATTCCTACTGGATGTGGATGTGGGCTTTGCTAGACTGGGACCACGGCCGTGCACTGCTGGGCCTGGATACGGGGCTTTTGCTAGGCTGGAACAGTATAAACATGGAGTGGAAAGGATTCCTGACCAAAAATCTGGGTGTGTGCAACTTCACACAGCCTTCTGGGAGGGTGTGGCTCATTCAGGGTGTATTTGGGGAGTGACAGAAATAAGATAGGTCGACTAGGATCTCATTATAAAGGAATCTGAATCCCAGAGATGTGTGCCTAGGCCTGTGCAGAAGGCTGTGTGCACCCTGACCCAAGTCTGCCGTCTTATGGCCAGAGGAATAGGTCAATGCCTCTCACATCTCATGCTCTCTCCATGGTGATTAAGACCAAGGCTTCTGCAGTCACATAACTCATACTGTGGCCTTCTGTTGACTGGCTATAAGACAGTTCTGCCCAGGGATACACAGTGAAAGATATTTTTGTCTTGAAACTACTGAGGGATTAAAAGAGACCATGTATGTGGACTGTTTTCTCTAGCTGTCTGCTAACTGTGTCTAGTTTTGTTTTTGTTGTTTTTTTTTTTTTTTTATCTTTTTGAGACAGTGTCTCACTATGTAGTCCTGGCTGTCCTAGAACTCACTATGTAGATTAAGCTGGCCTCAAACTCAGAGATCTGAACTCAGAGATCTGCCTGCGTGCCTCCAGAGTTCTAAGATTAAAGGCACCACCACCATGCCCAGTAGCTGGGTCTGGTTTTGTTTCCTTGCCTACGACGACGGCAGGTGTTTCCTTTTCTTCCAGCGCATCTGTCTTTGTTGGTCTCTAACCTCACCTCACTCATCACTCCTCCCTCCCTGCACAGTCCCCTCCCTCCCTGGCTCCACCCTCGCCCTCCCCAACAACAGAAAGTTGCAAAACCACCTTGGTGGTGGTAGGCACGGTTCTTACTTCCTTCTCGTTACTCCTCCCTTCCTTTGCCCATTTAATATTTCTTAGGCGGGGGTGGAAATCAAGAAAACTCAACTTAGAGCCAATGCAGAGGACAGCTAAAGGCTTGAGGCTATAAGACTGCATGGGGTATGAAAGCTGAGAATCTTCACACCAACAATTTTTTTTTTAAGACTACAGCATACACCTTTAATTCCAGCACTTGGGAGACAGAGGCAGGTTGGGGGGGAAGATCTCTGAGTTCAAGGCCAACCTGGCCTACAGAGCAAGTTCCAGGACAGCCTCAGCCACACAGACAACACCTGGTATTCCCAGGCAGTCTCCCATAGAAGCACTAACCAGGAAGAATCCTGCTTAGTTTACTAGATCAGATGGGATTGGGCGTGTTCAGGGAGGTATGGACATAGACCCACCATTAACTCTTAAATGGAGAAGGTGAAAGAGATAAGCTGGAAATATTTATCATCTCTCTAGGCCTGAAGTCACTTGTTGCTATAGAAACTGGTGCCTGTGTTGGGCCGCCTACCGCACTGGAGGCGTTCTCTTGGCCTTGACGGAACAAGATGTGCGTCCGTGCAGCAGATGTCTGCTGAAAGAGTAAATCTCTGTGTGTGTCTGAGTGTTTGAGACAGAGTCTCACTCTGTAGCCCAGGCTAGCCTCAAACTAATAGTCCCAGCCTGTTGAGAGCTGGGCTTATAGGTGTATACTACTATACCTGGCTAAATTCTACTTTATGATCAACTCCTAATGAAAGCTAACAATACCAGTCCCTAAAGTCCTGCCCTGAGAATTCTGCCAGTTAGTCTGGCCAGGCAGCTGACAAGTTAGGATTCAGATACTTGGAGAGTATGGGCTAGCGAGAAAACGAGGCAAGATGTCGACACTTCGTGAGTGTGAGTGTGGGTGGAGTATGTTCCAGGGTCACCTGACCTAGTCTTCTATCTAACCTTTGTGTAGAGTGGGAGGGATACACCTTTAAAACTCCATGGCCAACTTCTTTGCATTTTAGGTGGTGTGAGTAGGAACCAGATGCTAAAGGACAGTATGCAGTACTATCAGACTTTGTCTTGGCTGTAAGGATCTAACGCACTCTGAGGAAAGTGTGCAGACACACACTAGCTGGAGGCTCTCTCTAAGAGCCCCTGTGTTCTTCAGGCTCCTTTCTCACCATTCTCCTGCTCCAGCTGCATTGCTCACTATTCCGCCTGAAGTGATTGACAGCTCAGGTCATGCCAATGCTAGCCTTGCTCAGCTGGAAGGTGTTCTCACACTCATGGGGGGACTACTGACCACCCACAGTTCCTATTTTAAACTCAGCCACTATTAGAAAACCTTCCACCCAATCCTCCTGCCCTCTAAGTTCCCACAGATGTGCATATCTTAGGCAAACAAGTAGATTCTAAGCTTCCGGCAGACAAGAGTGCCTCTAATTTACCTCTTAATTCCCTAGTCAGCCCCCTGAACAAAAGAATCTATTGCAAATATTTGACAAATTAAACTCTTGGGGATATAAGCTGAATAAATGTTAACAGAGAAAAGAACAATATAGGAGTGGTTTTTAAAAATGCCCTTGCTCAGGGGAGAATTGAGCAGTCGGCTGCAGAGAAATCACACACAGGGAAGCAGTTGACTCAATGTGAGGATGTATCATACTGTACCAAACACAGCTCGTGCTGCATTCGGTGAGAACTGGAAAACAACTGGAAGGATGTTTTATTCTATTGTGTTCACTAGTCAGCAGGCCTTCCCCCTTCAGAGGAGCGTGAGCCCTATGTAAGTGTTTCCCTTCCATCAGCTCCTTCATAGACAGGCTCTGCAGGGTTGGGGCCACACTGATGGCAGAGAGGCTCATCGGGAATGTGGCAAGGGGCCATCAGACTTAGCTGAGAGCCACCTTGTCAGCCAGAGGGTCTGCTTCACTGGAACTCTCTCTCTAAAGAGGGAGTTATCTTGTTTTCAGTAACTCCCCAAGACTCAAGATCTCTGGCTCTCCCACCCAGGCCCTTTCTCCTTTAAGACCAGGGTCTGCCCAAGCCAGCCCTGAACTCACAAGCTCCCTAAGCCAGCCCTGAACTCACAAGTCCCCACTCACGGGCGCAGTCTAGCTTGTGAGGTCTTCAGGGCAGACTTGTGTCTGTGCCTCTCCCTATCCTGCCAGGGTCCAGGACAGGAAGAACAGCGTGCTTGCTAACTACGTAGGAAATGCTTGATTCTGACGTTCAGAGTCACCTTCTGTTTTCAACTGAGTCTTGGTAGATAGAGTTTCATAGAGAAAACCAACCTTCCCATTTTATAGAGAGACCCAAAGCCAAGGACAGAACATTATTTAGGAAGGTTGGGGACCTATGCTTAAAGGAGACAAAGAGCTCTAAACCCAAGGGTATTGTGTTGACAGTGGGCCAGAGGAAGCCAGGCAAAAGCACCTCATGTATCTGGGGCTTTAATTTAAATTTTTTTCTTTTGTGGGGCCCAGGATCCTGCTTGCTAGAGAAGTACTCTAACACTGAGCCATATTCACCAGCTCTTAATAGAGCAGGTTTTTTGGTTTTGTCTTTTGTTAGCTTTGCACAGTGTAGCTTTCTCTAGGTGAGTTCCCTGACACCCTATTTATAACTAGACCCTCCCACAAGCACTGCACTCAGATCTATCAGAAGTCCAGTTAGACAGCCTCCAGAGAGGCAAAGTAATGGCATGTGAAGTAACAAAGGCTAGCCGCAACATCTTTATTTTCCTCTTGTCTTCCACATGACCTCAGAAGACAGACATCTATAGAGCCCCTCTCTTCCCTCATGGCCATTTAATTCCGAGAACTACATCTCCAACTACTACATTCCACCAGTTCCCTCGGCAATGGCACTGGAGAGCGGTTGCCCCAATCCTCTCAGCGGCCAGTGTGCCACCTTTAAAAGCTAACACAAATCTTTCCATTGTTAAGCGTGTTGTTTATTGAACTGCTTCAAAGTTCATGCACCCTTTTCTCTTTGCTCATGCCTCTCCCCCTTACCACCTTTTCTACTAAGCACAGAAAATACTTCAGATGGTAAAATCAAAATACCTTTAAAATGTGTAGGGAAAGGGCTGGGATAGAACTCAGCTGGCAGAGTGTTTGGTTTGCTCACAAAAACCTCTGGGTTCAACCCCCAGTATCTAAAAGCTGTGTTGGCACATGCCTGTAACCTCAGTACTCGGGAGCTAGAGGGAGGCAGGGCGCTGGGAAATTCAAAATCATAGTGAATTTGGGGATACAAGAAAGTCTGCCTCAAAAAAAAAACCCAAAATAGAAATACCCAAACTGAAGAGCGCTGAGAATGGCGGCTCAGCTTGCGACCCCAGCAACCTTGAAGACTGAGGTTGCAGGATGAACACCATGAATCCTGGACCAGCCTGGGCTACAATTTAAGACTCTTTCTCAAAAAAACAAACAAGACATTGCGAAGAGGGGCCTTACAACCTTTTTTTTTTTTTTTTGACAGCATCTATCCCTGGCCGTCCTGGAACTCACCCTGTAGACCAGGATGACCTTGAACTCACAGAGATCCGCCTGCCACTGCCTGAGTGCTGGGATTAAAGGTCTGTGCCACCATGCCCCGCTGTCCCCATAATATGAATGGACGGTGGCATGTTACAGGCCAGTTTAAGGAAGCACACGCAGAGGCCTTAAATCACCGGCAAGGCCCAAGGAAAGGCATAAGAAGCAGGGACTGGCTACTGTGCACAGCTCCTCCTCACCCCAACAGAGTCTTTTGTAGCTCAGGATGGTCCTGAACTCAGCATACAGCCTAGGAAGCCATGGGTTTTCTATGCTCTTGCCCACTGGCTCCATGTATACCAGTGTAAACAACACTCAGGTGTGAGGAGAAGTGTGTAGATTATCCTAGTCCTCAGCGCGGGGCGACTCACTGGTAACACAGCCGCTGTCACTTACTGTGGGGGCAAGAACCTCCAATTAATTCATCATCTGTGAAACACCCTCCTTGCTTTATGGCCAGGACAAAATCTGCGACACAGGTGGCCACTATCATTTGTTCCTTCCTGCCGTCTTTTCTGGGTCAGGCTGAGGGCTGCAAAAGGCCCCTGAGCAACAGCTGTCTCCTCAGCTGCTTCCTTCTCTCCCACATCGGCCAGTGTCCATGGACGCTCACTCCCCGCTCAGTTTCTAGACAATAGGACCCTTCCTCCTCAGCCCAGACCCGGGCGCCCTGCTGAGGCCGGGCTCCTACCTTCTCCTGGGCCCTGCTGAACTTCTTCTGCACCTGTTTGGCGAAGAGGCCAGCTGCTCCACCAGCCTTGCCCTCGGCCATCCTGCCTGCTGCGGGGGCGCTGCCTAGTCCTGTGGTTTCTAGAGGCCCCTGAGAGGAAGTGCGGCCTCCCAGCATGCCTCGCGTCAGGCCAGAGGGCGGGTCTTCTTCACACCCTGCCTGCGGCCTGCTGTACCTGGGCGGCCTGAACCACTGCCCACTCCCCGGGAGGACCACTGGGGCACACCCCTGCCCACTCCCCGGAAGGACCACTGGGGCACACTCCTGTCCACTCCCCGGAAGGACCACTGGGGCACACTCCTGTCCACTCCCCGGAAGGACCACTGGGGCACACCCCTGCCCACTCCCCGGAAGGACCACTGGGGCACACTCCTGTCCACTCCCCGGAAGGACCACTGGGGCACACCCCTGCCCACTCCCCGGAAGGACCACTGGGGCACACCCCTGCCCACTCCCCGGAAGGACCACTGGGGCACACTCCTGTCCACTCCCCGAGGACCACTGGGACACACTCCATCTACTCCCCGAGGACCACTGGGGCACGCCATTGCCCACTCCCCGAGGACTACTGGGGCACACCACTGCCCACTCTCCCCGAGGACCACCGGGGCACACCCCGTCTACTCCCTGAGAACCACAGGGGCACACCACTGCTCACTCCCCGAGGACCACTGGTGCACACCACTGCCCACTCCCCGAGGACCACTGGGGCACACCACTGCCCACTCCCCGAGGACCACTGGGGCACACCCCGTCTACTCCCTGAGAACCACTGGGGCACACCACTGCTCACTTCCCGAGGACCACTGGTGCACACCACTGCCCACTCCCCGAGGACCACTGGGGCACACCACTGCCCACTCCCCGAGGACCACTGGGGCACACCCCTGCCCACTCCCCAGGAGGACCACTGGGGCATGCCACTGTCCAACTCATGTGCTTCCCCAGGCAACAGGCTGGCATCCACAGGGTCGTTTGCAGCTGAGAGGGCAGCTGGGCTGTTCTGAGGAAGCTGACTGAGAAGGGATTGCTCACAGTGGACTTTGGTGGGTGCACAAGACCCTCGGAGATGCTAGCTCTACAGTGAGGAAGGAATGGCCCCTTCAACACTGGTTCCCAAAGGCTGAACGGAAAAGAACTGAACTAGGAGACAGAACAGGTTGAGTCTCACTCGGTAAGGACCAGAGCCCACCTATGGGCTGTACCTGTGTTGACGCTGGGAGGCTGTGTCTCAGTGTGGGCTGCTCTAAACCTGGAAACTGTGAGGACAGAGCACAGAAGGTGGGCAGAATCCAGATCTGAATTTGGAAGGAAGCCTGGAAAGAGATGGGGTCCTCAGGAAAAGGGATGCTATTAATAACATACTGAGGGAGAACCAGGGGAGTGTGGCGCGCACCTTTAATCCCAGCACCTCAGAGGCAGAGGCCGGTGGATCTCTGTGAGTTCGAGGTCACGTGGTCTACAAAGTGAGTTCTAGGACAGCCAGGGCTACACAGAAGGACCCTGTCTCCAAAAAGCAAAAATATATAGATAAGAGCTGAGGAGGAGAGTACAGTAGAAGCAATGGTGAGCAAGCATTTCCAGTCAAAGCACATTATGTTAGACTAACACGGGATGGGAATTTAGACACAGGATTTTAGATTATGTAAATTGGGGTAGGGCTAAAGGGATTACTCTAGGGACTAGGTCTTCCAGGAAGTTCCCCCTCTCACTTAGAAGGAATAACTTAAAGGTATGGATGAATACGAGGTTTGGGGTAACCATTTATTCTAGAATCTCAAAGAGCTGGTAAATTCCCTCAAGGAAAAGATGTCATAGCCGACTCCCTGTGGAATGCAGAGGGAAGCTGGAGGCATGCCAAAAAATGCCTGCCATTGGTTTCCTTTCCTTGAGCTAAAAAGACACCGCACTCAAGGCCAGGAGTGCGCCAGGCACTGCAGCTCAGGGTGAAGCTGAGCATGAATGGCAACCCCAGTCTCAAGTGCTTAGTGTTGAGTGGATGGGCAATCCGGTGATTATCCAGTAATGTTCTTGGCTCACTTACAGAGATGGGGACAAATATTTCAAGCAATAAGTGGTTAGGGAATGGATGCTGGCTTTGGTAACGGCCTGAAGAAGGCAGATTAATAAAATGGAAGGCCCTCATATAGAATAGGAAAGAGCAGAGAAATAAAGAGACTATAGGTCCTGCTGAGCTGCTGGGAAAAGATGCCAATGGCAGCCAGGACATCAGTAGCCCAAGCCTGATGCAGGATGAGCACCATGAATCCTGGACTAGCCTGATACCCGAGTCACTCCCAGGATGTCACAAGACTTAAGCAAAGTGTCCTAACTATTACCTCTAAGACTCTTCCTTCTTGGTGTTTGCTTGAGACAGGACCTGTAGCTCATGCTGCCCAGAACTTGGGCAATCCCTCTTCAGTCTTCCAAGTGCAGGGACTCCAGGTGTGTGCCACTCTGCCTGACTGAGAAGCTCTCTGATGCAACTGACTGGTTGGTGCTGAGGGAAACAGTAAGATCAAGCTGGGGAATGCCTAAGAGTTGTGCAAACAAGCAAGTCACGTGGGCTGCCTTAAGGAATATGGGCCCTTGTTGTGCTAATTTCCTTTGACAGAGAACAACAGTAACAACAACAAACCAAACAAAAACCCACAAAACTGTTTCTTATAACAGTTTTATAAAAACAGTTATATAAAATTATATAATTTTCCTAGGCTACCCCAACTCCTCTGTGGTGGAATTAGGACAGGAATTCAGACATCCAGACCACAGTCCAGTCTCTTATAGTGTACACAGTGATGTAGAAGTCACAGTATACAGTGATGTAGAGGTCACAGTATACAGTGATGTAGAGGTCACAGTACACAGTGATGTAGAGGTCACAGTATACACAGTGATGTAGAGGTCACAGTATACACAGTGATGCAGAGGTCACAGTATACACAGTGATGTAGAGGTCACAGTATACAGTGATGTAGAGGTCACAGTATACACAGTGATGTAGAGGTCACAGTATACACAGTGATGCAGAGGTCACAGTATACAGTGATGCAGAGGTCACAGTATACACAGTGATGTAGAGGTCACAGTATACACAGTGATGCAGAGGTCACAGTATACAGTGATGCAGAGGTCACAGTATACACAGTGATGTAGAGGTCACAGTAAACACAGTGATGTAGAGGTCACAGCACACAGTGATGTAGAGGTCACAGTATACAGTGATGTAGAGGTCACAGCACACAGTGATGTAGAGGTCACAGTATACAGTGATGTAGAGGTCACAGTATACACAGTGATGTAGAGGTCACAGCACACAGTGATGTAGAGGTCACAGTATACACAGTGATGTAGAGGTCACAGTATACACAGTGATACAGAGGTCACAGTATACACAGTGATGTAGAGGTCACAGTATACAGTGATGTAGAGGTCACAGTATACAGTGATGCAGAGGTCACAGTATACACAGTGATGTAGAGGTCACAGTATACACAGTGATGCAGAGGTCACAGTATACACAGTGATGTAGAGGTCACAGCACACAGTGATGTAGAGGTCACAGTATACACAGTGATGTAGAGGTCACAGCACACAGTGATGCAGAGGTCACAGTATACAGTGATGTAGAGGTCACAGTATACAGTGATGCAGAGGTCACAGTATACACAGTGATGTAGAGGTCACAGTATACACAGTGATGCAGAGGTCACAGTATACACAGTGATGTAGAGGTCACAGCACACAGTGATGTAGAGGTCACAGTATACACAGTGATGTAGAGGTCACAGCACACAGTGATGCAGAGGTCACAGTATACAGTGATGTAGAGGTCACAGTATACACAGTGATGTAGAGGTCACAGTATACACAGTGATGTAGAGGTCACAGCACACAGTGATGTAGAGGTCACAGTATACACATCTATGTAGAGGTTATAATATACACCATGATGTAACCAGCTCTGCTAATACAGTGGTGAAGTAGTAAAGAGAAAATTAAGGGTACACAGAGGGAAAGAAGTCCCTTCAGAATGTGATTGAAAGCGAGAAACTTCAACATGGCTTACCAAATCAAAATGCAGAGATGGCTCACTGGTTAAGAGCATACTGTTCTTGCCAAGGACCTGAGTTCAGTTCTTAGCACCCATGTTGGCTCAGAACCCACTAAAGTCCATGCATCTGTCCTCCAAAAGGACATGTACTAATGTGCACAGATCATCCACTACCATTTCCAGTTTTAAAGACAAATAAACCTAGACAATGGTGTTAACAAACTATGGGCCAGGCATTAATAACAGCACCCAGTAGACAGAGGCAGGTAGATTTCTGTGAATTGAATCTAGCTTGGTCTACGTAGTGAGTTCCGGGCCAGTCAGGGCTACATGTGAGACCCTATGTCTGAGAGACAGACAGACAGACAGACAGACAGACAGACAGAAGAGAGAGAGACAAAGAGAGAGAGAATGCATCTAACAACAAACTATGCTTATTTAGAAGCAGATAGTGGCCCCGAGTTTAGCTGGCTTAGGATTCTTATCCTCAACCTCAGAAATACACTCATGAAACCACCTTACATTTTCATGTACAAAATGAAATTCTTTCACATAAGAAAAATAAGTAAATCAGTTCATATATTTTTAGCTTAAGTTTTAATTTTTAAAATGTGTCTACTTTTCAAAAAGCTTTGTTTTATTTTTATATTTTATATGTATGTCTGTGTAAGTGAAGTGCCCCAGGAGACCAGAGACAGTATTGGGTCCTGTGGTGCTGGAGATTCAGTTGGTTGTGAGCTTCCATGTGGTGCTCTGGGAACTGAACTTGGGTCCTCTGGGAAAGCAGAAGGTGCTCTTAACTGCTGAGCTATCTCTCCACCCTGACTTTGTTTAACCTTTAAATTGTGAAGTAAATTATATCTTTTAAACAATATATCTTAGAAAGCCATACAATAATTATGTTATATAATATATATAATTGTATGTTAGCATATATGTAGTTGGGCATTATAAGGACACGTAGGTGTTTTGAGAGGCTCAGCCACACTTAGATGGGTATTGTCTTCTGCTTACGTGTGCACATGTCTAAGGCATGTGATTCCTCGCCCCTGTTTAATAAACTAAGTCTGCTTCCAGCTGTACCTTTGTGGAGGTTCTGAAGGAGGGGATGGGGGACTGTGCTCTGCTGGTGCCAATGCTGCTGTCTCCCTGCTGCTGGCAGGAGGCTCCGCCTCAGCCAGTTCCCTGCTGTGCTGTCCACTCCCTGAGTCCTCCTGTCTGCTCTTTAGTGATTGCTCTGAAAAGCTGTTCCTCGTCCACCAGAACGTCTTCTTTCGGTTCCCCCTTTGTTTTTCCTAGCCCATTCTTGGCACCCTGTACCCTGGCCAGGACAGAACAGAGTTATCAGCTTCCCAGTTGTGTGTGGTTTATAGAGTCCAAGATCCGCTTGCCTATTTTAGTCTCCATGAAATGCTGATTCATGCTTAACGCCAGTCCTGAATGGTTGCCTCTTCCTCTCTGGTCTCCCCCTTCCTCTCACCCTTTTCTTTCTTTATTTAGTATCTGTTCTCCTCCCTCCCTGTCCTGCTCTATTGCTGCTCCCTTAGTCGGCTGGCGCCTGATCTCCTAATCCCACATCTAGGGCATCTTGAAGGTCCTGTCATCCCAGAGCTTGGAGTTAGCACTTGTTCCAAATACAGAGCAAAGGGGTAACCAGGCCATGATGTGGTGAAACTCATCTTAGGTCCTATAAGTGGATTTTCTGTAGGGTACTTACTTATAAATGCAAACACACACTATGATAATCCATTCAGTTTTATTTGCCTTTCTGTATCTGGTTCAATAGGCTCACACTGTTTCATCACCCCCTCCTTTGCCCCAGGTGCTGGCAACCCAACCCAGGGCTTCTTGCATGGTAGAGGAACCCTCTATGGCTGAGCGCCACCAGCACTCCTTCGCCCCCCCCCCCCCAAGTACTGAGGATGAACCCAGGGCCTGGCTCTACCACTGAGTGATGATCCTGACCCTGCCTCCTTCTTGCTGATGTCAAGTCTTATTACAGAGCTAAGAACCATCTTGGGAAGGCCAATGGACTCAGGAAAGTGTTCAGTTGGAGGCCATGACCTGAAGGAAAAGACAGTTATGTTCTCAGTCAGTCACCTCTTTCCATGCCTTTCCTCAGGGCCTCTAGTTGAGTATGGCAGTGCACTGGATTGGTGGGGTAGCACAGAAAGTAGGTTGTTAGCCACATGCCCAAGAAGGGCAAGGGCAGATCTTCGACATGTCTGTGAGCCAAGATTACGGAGCAAGGCTCCAGAATGTGTCTGCTGGCTGGAAGACACAGTGACACGCTGTATGGCCCCACTACTGGAACAGCTAGGCAGTGTCTTCTGCTAAGACCCCTTCCATAAGTGAAAATTACGGAGCACTTAAGGGAGAGGGGGCGCGTGCAGTGCAGGTTTTTCTACAGCCCGCCCTTGACTTTGATTCAGCCACATGTGTGCTTGATTCAGGTTAGAATAAACTATAAAGGCACCATGAGGTGTGTGAAGGGGACTCTGGCTGAGGAGCTTCTGTGGGGGAGGGAAGGGAGTTAGGGAGACAACAGCTTCCCCAGCCTGGGTTTTCCTGCCTAACCCAGCCAGTGCTGGATCGCCAGGAAATCATTCTCGGGAACTCACAGTATTCATCCAGGAGATGTAAGCAGAGACTCGAGTGAAGACTGTGGGCTTCCTGGAGACATTACAGCCCAGGCTGGACACAAAGCTCGTCACTCCGTGCACAGAATACTGGCCGTTCACCAAGCAGTGGAGGGGACCTCCAGAGTCACCCTGTCAGAAGAGGAACAGAATTCTAAAACAGCAGCTCACCTTCTGCCCACCTATGCACCCAGGTACACACACAAACACACACACGTGCATACACACATGCACACAGGCACACACGTGTCCACACACACACACATGCATGCACACACAAGCATACACACATGTCACGCACATAAAAATCAATAACAGCTTAAAGTTCTATGCACCACTGTGGAGAGGAAAGATAACAATAAGACATTGACCTCAAAAGCAGGAGGTTGAAACGAGTCCTGAAACCATGAATGGAAGCAGGACATGAATGAGTGCTGCAGGGGTGGGGCGTAGGGGTGGGGGTGAAGGATGCGGGTTTAGAAAGGGAGGAGAGACTTCCATTGTGCGGGTGCAAAGGAAGTGGAGATCTGACTGGCTTCCACAGTGGGAATAGGGGTAGGGGCAATCTGCAGTTTTAGCTCTTCCCTTCCACATGGGTTCTGAGGACTGAACTCAGGTTGTCAGGCCTGCTGAGCCAGCTTGCAGGCAGGCTAGAACGCTCGCTGCTGCCTGCGCAGGGGGAACTGGAAATGGACTCCGTGGCTTCACACAGGCTAAGCACACAAACCCTCACTTTCCCCCTTCCTTCCCGCCCCACCCCCGCAACCCCTCTCTTTCTTTAGACAGGGCTTTGAGGGGACTGGAGAGAAGACCCAATAGTTGAGAACACTTGCTGCTCCTGCAGAGAACCCCAGTTCTGTTCCCAGCACCCACATGGTGACTTTCAACTGTCCATAACTGTGGTTCCAGGGAATCTATGTTCTTTTCTGGTCTCTGCAAGTGCCAGATATGTCCACAGTGCCCATACATGCACTTATTTTTAATTAATTCTTGCCTGGCTGAATTTATTTTTTCCTTCCTTCCTTCCTTCCTTCCTTCCTTCCTTCCTTCCTTCCTTCCTTCCTTCCTCTCTCCTTATTTATTTTCAAGACAGGGTTTCTCTGTAGCTTTGTAGCCTATCCTGGAACTCTCTCTGTAGACCAGGCTGGCCTTGAACTCACAGAGATCTTCCTGTCTCTGCCTCCTGAGTACTGCGAATAAAGGCATGCACCACCACCGCCTGGTTGAATTTACTTTTAATTTTCAATCATGGGTATGTGCATGTGGGTACCTAGGGAGGCCAGAGAGAGTCTGGCCCCTGGATCTGAAGTTACAGGTACGCGTAGCTTGTGAGCCACCTGATATAGGTGTCGGGTCTGAACTCTGGTTCTCTGGAGGAACAAGAAGCATATTTAATGATGAGCCATCTCTCTAACCCCAAAGTATGCACGTGTGTGTATAAATGCATACTAATATATTTAAGATATGGAGGCAGAGTTCAAAAGATTAGCTGGACATGGTGGCATATGCCTGTAATCCCAGAATTTAGGTATCTGTGAGTTTGAGGCCCTTTTGAGTTACATAGTGAGTTCCAGACGAGTTTGCACTATACAGAGAGTGCCTCGGGGGGGGGGGGGGGGGGGGGGGGGGCGGGGAATGGCGTTAATACAGTGAATGGCTCTTCTGGATATTTTCCACTATTCACTACTGAGCCTCATAGTTTCATTTGCCAACACAAGCAAGCAATACACTTAGCATCAATAAAAATTAAACTTAAAAAGGAAAGGGGGCGTGGAGACAGCTCAGTTTGTAGGGTGGCTAAAGCAAGCACCGAGGCCTGAATTTGATTCCCAGGACCCAGATTTAAACAAAGAAAATAAAACCCCTTGTAATCCCCAAGCTGGGGAGATGGAGGCAGGCAGACCCTGGACCCTAACCTCTTTTGTGAATTATGGGGTAGTAAGAGACCTCATCTCAAACATAAAGGTAGATAGTGCCTGAAGAACGGTACTCCAGGCCGTCCTCTGCCCCCCCCCCACACACTTGCAAATGC
Source organism: Arvicola amphibius (assembly GCF_903992535.2). Lineage (NCBI taxonomy): Eukaryota > Metazoa > Chordata > Mammalia > Rodentia > Cricetidae > Arvicola > Arvicola amphibius. The sequence goes on along the minus strand of NC_052055.2, from coordinate 59,395,167 downwards.
ACATAAACACACACAAAGAACTAGAGAAAGTGACCAAAAAATTCAAACTGGAGCTGATTCTTCAAAGACCTCACCATAATCCCAACTACTTAGAAAAAAATGTTTTTAGACGACTATACTCACACACAAAATACCCAAATCTCTCCCACCCACACCCTAACAAATTAAGGGAGGCAAGTTAAGATTTACTTTACATGTACGAGGGTCTTGTCTGTGCACTATGTGCATGTTAGTGCCCACAGAGGTCAGAAGAGGACATCAGGTCCCTTGGAGCTGAAGTTAGGGGAGGTTATCTCTCCACTCCACCCCAATAATTTTTTGAGAATATTTCAGAACTATGAAATGAATGGCAGGGAATTGAGCATGTATAATATTATCGCTTTATGCTAAATGACAAGATAAAAGACTGAGCTGGACAATAAGGAGGGTGTGGCTGGAGATTTAGGTCAGAAGTTCTGGAAGCTGTGAAAGAACCCAGTGTGGATGTACAGACTGAAGCCAGAGAGAGCCACGGATCCTAGAAGGGGACTTGCTTAGGTCTGTGAAAACCTCAAAGGCCCACTATTGGGGGGCTCTGCAGCAAGAAAGAATCCAGAGACACATCTGTTACAAAGACTTATCCACGTGGAGAAATAAAATGCCCAATTCTTCAGAACCGAAGGCCTCTGGGAGCAGAGGCGCGCGAATTTGTTGGGGAAGGCTGGACTTGAGGAGGGAGCTGGGACCTAGGAGAGGGCGCGCTGTGTGTTAGTTTATCTCTCCTTTATGGTCTTGTTATTAACGTTTGATTTTATTTTGAGACAGGGTCTTACTGTGTACCCTGGTTGGCCTGAACTCTGGTGACCACCTGCCTCTGCCTCCCCAGTGCAGGGATTATAGGCGTGTGCCACCACGGCCAATATCATAGTGTTTAAGTTTTAACAGTGAAAATTGGAACAGCAATGGTCACTTGACTTCCTGTAGTTCTTTGGGTTCACAAAATCCTTTAATCCTTCTGTCCTGTTGTAACTAGCACACCGGCCTCCTGCAAACTTCCCTTCCACTTCCACAAAGCTGAACCTTAAAATCAAACCACACTCTGGTGCTGTTGCCAAGATGGGAGGAAACCCAGCTGGGAATTAACCCATCCCCCTTTAACTGGGTCTGTGAGAGAGAGGGAGTGAAGCCTGTGCCAGCCTCATGGCCTGGAAGGACAACCCTTTCCCGCTCACGTAATTATCCTAGGCGCGCGCAACCTTTGTTCCTTCATTTTCTGTAGTCAAACTGACTTCCTAGTTCATGAGTAACCAGAAGCAATAAAACTCAAGACCTGCCTGCAATCCTGTTCACGGGCAGGGGACACCTGTCACCTCCAGCTCCCCTCCCCGCCCAGTTAGAGCCAGCTCCACCTGGGCTCTGGATTCCATCCCTCCCTTCCTTACTGGGATCGTGGCCATCCATTATTCTTCTGGGTCTCCAGGACACTTTCCTCTCTGCCCATAGCTACTCGCAGTTTTCTTCCCATTGAAAGATCCATCTTTCCATGACTTCTGTCTCTAGTGGGTCTGTCCTCTCCCTCATCCAAGGCTCTGAAGCAAGACCCACATTCCCTGAAGAATGTCTTTTTACGCTTACCTGTCAACTGTGCTTCTGCCCTCACCATTGACAGAGACTCTTGCGGAACAAAGAGCTGTCATCCACCGCAGTTCCAGCTATGAGATGTCCTATCAGTCTCCAACAGTTTTATAGATTTTATTGCATGTTTATCTCTTATGTCTACGCCCTTTCTTGGATCTGGGTGTGTTCTCTGTTCTCCACCCACCCCGGAAACACTCAAGCCTTTCTGTTCTTGTTGGTCTTTCCCAACCCACTACTCTTTCTTACTCGGCCACTTTTCCTTGAGATGGGGATCACGTTTGTTCCCAAGGGCATCTCAACTGGCGTTCTCTCCCAAGCTTTATTATTTTATTTCTGTTTTCAAGATAGCATCTCATGTATCCCATGCTGGCCTTAACTTGACTTTGTAGCCAAGATGATTTTGATGTTCTGAGCCCCCATCCTCTACCTCCCCAGTGCTAGGATTATAGATGTCCACTTCCGTGCCTGTTTATGCGACACTGATGGGATCAGGACTTTGTGCTCCTGCCACTGTGCTCACAGTTGAGAGAGTATCCTTTGGGTTTCTCTAGCCATTTCCAAAGGTTCTACCATAGCCAACGACAGCTCAGCAGCCAAGCACAACCAGGTAGGAGGCTGGGTATGATTTGGGAACCTCTGATCCTAGCTCATTCTAACTGAAGGGAAAGACCGAGACTCCTCCTGGTCCTGTAAGGCCAATGCCTTCATCCATCGCCCCTTCCTCTGGGTGGCTGTCCTGGTTTTTCACCAGGTAGGTCTTTCCTGACTGGCAGACAGGCAGTGACTGCCCGGAGGTCCATGTCACTCATTGTCTTTAGTTTAGTCCCAGTGGTACAACAGCACACTCGGGTCCACAGTGCCAGCACGCCACACTGCCCTTGACTTTTGGCTGTCATTGTTGAATCCCCCCTGTGTTCCTAACACCCAGCACAGCTCCTGCACATGAGAGACATGCAGACGGACACAGGATGAACTGCACTGAGCAACTATAGTACAGTTTATTGTGGGTTGATCTTATCTAGGCAGAGAATTCTCTGCATTGTATAAGAGAGATTATAAAACTGCTTAGTGCAGGTTCCTGTGCCCTCCTGTACCAACTCCTGCGAATACCTAAGGGAAGGGCAGCAGAGGGAAAGATGTAGAAGAAGGGAGAAACAAGAAAAGGGTTTGGATGCTACCTTTCACACCGTTAACTGCCACCCTCCCCACAGGCCCAGCCCCACAGCTACCATTAAAAGGATTTAGGTCACAAGTAACTTCTAAAGAACACACACACACACACACACACACACGCACGCACACACACACACACATGCACACACAGGCGTGTCAGGCTACAGAGCAGTTTTGAGGTCAGGATAGTGAGCAAGGTATTTCCCCATTCCTTCCCACTTTGAGATCCTGTGACAGAGTAGAAGGCTGAGTCTGTCCTGGGTGCAAGAACAGGCAAGGGACTGAGGGTGAGCAAAAGGCAGAGCGCCAAAAGGGGCTCCCACCTGTGTGCACTCACCTGGCATCCTGAGCGAATCCCGTCTCCACCAGCACACACCATGGTCCTCTTCACCGTGGAGCCCCAGTAAGAGGAGCTGGAGCAGGTGGCATAGTCCACGCTGGGCAGGTACGCCTGCTGCAGGGTCTGAGAAACCTGCCCATTGGCTTAATGGAATGTCATGTTGGAAGTCAGAACAGGGGAGGACTCTCCCTTTAACATCTCACCAAGCCTTCCCAAGATCTGGCTACCTAAACTTGGGGCTGGCTCCTCTCTGCTTGTGGCAAGTCACGGATCCCCCTCTCTTTTCTGTAGATGGCAGCCACAGGTTCACTGTTCCCAGGCACTGACCTCCAGGCCTGCTTTTGCTTACTCCTGCCCATGGATAACTTAGCTAAGCAATAGCATAGTCTCCATAAATTCTGCCTGTTCTGCTGCTCACACCAGAGGTTCCACAGAACAGAGCAGAGCAGAGCAGAGCAGAAGAGACACTGGGGCCATCTGGCCCCTCTCTTCCCCTTCCTCTCCTTTCATTTTCTGGAATGCAGCCTCATTGCAATGCCCAGGCAGGCCTCAAACTCCCGGTCCCCCTGCTGCAGTCTCTCTTGTAGCCAGTATCTTATTGCCCTTTCTCTCTTCTTTCTCCTCCTCCTCTTCCTCTTCTTTCTTCTACAGGGTCTCACTATGTAGCCATAGCTGTTCTGGAACTCACTATGTAGGATAGACTGGCCTTGAACTCACAGAGATCCACCTGCTACTGTGAGTGCTAAGACCAGAGGCCTGTGCCACAGCTGGTTTATTTCCTTCTTGTAAGCTGAGTTCAGGGGCTGGAGAGATGACGTGGTGGTTAAGAGCCCTCACTGCTTTTGCAGAGGACCTGAGTTCAGTTCCCAGCACCAGTCTGGGCAAACACCCTCTTCTGAACTCTGCACTTCCTACACGTGCAAACAAGTGCATGTACACATAGTTAAAAACAATAAAGATGAATCATTTTTAAAAGAGCTTGGTACAGTTTTCCTTTATCTGACTCTTCTGAGTCTTGAAAGCCTTTGTGTCTGATGCTATTTCTGTAGGTCCTTAGAGTCCTTTCCTGGTACAGAACCACAGTGCTATTATAAGAATTGAGAGCTGGATTAGAAGTCTGTCTGTGTCTGCCCCTGGCTTTCCCAATAGACTGTGCTCAGGTAAGGTCTTGACTCTTCTCTAGGAACCCCACTCCTGCCTTGTGGCTGCCAGGCTTCTGGGCTATCCTTAATGTTTCCACGTTCCTAACCGGCTATACGAGTCCATGACCTCTGACTCAGCTGTATCTGTGATTTGATCTGTGGTTCCCTAAGCTGTTGGTCTCGGCTATAAATGTCTAGGGCCACAGAAAAAGAAGTTCTAGGAGCACAGCGGTTTCATCAAAATCTCAGTGGTGTACGGTGGAAGTGTGCATGACTTACTTTGGGTTTTCCCCCAGCCTGTGATGTAGCAGGGAGTATTGTTAGCCAGGGTGGTTCCCTCCTGGGGCAGAACACCCAGCTGGACGTAGTTATTGAGTGTAACACTCTGGGCCAAGCGCAGCAGAGCGATGTCATAGCTGCAGGAGGAGAGGAGGTATTTTACTCATGAGCAGGTCCGCGGTTCAGAGGATCCAAGTCCTGCTCCAAGCATCACATCATATGCCTGAAACTCCTTCCAGCTCTGTGCCATCTGATGACTTCTGGTCCCGCACACATGTGAACACACACAGACACACACACACACACACAAAGACAGACAGACACACACACAGACAGACATGCACAAAGACAGACACACAGACACACACAGGCAGACACACACACAGACATACACAAAGACAGACACACACAGGCAGACACACAGACACACACCACACAGACAGACATACACAAAGACAGACACACAGACACAGGCAGACACAAACAGACACACACCACACAGACAGACATACACAAATACAGATACACACAGACACAGACACAGGCACAGGCACACGCACACGCACACACACACACACACACACACACACACACACACACAGGCACACGCCCTTAAAGGAGGGGACAAACTTGGAAGCTGTTGAGCTGCGGTACATTAGGTGTGCAACAGCAGCACCTGTTGGTAGGATGTTGGAATTACAGCCTGGCTCTGCTTTGCAACCTAGGTGGGTGGACAGCCAGAATGGTAAAAAAGCAGGAGGCGTGGTCTCGGCTATAGATTCTCAAACAGGTACAACCCCTTCTGTGACCACAGGTTTTCTTCTGGTGGTGTGGCTTCAACTACAGCCTTAAGCATGTCAGGCAGGCACTTTACCACTGAATTATGTCCCCATTTTTCAGCAGACAGGGGTTAGGTGTTTTAGAGCCTGGGTCTTTTTGATCCCAGGCTGTCTTTGTTCTAGCTATGTAGCTGACATTGACTTTGAACTCTTGATCATCTTGCCTTAGCCTCTCAAGCGCTTGCCTTAGAAGCCTGTCCCACTGAGGGCTCCCTAGCCACCGCGTTAATGATTGCCTTTCCAAGACTTTACAACCCACCTGAAGAAACGTCCTTGCCTGGTCTGTTCAAGGATCTGAGTTCCTTCTCCTACACCAAAGCCAAACAAAAACCAAGCAAAATTTCCTTGTACACATGAAGTATATTCCATAAGGTGAATAAATAGCAAAGACCAGACGAAGCATTGTGTGGTGCTATGCTCCTAGAATCCAGCACTTGGGAGGCAGGGTGGCAACCTCAGCTACACAGTGAATTTAAGGTCAGCTTGAGTTATATGAAAGACTGTCTCAAAATATCAAAACCAAATTAAAATACTGACCCCCAGAAAAACAGAGGCATCAAAACAGAAAATTCTCACATGATCAAGAGGAAAACCCATAACTCTGCAGGTACCCAGGTCCCTGTGCTCCTGGCTGAGAAGCCAGCACACTGCTTGCTGCAGGACGAGGGGCTCTCTCCCAGGCTCCACCCACTACACAACAAGCCCAGGCTACAGAAGCCACACACAAAGTTTCAGCCATCCCTCTATGCCCCAGGAGAGCAAGTGAAGGAAACAGAGACCCAGGGACAAGGCAGCCCCTGCTCCAGCCCACGGGCAGCTCAGCCTCCTGCATACCCTGCAGCCACGTTGTTCCTGTTCCAGTTGGGGTGCACCACAACCTTCTGCACACTCACGAACTGCTCAGTACCATCATTCTGGCTCAGGTTGTGATCTCCAATGGCCACACGGAAAGTCATCTGGCTGGGGAGAGAGAAGGAAGCCTGAGGAATTTCTCTCCCCCCCCCCCCCGCCTTGGAGAAAGGGAAGAAAGTGGGTGACAGCTCACTTTGGGCCAGGAGCTCAGCTTATCTGGCCTAGACAGAGGAGGGCAAACGTCTTCGAAGGTGAGAATACAGCAAGCCCCCTCATTCCCTGAAGTTATCGACTTGTAGCAGCAGAAAATACAATCCCTGCTCATTTTCAGTTCATTAAGCTAAGAGTGTAGATTGAATATGATGGTACTCGATGATGCCGAGTTGCGGGGGAAATAAACCTAGAGGTTTTACACACACACACACACACACACGTATGTATGTGTGTATGTATGTTTGTGTGTATGTATGTGTGTGTGTGTTGTTGTTGTTGGTTTAGACATTGTCTCATCCCAGGCTGGCTTCAAACCCTCAATCCTCCTGCCTCAGCCTCTTGTACGAGGGTTACAAATATTCATCACTGTACACTGTCTAGACCAGTACCTCCTAAACTGTGTCCTGGACCAGCACCGTTTGCATCACTTGGAAACTTGTCAAGGTCTGAGGAGATTGTTCAGTGGGAAAAAGACTCACTGCAAACATGAGGAGACACCTCTGACCTCAGCACTGAGGCAGAAGTGTGTCCCAGGGCCTCTCGGCCCAGTCTAGCAAAAATATCAAGTTCTAGGTTCAATGAGTGACTCTTTCAAAAAATAAGGTGGAGAAGCGATTAAGAAGACTTCCTGATGTTGACCTCTGACCTCGCAAATGCTCCTATGGGCAATCACACACCTGTATACACTCGTACACGCATGCACGCCCTCCACTGAGATGCAACCATCAGGCGCCACCCAGAATTTGCCATATCAGAACTCTGCAGAGTGGGCCACCAACTGCTGCTTCCCATGAGACTGTAGGACTGCTCAGATCTGGAACTGCACAGGCAGTGTGGTTCAATGGATAAAGGTGCTTGCTGCGCAAGTGTGGCCACCTGACTTCTACACCTGAGATGGGAAAATCAGCTCCACAAAGTTGTCTTCTGACCTTTGTATGTATATCATGTCGTGTGCCCCCTGATGATGCGCGCACACACACATCCATACACACACAACAACAATACCAATAATAATAGTAACAATACATTCTAACTTTTTAAAAAGGAAACTTTGCTTGTTACAAGGACAAGTACTTGATGGTGAGTCAGCATTTAAGTGTTTCCTCAGCTGTCAGCATTATTTTCCCGCTTCAGAGAGACTAGGAGAGCAGAGGTCACACAGCCTGAAGATGCTGGAATGAGATTTGAATCTGAACCTGCTGGACACCAAAACTTGCATTTTATACCATCCCTTCCATGCCCCCTGAACACACGGGCTCGATGATGGTCCATTGCTAGTCCTGTCTGGAGAAGTCCAAGTTCTATAGTCTTCCAAAGGGGCCAGTCACTTCCTCCCTCACCTGTCCACACAGTGAGCAGCTGTCATGACCCAGTTTCGCCGGATGAGGGTCCCTCCACAGGTGTGGTACCATAACCCTCCATCACGGTACTGGAGGGAAATCTAGGAAAGAAGAAATCAGGGGGGGGAGCTGGAGTCTCCCTTTTTAAGACTCCTGCCATCATTCAAAACCAGCTCCCCACCCCCACCCCACCCCTGCCGATTGCCCCAGATGGGCTGGAAGAGGTTATGCAGAATGCCTTGCCCAGAAGAAGTATACAGTTGCTTCTGGGGTCAGCTGGAAAGAGTCTCTACCGTTTGGTGACATTTGCTATGCACACATGGGAAAGTAAAGGCACAGCAAGTGCCTCATGCCCCTCTCCAGTAATATGTGCTGCCCGTGGGCGTAGAACTCAGGTTCTTCCATCATCTCCATTCCAAAGGGAGCCGGGCAATTCTCCTTCACCCAAGCCCTGGGGGTTCAGGTCTCCAGGGTCCTCCCTTCAGTGTCTTCTAGAAGTACCCTGGCCTCGCACATCAGGGAGTACTTAGAAATGCCAACGGAATATTCTTTTTTTGTTTTTTTCTTTGTAATCAGTTTGTGTTTTCTCATATTACACAATAGATCTACTTCTGAGAATTGGGTTCAGATTGCTGTAAATTAAATCTAATTGTAATTGTGGTGATTCCTCTGGAAGGATGGCTGTCAAGCAGCTAGCGTGCCAGCTTTATGTATTCATATCTGCAGTGAGTCAGGCGCAAGTGTCCTGTTAAGGCTATGAAAACATTAGCCAAAGAAACTTCATGCCTCTGTGTTTTAGGCATGCGGGCTTTACACTGCGGAGTGGTGGGTGCGCGTGTGTTTTAGGGCACCGGGAGCCTTTTGGGTCCACCTGGCACATAGTCTGAAACGTATCACACAGGCCATCGCAGGAATAATAACAGCTTGTGGAGTACGGATGTAACTCAGAGGAATAACATTTGCCATGCATGATGGAGTCCTGGTTCAAGCCCTCATATTACAGAAGGAAGGAATGAAGTTTGGCTCACAAGTGAATCACTTGCTAGGCCTGATAGCCTGGGTATAAATCCTTGAAACCCGTGTAAGACACTGGTGTGTTCCCAGGACATGTGCTCAACTATGTTCATAGCAGAATTGTTTGTCATAGCCAGAACCTGAAAACAACCTAAATGCCCCTCGACTGAAGAATGGATAAGGAAAATGTGGTGCATTTACACAATGAAGTACTACACAGCAGAAAAAAATAACGACAGCTTGAAATTTGTGGGTAAATGAATGGATCTAGAAAACATCATTTTGAGTGAGGCAACCCAGACCCAGAAACACAAATATCATACATACTCACTCTTAAATGGCTTTTAGACATAAAACAAAGAAAAACTAGCCTATAATTCACAATCCCAGAGAACCTAGACAACAATGAGGACCCTAAGAGAGACATACATGGATCTAATCTACATGGGAAATAGAAAAAGACAAGATTTCCTGAGCAAATTGGGAGCATGGGGACTTTGGGGGAGGGTTCAAGGGGAAGGGGAGAGGCAGGGAGGAGGGGAGTGGAGAAAAATATATAGCTCAATATAAACAAAAATAACTAACTAAATAAAATCTAACCCCCCCCAAAAGAGTACAAGAACGAAAGGAAGAAAGAAGGAAGGAAGGAAGGAAGGAAGGAAGGAAGGAAGGAAGGAAGGAAGGAAAGAAAGAAACCCGTGTGTTCATTTCAGCACTCGGGAGGCAGAGGCAGGAAGATTCTCTGAGTTTGAGGTCAGCCTGGTCTACACTGCCAGTTCCAGGACGGCTGGGCCCCATGTTGAGAACCTGTCTCATACAGCAAACTGAAACCTGGACGTGCTGGTGAGCACCTGTGATTCCCAGCACTCTTGTGGTGAGGCAGGAGTGGGAGAAAGAAGAGTGAGCGGGATTTTTGAGGGGTCAGCGAGAGAATGAGGGGTAGCTTAGAGTATGCAGTGCAGTGGCAGAAGCATTGGGAGGCTCTGCCACAAACATGGCAGAAAGCTCTAGCTGTGCTGTGGAATTTTCTGTCTCTGTCTGTCTGTCTCTGTCTGTCTGTCTGTCTGTCTCTCTCTGTCTCTGTCTCTCTCTCTCTGTCTTTCTCTGTCACACACACACACACACACACACACACACACACACACACACACACGTGTTTGAGTACGCGCCCAGGAATATATGTCTCCTCCCCCAGGTCTTTTGCAATTAGAGTTCCACCTTAGTTTGGCCCCACACATCTTTAAAATTCAGAATTAGACAACAAGTGAGCTGCTGAGGGTAAACCCAATAGACATGTAAACTAATTTTGGGGGACGCACATTATTATCTCTTGTTTGGGCAGGGGAAACACCCACCTGAGATGGCCAAGAGTTCCTCTGGGCTTCAGCCCCTCCAACCACCCGTGCATTAGTTTCTGGAAAGTCCTGGGTGCTGTGTCCTTTGTGGGGCAGAAGAAAAGGCACTGATGACTCAGCGTGGGGGCAGCCAGGCGGGGGTGGGGAGCGGCAGCTGGGCTGTGAAGACTGTTAGCTTTGTCTGCAAATTCACAGCCCTCCCAAAACAGGTCCAGGGGCCCAGCCCTGAGTTGTCTGCGCCCCTTCTGCCTCTTTTGAAAACAGAGCCCAAGCCCCTTCTTTCTTTGGGGTGTGTCAGAACTCTGACTAGCAGGAAAGACCTTTCCCAAATCACCAGGCTAGGGGCCCACAGACGCCTGCTCTTCCTGCCTCAAGGTCACCCTTCAGCTTGAGGAACCCCCTCCATGCTTTGGCGGGATTCTCCAGGAGGTACTGACAGCTGTCAAGCTGGTGGTGTCCTGCAGTTATGAGGGATGGTGGGGAACCCCCAAAGGGGCTTCTTTATACTTCTTGGCTCAGGTACCTGTCACCTAGCAGGCACCTACGTGGCCAGTCAGTGGCCCTCAGTCCTGCGTGGCCAGTCAGGCAGTGCCCCTCAGTCCTGCGTGGCCAGTCAGGCAGTGCTCCTCAACCTTGCCCGTCTTTTCCTCCGGGAGAAAGGACTCTGCTAGGCGTAGCTTTCCACCTTCCTCTGAGATAGAGAGCTGGTCTGGGCTTAGAGACTTTCTGACCCTGCTGCTCAAATCCCCCTCCCTCAGAACTCAGGCCAAAGGATCCACTTACCATACAGGACCAGGGAGGTGAGCACCAGGAAGCGCAACATGTTGCCGAGAGGGTAGCCCACTGCCCCTTGCCATGAGCCAAGCCCTCTTTATACCCCTCTTATCAGCAGCTTTGCTGACTGACCTTCCTGCTGCCGGCTGGGCAGGGCTGTGGGTAGCGGGCGGGAAAGCACAGGTGCCATGGCAGTCCAAATGGAAAGTGTTCAACTTGGTTATCTGCTCTTCAAAGACAGAGCAAGGTGGCACTCGGTTAACCTGTTTCAGTTGAAAAGCATCCAGAAATCCTTTTTTTTTTTTTTGAGAAGTAAGATGGAGAGAGCACTATGGAGATGGCTGAGAGGGTTAACAGCCTTTGCCACCAAACTGTTGACCCCAGTCAGTCCCTAGAACTGACATGGTAGAAGTGAATGGAATCTTGCAAGTTGTCCTCTGACTTCCACATGCGCACACACACGCACACATAAACATATATATACACATACACATACACACACATACACACATATATATACACATGAACATACACACATGCACACACACATATATATACACACACCTACACACATGCATGCACACACATACATAATACAAATATATATACACACGCATGCACACATACACACATGCATGCACACATAATACATATATACACGTATATGCACACACATACACATATATACACACACATATATATACACACATACACACATGCATGCATGCACACACATACATACACACACACATACACACATGCATGCACGCACACACATACATATACACACACACGCACACCATAAATATGTAAGTAGGTAAATGTGATATTAAAAATTTTGAGCCATGGTAGTGCATGCCTTTAATCCCAGCACTCAGGCGGCAGAGGCAGGTGTATCTGTGAGTTCAAGGCCAGCCTCGTCTACAGAGCTAGTTCCAGAACAGGCTCCAGAGCTACAGAGCAACCCTGTCTCAAAAAAAAAAAAATCAGATAGCCGGGCGGTGGTGGCGCACGCCTTTAATCCCAGCACTCGGGAGGCAGAGGCAGGCGGATCTCTGTGAGTTCGAGGCCAGCCTGGTCTACAAGAGCTAGGTCCAGGACAGGCTCTAAAAAAGCTGCAGAGAAACCCTGTCTCGAAAAAAAAAAAAAAAAAAAAAAAAAAAAAAAAGAAAAAAAAATCAGATGAAGAATGAGGATTGCTTTTCCTCCAGACGTCCATGCGTGGTCAGAAGCCCTGTCATCGTTCACACTGCCCCACAGCGCACTGTGGGACAGAATGCAGAGAGACCTGTCCTGTATATGCAGGGGCTGGGGGCTGGGGAAAACCGAGGAGAAGAGACACAGCAGCTTCTCTATGTCCAAACAGGGAGATGGAACTTGTTCCCAGCACACAGATTTAGGCTTGAGCCCAGGAGCAAAGCAAAAAAGACACTATGGAGAGACCGATTTGGGAAGGCTCAGGAAAGCCACAGCGCTCTCAGGACAAGAGAATGTGGACAAGATGGAAGAGGGACCTTCAGGACGGGGAGAATAAGGGTCATGAGGATGGAGGGCAGAGGGTGCACAGGAGGAGGGGCTAGAAGAGGAAGAAGGTCAGAGGCCAGTGTGCCCCAGCTGGGCCCAAGGCAACCATGGTCACCGCAGTTACTGGAGCAGCGGGGTAGCAGAGCCTGGAAGCTGCCATGACTCCCCTAGGATCCTCTGATGCACCTCAGAGTCCGGGCTTGGGGAATGCAGGGCTGGGAGAGGCTGGGGAAGGCAGTTGAGGGCTCTGCAGTCTGTCCCCTGAGCCTTCAGGATGGTGGATGTCCAGGAAGCTCCTTCTGCAATTGGCCTCCAGAATCTAAAAACAGAGGTGATCTCATGGAGAGGGTTGAGCTACCAGAGAATCCAGGGCATCTTGTGTTCCTCTCCCACCTTCTTGTTTCTCTGGAGACTGAGAAGCAGTTGCTAGTCCAGGATGTTTGGTTGGAAGTGTCACCCCAGCCCCTTGACACCCCTAAACATTCCAAAGAGTCTGGAATGTTTGGGTGGGGCTTCACCCCAGCCCCTGGCAGCCATTCTAAAACGTTTGGGTGGAACTTTCCATTCCAGGACCCCTCTCCTGGGAGTTGCTGCGGTCCAGACTCCATCTCTGAAAAAGGCCACCAAACGGTGCCCCTCAGAGGGTCAAGCCCACTCCCACAGGGTATTTAAACTGCCCCCTCCCGCAGAGCGAACACACGGTCTTGTTCTTCTTTCCCCTCTCCGTGGTTTCCCCGTCTTTCTCCCAGAAGGCCTGAAGGACCACTCAGAAGCGCTGGCATCCATTAAACTTGGGCTTCTTCTAATTTGGTTTGATTTGGATTATTGTGTCGGCGGAGAGCCCTACCAGGCCACAAAAACTTTACAGTGCCTAAGAGAAAGTTTGAGAGCCTCCTCTCGTGCATAGTCCACCATCACGGAATCCAACGTCTTTAAGGGCAGGACCAATCCTGTTCCCTGTCCACATGCACTTGAAAACCAGCCTCTTTCTGGAGTGCTGGCTCACAGTTGCAATTCCAGAGCTCAGAGGAGGTAGGAGGATGGGAAGGGGTTCTGGGCGAGCTTGAGACCCTTTCCCAAACAAACAAAAACATAACAAATAAACTCTAGGATTCCATTCAAACCCCTACTACTGGCACTTCATCCTTAAACTGGGCAGCCTTTCTTTCTTCTTTGAGGTAGGGTCTGGTCTTGAACTCCGATTCTTCTCCCTCCACTTGCTGAGGTTATAGGTGCCCACCACTACACCATAGCTGCTTCAGACTCTCTCCGTCTCATTTGTAGGTTTAGGCATTGACCTTGGTTGGCTTCAATGTCAAGACATCTTTTTTATTTGTTTGATTTTGTTTTCCCAAATAAGCCATTCCAAATCCTAGGATTTCATCCTTTTTTTCTTCTTTTCTTAATTTTTGTTTTGTTTTAAGACAGGGTTTCCTTATGTAGTCATGGCTATCCTGGAACTTGATCTATAGAACAGGTTGGCCTCGATCTCACAGACATTCATTCTCCAACCTCTGCCTCCTGAGCACTGGGATTAAAGGTGTGGACCACCACTGCCGGGCTGGAACACATCCTTTTCAATTAAACAAAGAGGTGAGGCTGTGGTTTGTGGTATAGTTTACCACAAAACTTCATGGCTGGCCATAAAATTTCCCACAAAGTTCGGAAAAGGCCCAGTTGACACAGAGGAAGTTTGAATGAATTGGCTCTAATGGTGGAAAAACTATTATTAGATCCTGATTTGTTGATTTATTTGGTGATTCACTTAAAGCACTGTTTGTGCTGCCTGTTTGCCAAGCATGACTTCATCGCTACCTGAAACAGAATGACCTGGAGAAACAGCTGAAGAGTGGGCCAGCTCTAACAGCCTGCTGCCTTCAGTGGGCTCCTGGAAACTTTGCTTGTTTGCCAGCTCAGCTCTAACAGCCTGCTGCCTTCAGTGGGCTCCTGGAAACCTTGCTTGTTTGCCAGCTCCGCCTTGTGGTTTTAGAATATAAAAACTGACCCCAGGACGGAGAAGTCTTTCAGGAGCTACCCTGTGCTTTGGTCCCAGGTGGCATCTCTCCCCTTCCCACTGGTGTCAGAGCACTTTTCCCGGAAAGCTCCCTGAAGCAATGGTACAATGACACACGAGAAACGGGACAGACCTGTGATTCCGGCATGAGGCGAGGGAGGCAGGACGGAGAGTTGGAGGCCAGTTTCTGTCTGGAGAAGAGGAGCTGAGGGAGGAAGGGAGGGGAGTCACAGAGAAGAAAATCGAGCCTTTGATTTTCTTTGTTATTTTTTTCTTTCCCCATACTGACTTTCTCTTCCTTCCTTCCTTCCTTCCTTCCTTCCTTCCTTCCTTCCTTCCTTTCTTTTTCTTAAATCCTTCTCATTTTAACTGTTTGGATAGGAATATGCTATACATTTTCCCCTACTCACCTTTCCTCCTCCCCTCTCTCCTTCCACCCTCCCCGCTACTCCACACTCCCAATTTACTCAGGAGGTCTTGTCTTTTTTCCCCTTCCTATGGATCCATGTGTGTCTCTCTTAGGGTCCTCTTTGCTACTTAGGTTCTCTGGGGTTGTGGCCTGGAGGCTGGTTGTGCTTTGCTTTGTGTCTATTATCTACTAATGAGTGAGTACATATTATATTTGTCTTTCTGGGTCTGAGTTACTTCACTCAGGATGGCTTTTTTTAGTTCTGTCCATTTGCCTGCAAGTTTCAAGATGTCATTGGTTTTTTAACCTTTGATTAGTAGTCTATTGTGTAAATGCACCACATTTTCCCTATCCATTCTTTGGTTGAGGAGCATCTAGATTGTTCCTAGGTTCTGGCTATTACAAATAATGCTGCTATGAACATAGTTGAACAAATGTCCTTGTGGTATGAGTGTACATTCTTTGGGTATATGCCTAAGAGTGGTATTTATGGATAGTTAAATACCCATATTTTGGAGGTAGATTGATTCCTAATTTTCTGAGAAACTGCCATATTGATTTCCATAGCAGCTATACAAGATTTCACTCCCACCAGCAATGCAGGAGTGTTCCCTAACCACATCCTCTCCAGCATAAGCTGTCATTGGGGTTCTTGATCTTCTAACAGGTGTAAGATGGAATCTCAGAGTTGCTTTGATTTACATTTCTCTGATGACTAAGGATGTTGAGCATTTCCTTAAGTGTCTTTCAGCCATTTTAGATTCCTCTGTTGAGTTCTTTGTTTAGATCTGTACCCCATTTTTTATTGGATTAGTTGGTATTTTGATGTTTAGTTTCTTGAATTCTTTATATATTTTGGAGATCAGACCTCTGTCTGATGTGGGGTTAGTGAAGATCTTTTCCCATTCTGTAGACTGTCGTTTTGTCTTATTGACCATGTCCTTTACTTTACAGAAGCTTTTCAGTTTCAGGAGGTATCATTTGTTAATTGTTTCTCTCAGTGTCTGTGCTACTGGGGTTATATTTAGGAAGTGGTCTCCTGTGCCAATGGATTCAAGGCTACTTCCTTTTTTCTCTTCTATGAAGTTCAGTGTGGTTAGTTTTATATTGAGGTCATTGATCCATTTGGACTTGAGTTTTGTGCATAGTGATAGATATGGATTTATTTTCATTCTTCTACATGTTGATATCCAGTTATGCCAGCACCATTTGTTGAAGACACTTTCTTTTTTCCACTTTATAGTTCTAGTTTCTTTGTCAAAAATCAGGCATTCATAGGTGTGTGGATTGATATCAGGGTCTTCAATTTTATCCCATTGGTCCACCTGTCTGTTTTTATGCCAATACCAGGTTGTTTTCAGTACTGTAGCTCTATGGTAGAGCTTGAAGTCAGGGATTGGGATGCCTCCAGAGGTTCTTTTATTGTAGAAGATTGTTTTGGTTATCCTGGGTATTTTGTTTTTCCATATGAAGTTGAGTATTGTCCTTTAAAAGTCTGTGAAGAATTTTGCTGGGATTTTGATGTGTATTGCATTGAATCTGTAGATTGCTTTTGGTAAAATTACCATTTTTACTATATTAATCCCATTTATCCAAGAGCATCGGCACTTTCCACTTTCTGGTGTCTTCTTCAATTTCTTTCTTCAAAGACTTAAAGTTCTTGCCATACAGGTTTTTCACTTGTTTGATTAGAGTTACCCCAAGATGTTATATGTTATTTGTGGCTATTGTAGAGGATGATGTTTCTCTGATTTCTTTCTCAGCCCATTTATTATCTGTATATAGGAAGGCTTCTGATTTTTTTGAGTTAATCCTGTATCCTGCTACTTTACTGAAGGTGTTTATCAGTTGTATTAGGTAGCTACACCAGCTTGTTTCTTAGGACCATTGACTGGAAAATATTTTCCAACCTTTTACTCTGATGTAATATCTGACTTTGTAGTTGAGGTGTGTTTCTTTTTACCCTTTTTAATTATTTAAAGTACTGCTGTGTAGTACTCCATTGTGTAAATGCACCACATTTTCCTTATCCATTCTTCAGAAATAAATCAAAACACTTTAAAACATTAAATGCAAATATAAAATTTGAAACAAATCTGTAAAGTACTGCAATTTCTACATGATATTGTTTGATGAAGATCTTTAGGTAATACTCCTGCTTAAAATTCCCTCCAAGTGTGGTTACTGATATATATATATATATAATATATAATATATATAATATGTATATTATATATATATATATATATATATATTAAAATGCCTTGTTAGAAAACAGTAATGCAATGAGGACCTCAGTTGTAGAATTGTTTAGCATTTGGAGCTGAAATGAGAAGCAAATATCCATCAAGAGGAGTGAATCATCTTTGTAAAAATTAGTTTTTTTAACTGATTTTATTGAGCTATACATTTTTTCCTGCTCCCCTCCCTGTCTTCCCCCTCCCCTTTAACCCTCTCCCAAGATCCCCATGCTCCAAATTTACTCAGGAGATCTTGTCTTTTTCTATGTTCCATATAGATTAGATCTATGTAAGTCTCTCTTATGTCCTCATTGTTGTCTAGGTTCTCTGGGATTGTGATTTGTAGGCTGGTTTTTCTTTGCTTTATGTTTAAAAACCACTTATGAGTGAATACATGTGATAATTGTCTTTCTGGGTCTGTGTTGTTACCTCACTCAAAATAATGTTTTCTAGTTCCATCCATTTTCCTGTAAAATTCAAGCTGTCGTTATTTTCTTCTGCTGTGTAGTACTCCATTTTGTAACTGTACCACATTTTCCTTATCCATTCTTCAGTTGAGGAACATTTAGGTTGTTTCCAGGTTCTGGCTATGACAAACAATGCTGCTATGACAATAGTTGAGCACATGTCCTTGTGACATGATTGAGCATCCTTTGGATATATACCCAAAAGTGGTTTTGCTGAGTTTTGAGGAAAGTTGTTTCCTAATTTTTTGAGAAATTGCCACATTGACATCCAAAGGGGTTGTACCAGCTTGCACTCCCAGCAGTAATGCAGGAGTGTTCCCTTTTCCCCACAACCTCTCCAGCATAAGTTGTCATCAGTGTTTTTGATCTTGGCCATTCTTACAGATGTAAGATGGAATCTCAGAGTTATTTTGATTTGTTGAGCATTTCCTCAAGTGTCTTTCAGCTATTTTAGATTACTCTGTTGAGAGTTCTCTTTTTAGGTCTGTACTCCATTTTTTTTTTGTACTCCATTTTTATTGGCTTATTTGTTCTTTTTTGATGACCAATTTCTTGAGTTCTTTGTATATTTTGGAGATCAGATCTTTGTCTAATGTGGGGTTGGTGAAGATTTTTTCCCATTCTGTAGGCTGTCATATTGTCTTGTTGACCATGACCTTTGCTTTACAGAAGATTTTCAGTTTTAGGAGGTACCATTTATTAATTGTTCTTCTCAGTGTCTATGCTACTGGGGTTATATCTAGGAAGTGGCCTCCTGTGCCAATGTGTTCAATTGTATTTCCCACTTTATCTTCTATAAGGTTCAGTGTGGATGGCTTTATGTTGAGGCCGTTGATCCATTTGAACTTGAGTTTTGTACATGGTGGTAGATATGGATATATTTTCATTCTTCTACATGTTGATATCCAGTTTTGCCAGCATTGGCATCTTTTTTTCCATTTGGTACTTTTTTGATTCTTTGTCAAAAATTAGGTGTTCAAAGGAGTGTGGATTAATATCCAGGTCTTTAATTCGATTCCATTGGATGGACCTATTTTCATTTTTCTACATATTGATATCCAGCTATGCCAGCACCATTTGTTCAATATGCTTTCTCTTTTCCATTTTATATTTTTTGCTTCTTTGTCAAAAATCAAGTGTTCATAGGTGTGTGGATTAATATCTGGGTCTTCGATTCAGTTCCTTTGGTCCTACCTGGCAAAACAGACACTGGTTCTTACCTCGACCTCAGTCTGAAATGGCGATCCTGCCTCCCAGAATCTCAGAATGAGACTGTGTTGTTGAGAGCTGTTTCCTCCCGTTTTATAATCTTCTTTAGGACTGGGACTAAAGGCATGCACCACTATGATTAAAGGTATGTACTGCTCAGTTTCTATGGCAACTAGTGTGGCTACTGGGATTGAAAGTGTCTGTCATTATGGCTACTGGGATTAAAGGTGTGTGTTACCATAACCTGGTCTGTATGGCTGACCGGTGGGGCTGTTTTACTTTCAGATCTTCAGCAGTCTTTATTTATTAAAATACAATTGAAATGCCACTACATTGTCCCAGATTTCCTTGGATATTTTGTGTTAAGAATTTGTTGGATTTAATATTTTCTTAGACTAATGCATCTATTTCCTCTACTGTATCTTTAACTACTGAGAGTCTCTCTTCCATCTCTTGTGTTCTATTGTTTATGTTTGTATCTGATCATTTACCCAGATTTTCCATTTCCAGATTTCCTTTGGTTTGTGTTTTGTTTATTGCCTCTATTTCAGTTTTTAAGTCTTGAACCATTTCATTCACCTGCTTATTTGCTTTTACTTGGTTTTCTTTAAGGGATTTATTATCTCTTCCAATTTTTTGTTTGTATTTTATTCCATTTCCTTAAGGGAGTTTTTCATTTCTTCTTTAAGGGCCTCAATCATCTTCATAAAATTATTTTTAGTGCTGTTTTCTTCTGCTTCACCTGCGTTGGATGTTCAGGTCTTCTCGCCAAGACCCACTAGTTTCTGGTGGTACTGCTCTTTGTGTTGCTTAGTGTGTTCTTACATTGTGACCATCTCTTCTCCCAATCAGCCTGTGTTTCAGGGAGGGTCCCTCCTCCTTCAGTTGGTGTGGCTGGGCTGTGGCTCCGTCGAGCACTCCTTCAGGTGCAGGCAGGGCCACAGCGCTGGTGGTCAGCCCTCCAGGTGCGTCTCTGGCGATTGCAGCCTAGGTGTAGGTGGGACTGAGGCTGAGGCTCTGATGGTCCATTAGCTTCTGGAGGCCTCTGCTGTCACCACGACTCGTGGTGGGTGGTGAAGCTCGTAGTGATATTCCATTTGTATTTTAATAAATAAAGCCTGCCTGAGGATCAGAGAGCAAAACAGCTGCACTGATGTTTTACTGACCAGGCAGTGGTGGCACACACCTTTAATCCCAGTAGCCACAGTAGTTGCCATAGAAACCAGGCAGTAGTGGTACACACCTTTAATCCCAGCACTAGAGAGGAATTTTATAATGGGAAGAGACAGCTCTCATACACAATCTCATTCTGAGATTCCTGGAGGCAGGATCACCATTTTGGACTGAGGTAGAGGTAAGAGTCAGTGGCTGGCTGTTTTGCTTTTCTGACCTCAGGTTAAGCCCCAATATCTGTTTCTGGGTTTTTATTAATCGTGCTACAGATGCTGTCTCCCGGCACAGCCTGGGCCAGCAGCAACTCTTTTGTAATTTTTTGAGACAGAGTTTTGCTATGTAGCTCAGGTTAGCTTCTATCTTGTAATCCCTCTGTCTCTGTGCTGGGTTCACAAGCTCTCAAAAGGAATGAGTTAGATTAAATGACTGATATGAGAAGACACTGCCGGCATGCTAAGCGAAGGAAGCCAGTTATGAATGTGATCATGTCTACTCTGTGCATATGCATGGAAAATGGGGAAATCTATGCTTCTTGCTATAGCCAGTTATCACTTCTAAAGAATATATATGGCCAAGCGTGGTGGCACACGCCTTTAATCTGAGAACCCAGGAGGCAGGGGCAGTAGATATCTCCGAGTTTGTGACCAACTTGGTCTAAAATGCCAAGTTTCAGGTAAATAGGGCTATCCAAACAACACAGGTACCTGGGGCTACATTAAGTGAGGTTCTGTCAGAACAATAAAAGAAGAAAAGAAAGAAAGGAAGGAAGGAGGAAGGAAGAAAGGAAGGAAGGAAGGAAGCAAGGAAGAAAGGAGCAAGCAAGCAAATATAGCTAGGTGTGATGGTGCAGGTTTAGGACCCCAGGGCTTAGGAGGTGGAGGCAGGAGGGCAGAATTTTAAGGTCACCCTCCGCTGCAAAGTGAGTTAGAGTTTGAGGCCAAACTGGGCTACTTGAGGCCATGTCTCCAAGTTAAAGCATCAGAAAGTGGTTACATGGGAGCAGCAGCGGGCTGGAGAAGGTAGGACCCTTGGTAGGCCTGAGAATAGTCTTGGGGTGGGTTTTAAGGATGATGTTGAGTTGGGAAAGGTCAGTGAGGCAGCCAACCTTAGCATTCATTCACAGTGCTTAGGGACCAGAATACATTTAGGGACCCACGAAGTATTTCAGTTTAAGATCTGAAGAAATGAATGAGCCTTCATGCCCATGTGATCAAACATTGTTGCTGTCATTGTAGCCTAGGTTGGCCTCCAAGTCTCCATGTAATCGATGATGTGAATATCTCATCTTGCTTCTGTCTCCTGAATGCTGGAATTACTGGCTTGTGCTATCTACCATGTCCACTTTACCTGGCCTTGTGCATGCCAGGCCCATGCTACTGACCGAACTCTCCCCAGCTCTTAAATTTTTCTTTTTAAATATTAAAACTTAAAAATTTTTATGGGTATGAGTGTTTTGCTGCATGTATGTCTGTGTATCACGCATGTGGCTAGTATGTTCAGAGGCCAGAACTGGAATTACACACTGTAAGGAGCTGATGAGGAACGTGAGTCACTGTGTGACTGTGGGGAACTGAACCCAGGTCCCATGGATGAGCAGAATCCCTAACCACTGAACTACCTCTTCAGTCCCCCCTTTCTTTTCTTTTCCTTTTCTCTTTCTTTCTTAAAAAGATCATAATTTATTTAACTTTATTTTATGTGCAATGATGGGAAGGTGTCAGATGCCCAGGAACTGGATTTACGGACACTTATGAGCTGCCATGTGGGTGCTGGGAATAGAACTCAGGTCCTCTGGAAGAGCAGCCAGTGCTCTTAACCGCCCAGCCATCCCCTTTTCTTTTCTTCTTGAGACAGGGTTTGTTCTGGAACTAGCTCTTGTAGACCAGGCTGGCCTCGAACTCACAGCGATCAAGAGATCTGCCTGCCTCTGCCTCCCAAGTGCTGGGATTAAAGGCGTGCACCACCACCACCACCACCACGCTTCCCCTCTTTCTTTTTTTTGAGACAGGGTCTCACTATGTAGCCCTGGTTGGCCTGAAACTTGCATTGTAGACCAGGCTGCCTCTGCCTTGGGATGAGCCAAAGTCACCTTCTAGCTTCTATTCCCATCACCACCTCAACCTACTGTCTTTGTTTCTCAGGCCCCCTCCACCTTCCTGTTGTTTGGCTCATGCTGGGGAGCTGTGTGTGACATGTCCTCCAGTCCTTCCTTCGACGGGGTCGGCTGTCACTGAATGAGGCCCTTCCTGACTCCTTCACTAGCACATCCCGGGTCTTGCTGACATTTAGAGTGGGAGTGCATGGGGAAGGGCCCATCGCACAGCTGCACACACTTCACTGGCTAGAGGAAGCTTGCAGATCAGTGACAGTGGCTGTACTAGGACAGTGTAGTTCTTCCCAATCTGTTTCAGCCAGAACACAGAGAGTGGAACTCGATACAATACCTCTACCAATACCATAAAACATTTATTTCCACTGGGTCCTCATGTCTTTCTTCCCTTCCCCCACCCTGGATCATAGCTTGACCAGTTCCTCTTCCTTTGGCTAGACCACCCCTGACTCTCCCAAGGAATGCGGGAGACTTCTGCCAAGTGTAGTTGCATGGACCATGGGGCAGCTGTGATCCCACGGCCCCCTCATGTGGTGACAACTTGCTACTGAAGCCTTCCAAAGCCTCGCTGGACATTTCTATTTTCTTCCAGGCAGAACAGAGGGGTCCAAGTTGATTGTAGTAGGGTTGGCGCTCTCACATCAGCTCCACACTGGGCGCTTGAACAAGGACAGCTGGTGGCGTTCATCCTCCAGTCTTCTGCACACCGTCCCTGATTCCTCAGACTTGCTAGGACTCTGATTAGCCTTATCTGGGGTTTGGTCTCAGAGCTGCCAAACATCTTGCCAGGTGACCTTGGGCAAATACCTATCTAGATTCTACTGAAAAACAAATTAAATACTTGGTCTACCATAGTTCGGGGCTGCGAGGTGCTGCCCTCAGATTCCCATGCTGTTTTATATTGCTTTCAAGACAAGGTTGAACTCTGTAGCTCAGGCTGGCCTTGGATTGAAAATGTGTTAGTCTCTAAGTACCAAGATGGCAAGCCTACACCTTCATGTCTAGTTCTTGCCTTGCTTTTTATCTCCTTGTATATGGGTTAGAACAAAGGGGCCAAGGCCTTAAGCCTTGAGACTCACCGATGCCTGAGCCGATGAACTTCTTTCAACACTAACTGCCCACGATTCTCAATGTGGTCTCCCATCTTGCTAACTGACTTTCTGGAGGCCAGCCAGCCAGAATGGTCAGAGGGGGTCAAGAACCAGCAAGGCTGGCAGTGCATGGTCTAGTGTTGTTGTGTGCTGGATGGAGCCCTGGTTCAGCACCAAAGATGGGGCCTTAGCCCCAGCTTGAGCCACCTGCCAAGTGTGTGATTACAGAAAGGGCCTCCACTCTGTTTCCTCTCCTGGCCTTCCTTCTCTCCTGTTTTCTGTGGTGCTAGGGAGTTTCCCAGGGCCATTCCCTGAGCTATATCCCAGCTCAGTCTCAACCTTCTTATTGGTACAATGGGGGCTCCTTTCCTGTCTCTTCCATGGATAACTGTACAAATGCTGTGGGATAAAGGCACTCTGTGTAAGTCAGCACGATTTGGCACTAGGGTGTGCTAACAACAGAGGGTGGTCTCTGCACTTCCAGTCCCTCTGCAGGGTGAACTTTCAGTTTGCTTTAAAGGCCATTGTCTCTAGAGGATGAGGAAAGCCTTGGGCCAAGAAGTATGTGACCTTCTGGTCTCTTCCACTGTCACGGAGGAAAGAAAATGGCGCTAGTGTCACTGCAAGAAGAAGGTCCTGACTTGACGGCCACTGGGCTTAGAAATCCACCTCTCAGGCCTCCAGAGGAACTGGGGGAGAAGCCATCCAGATGCTTGGCGACACCACTTCCTGAGGGGCTTGTTGAATTTGCACTGGGGTTGATCCCAGGCCTAGACAAATAGCCAGAGCTGACGGGGGTCACTGGGGTTACAGGGTGCCATGGCTGGCTTTTTGTCCTGGGTTATCAGGCAGGTGCCTGATCCTGAGTTTCTGATGAGCTGATCCTAAAAAAGGCAACATAGAGGATGGTCAGCCTGGGGACCATGGGACAAGGGCAGCTGACAAAAGACAACACAGTGGAGGGTCAGCCTGAGGACCACGGGACAAGGGCAGCTGGCAAAAGGCAAAGGAAACCAGGTAAGCTATAGAGAGGACACTGCCAGTTCCTTCCTGAAGATCCACGCACCACGGCAGCCTGATGGCGGTCACTAAAGACTGTAAGACCATGGCTGATCGAAAAAACAAAAAAAACAAACCCTTT
This sequence comes from Arvicola amphibius, assembly GCF_903992535.2. Lineage (NCBI taxonomy): Eukaryota > Metazoa > Chordata > Mammalia > Rodentia > Cricetidae > Arvicola > Arvicola amphibius. The sequence goes on along the minus strand of NC_052055.2, from coordinate 59,370,851 downwards.
CAGAGCCTCCCTTTCTCCAGGGTGGCCACGTTCAAAAACTTGGGGTCATAGCTGCCTTTCCCCCCTTTTCTGTTTCTGGCAGAAACTTTGGTTCTGTCCTTTCTGGTAGCTTCATGGTTAGGCTGTTCTTTATTTCTGAGCAGTTGACTGAAGTGAGTAGAGCTTGGGCTTGGTGATGAGAGCGGTTACCGCCCACCCCACACCCCTGGACTCCCAGAGACTCCACCACACACAGTGTGGTGGGAGGGACAGACCCTGGACTCCCAGAGACTCAGGGAGGCCTGAAGCTTGGGCCAGACAAGCTTGTTGAATTTCATCGGGCTACTTGGTAGAAATGCAGACATTGTCCTTTGGGATGGAGCCCCTAAACGATTAAGAGAGATGATGCCTGTGCATTGCTTAGCCCCTGGCACGCGAGGCAGGGGAGCACCACGAGTGACTCTTCACCTGTTTGGATTCAGCCTTAAAATGTGTCATGGCAGAAGCGCCCCGACTATCACCTCTGTTCAGCCAGAACCAGACATTACCAGACATTACCAGACATTGGCCGACTCCACAGCCACTGTGCATTCCACCCAGAAGATGAAGAAGAAGATGAGGGAGAAGAGGGCAGATGATGCTCTGGACTCACGGCCCTGAGCTTTCTGGGCCACTGACTTACCTGCGTCAACTCCCACTCCTCGTCCTTGGGCACTTTGCTGTTTTTGCCAATGAACTGACAGCTCCTGAGGCCCAGCGTGCTAGCGCTGGCGTGCAGACACAGCTGCTTCCCAATGTTGTGGCGAAGGTCCCTCTGGGATGTGTACTCAAAGTACTGGAAGTCAAGACAAAGATGTTCTCTGGGGCAGATGGGCAGCTTCCCTGCTACCTCCCAAAGCCACTTGCCCTACAGTGCCAACTAGAGGACTTCCTGGGGAGGAAGTGAGAATGTGCTGCAACTTTCAGTGATTTGTGTCGCTTCAGTGATCGCTGCCACAACACGTTATACTGGATTAAGAGTACATAGAACTATAAATTATTTGCACTATAATTGAACTATAAATCAAAATTTACCTTAGCCTTATACATATAAGTACCACCTTTGCAGCCATATGCTGGAACACTACATTTTTGTGTGACAGGGATTCTTGTTTTGTTGCGAAGGCTGGTTTAGATTTCTGTCATGTAGACCAGGCTGGTCTCAAACTCATGACCAGCCTTCCAACTACTAGAACATTGTGCCATCCAGCACATGACATATGCTATCAGTCACCTGCTGGTTCTAGGTTGGTTAATAAATCACCATCGACATAAAATATTCACCAATGGGCCACCTAAAAGGGCTTTGCTTGCATCTGCATGTCTCC